>NW_005354385.1:2767377-2774139 GCF_000412655.1 Myotis brandtii
GGGAACCGGGTGGAGGGGAACTAAGGGGGGAAAAAAGAGGAACAACTGTAATAATCTGAACAATAAAGATTTAATATTTAATTAAAAGAATGTTCATAGCAGCATTGTTAATAATTACCAAAAAAGTAAAACCAAGAAAATATCCATCAATTGATTATTGAGAAAGCAAAATATGATATAGGCATTTAAAGGAGTATTATTTGGCAATAAAAAGGAATAAAGTAATGATACATGCTACAACATGAATTAACTTTGAAAACATTATGTGAAGTGAAAGAAGCCAGACACAAAAGGCCACATAGTCTATGATTCCATTGATATGAAATGCCTAGATATGCAAATCCATAGAGACAGAAAGTAGGTTTATTGTTTCCAGGGCCTAGGGGAAGGGAGGAAGGAAGAGTGACTGCTAATGGGGATGGGCTTTTGGGGATAGGGGGTAATAAAAATGTTCTGAAATTAGATTGTGTTGATGGCTGCACAACCATGTGAGCATACTGGAAAACAGTGAATTGCACACTTTAAATGGGTGGATTGTATGGTATGTGAATTATATATCAATAAAGCTGTTAAGAAAATAATTATTAAAATATATAAACACTAAAAAAAATAAGGCTTCTAGTACATTTGTAATTGCTCTGGGACTCAGTTATTTTTTTCTTATCTAGGAAAATGGTAAAAATAACTCCCAATGGTAACTCCCTAGCCACTGTCATTCACCAGACATAGCTCCCCTGAAAAACCTTGAATTCTTATTCATAGATCATAGCTCCTATCCTTCTAGTTCATTTGTGTATATATCTTGTATAAATATCTTCCAGGAAGCAAGAGTCCTTCTAATGGTGTCAGCCTTCTAATTCATTACTCCTATCACTTCTTTCTACCTACAAGAGCCTCTTCTAGACTATGCTTTCTTCTTATCCAACTGAAATTCTATCATTCATTATCCCAATCACTCCCATACAACTCCCATTACTTCCTTATTCCTCTCTGCCTCAAAATCTCTTACTTAACAAATCCAACCATGGAAGAACACAATCATCTGCCTTCTCTGTGCCTGCCAACACCTTTGTGTTACAGGAAATAACCACACATGTAGATGGGCAGACTGAAGTCATGATCTCCAACCTCTCAAATTGTTGAGCAACCCCATCACTTCTTCTGTAACACTTTTCTCTCCAATCTTAGTTAGGACTATTTCATACCTTTTCATTATGCCCCTTTCACTTTATGCTAAAATCTTGCTTTACAGGGAAATAAGAGCTCTCAGCTGGGAATACCATCACCCTCTAGTGTCCTGTTCTACAAACTCATCTTCTTCTACTTGCCCTTTCTTCTTTTTGCCTGCCTCAAAAAAACAAAACAAAACAAAAACAACAAACAAAACTAAACAAGAAAGAAAGGAAAAGATAATGTTAGAAATAAAGACAAAGAAGGAGATAGAGGTAGATAGATGGATGATAGATAAATGAAGGGAAGAGAAGAGAAGGGAGAAAAAAAGAAAAGGAAAAAGAGAAAAAAGGAATGGCCATACTTTTTTTCAAAGGCCAAACCATCTATCTCGTGCTCTGAAGCTTCTTCCTTCTCACCTTGACAAGTATTTTGCACATTTAGTTTCCCTCACTTTCTTCTACATTTTTAATCTTCTTTCCTTATTGCATCATAACTCTGTTTACAAATATTATTTATTCTCATCTGAAAGTAGAAAACAAAATACTCTCTTGATTCTGCATTTGCTGCTAGCCATTATCTTATTTGATTTTTAATAGCCAAATGTCTTTAAGTTCTACTTCCAAGTTCTTATTTACCATTGACCCTTCAAACATTTCAATCTGGCTTCTGCTGAAATTACTGTTAAGGACATCAATTTTTCTCCATGATGGCACATATAGTGGCTCTTTATTTTATTTTATTTTATGTTCTTCAATTTACTGATGAGTCTATAAGAGATGGAACTGTTCCTATCTCCCTTTGTAAAACACTCTCATATATGACATCTCTTTCTCTTGGTTTTTATCTCATCTCTCTAGCTGCTACTTTTTCATCCCTCTTCCTCACTTTCAAACCACCACTTGCTAAATTTATTCTCTATGTTTACTCTCTATTTAGATGTTCTCATTCATTTCCATGGCCTTCAATACCATTTATGTGCCAACAGTTTCCAAATTCCTACCTATATCATTGCATGTTCTTCCAAACTTCAGTCACCTATATCTAATTGATTATATCTCCATTTGGATGTCTCATAGGCAAGTCAAACTTAACATTTTTAAAACTGAAAAATTTCACTTCATTTCTCCACTTTCTTTTTCTGTAATATATCTCTTCCCCTAAACCTTTCCCATCTCAACAAATGACACCATGTCCGCTCATTGGCTCAAGGAAAAAAGTAGAAGTCATCCAATCACCAGCAAATCTTGTTGAATGTACTTACAAAATATATCTTGAATCTATCCACTTCTTTCTACATTAGTTCACATTGCCAGTATTCTCTTGCCTGCCTTATTGACACACCCTCTTATCTGGTTTCTCTGCTTTCTTTGGTAATACCTTGCAACCTGTTCTCCATATAAAAGCAAGAGTAATTTTTAAAACATAAACTGACCACATAACTCCTTTACTTAAAACCATCTAATGGCTTGATGCTGATGCATTTGTCTATTGGAGAGTGGGAAAAAGTTTTCCCCCAAGTAAGTCTGTTCTTTTTGTATCTCACACATTTACTGGATTTCAAAGGAAGTGATATGAAGAGAAATCAAATATAACCCTTGGGAGGTAATAAAGAACCCAATTTGTTGAGATTTATATTACCAGCTGGGTTAGTATAGTTTTTTAAAAATTTATTTTAGAGAGAGACAAAGGGAAAGGGAGAAACATCAATCGGCAGCCTCCTGCTCACCCACTAATGGGGATATAACTGCAACTGGGACATGTGGCTCATGGGAATGGAACCTTGCAACCTCCTGGTGCATGGGAAGACCCTCAACCAACTGGCCTGGCTAATGTAGCTTTTTTTTTTTTTTTTTTTAATCCTCACACTAGGATATTTTTTCATTGATTTTTAGAGAGAGTGGTAGAGAGAGGGAAAAACAGAAACATTGATGTGAGAACAACATTGATTGGTTGCCTCCTGCATGAACCCCAGTCAGGGCCTGGACCAGGGAGGAGCCTGCAACCAAGGTATGTGCCTGGAATCAAACTGGGACACTTTGGTCCACAGGCCGACGCTCTATCCACTGAGCAAAACTGGCTAGAGCTTAATTACATGTTGGAAACATTATTTCCACCATAGCTGGTTTCTCTTAGCTCGTCTAGCTCACTTTTCTGTTCTAGATTATTCGGCCTTAATGTTTTGTCCCTCCTCTACTCCCACATTCTTATCCTTATTGTGTCTTTTTTATCCCATTGGTACTGTGCAATACTAAAGCTAGATCTAATTAGAAAGAAAGGAATAACAGTAGCAAAAGCTAGGATATAGCGAGTTTTCTTCCCACTTTGCACATTTAGGGAAAGGAGGATTAATGAAAAATATGCTGATTGTTATCTGCCTTCCTTTGACCTACCAAGGTACCAAGTTTGTTCCCCATGTATTATGCTTTACAGCAAGCATGTCAAACTCAAAGGCTAACACAGGCCAAATAAACGAGGTTTAAGTTTATGGGGGCCGCAAAAAAAAAATAAAAGCTTCAATCTTCATAGAAATGTAGGTTTATTTCGATAGAGACATGCTGACTACAAAGGGCTGAAATAAATGAGTAATCGTTAACATAAAATAATAGAACATTTTAATAAAAATTTAGTATTTTTTCTTGAACATTAACTTACCAGACACTGAATAACTGCACAAATTAATAAGCGTAATGCAAATAAGCCTATTTTTCTTGTTCTCCGAAAGCGAACTATTTCCTGTTGCGCACACCAAGCAAGTCAGTCTAAGACTAATGACGTGGCAATCGGCTGCTAAAATATTCGCTGCTAGTATTAGTGGAGAGAAATGGTGTGCCTGTGCTGAAGCCGCATAAGGGAAATGAATGCAGCACGATTATAGTAATCAGTCATTAGCGTTTGTATTAATAATTATGTATAACAGGATATTGTAAAAATTAAATTACAAAATTTTTATTAAAACATTTCTTACATACCGTTATATTGGCTGGGCTGCAAAAAATATTCCTTGTGGGCCGCATGCAGCCCACGGGCCAAGAGTTTGACATGCTTGCTTTATAGCATTGGCATATGAGAAATTAGTTAGTTGTGCTACTTCCAGAATGCCTATTTTATCTGAACCCAAAAGATTTTTACAGTAGCTAAAAAAACAGCAGAAATACCTTTAAATCCTTCATCGAGGAGGAATTCAACATCCCTCATACTCTACAGCAGTGGTTCTCAACCTTGGCTGCACATTAGAATCACCTGGGAATCTTTTTAAAATCCTGATTTCTGGGCCTCATCCTCCGGAAATTCTGTTTCTTTGTTATGGGGTGAGGCCACAACATTAGTAACAAAGAAACAGAATTTCCGGAGGATGAGGCCCAGAAATCAGGATTTTAAAAAGATTCCCAGGTGATTCTAATGTGCAGCCAAGGTTGAGAACCACTGCTCTACAGGGATTCTATCATCTTCCTGATGACGAAGGAAGAAAGATTTGGCATGTGTTGCTTATATGTGACTATTGGTATGTCCAAAGGCAGGTGAATACCTTAAGGTAAATTTCCTCACAATATATGCCATACTATCCAATCTCAAAGGCTAGTTCAATTCTAGTCCCACTTCAAAGTTGTAGTCTATCCATACCTCTTTGAGCCATATGCGTTTCTAGCATAAAAAAATCATCCTTCATTCTGGAACCATCTGTGACTCTCATTTACCTCCGTCTCCTCATCCAGCCAACACATACTTGCATCTCTAGGTCGAACTGGCCTCTCAAGATTCTTCCACCTGGGAATAATTTGCAGTTTGATTGAACTTGTTACTGGGACTCTGGACTTGAAATTCTAGCATTGGAGTGGCTATTAGGCTAGGTCTCCAGTTTTGGGACTGAGTTAGCTAAGCTAACACATGCCTAATGCTCTGGCAGACCAGAATTTCTTTCACATTTCATTTTCCTTTCCTCACCATTCTTCCTAAATCAGGTTTGTACAGCTTGCACCATTGGACTTGTAGATAAGAAAAAGTCATTCTACAAAAAGGGCAGTAGGGTCAGTTGCAGCTACCTCTTTTTAAGTTTTGGAATTCCCATAGGAATTAGTCACATATACGCATGTCTTAGGTTATTTTTGAATTTTTGAAAAATGCACAGGGCAAGGTGAACACAGATTTAGGAACAAAACAGATAACTACTGTTAATGGATGCTACTATTTCCCATGGGGTTATTTTAACTCTTTATTAGAGAAGAATACTGTAGTGAAGATTTTGATTAGTTGTTCCTCTTTCATACTACAGAAAAATAATTTTTATCTCTTCTTACTTTCTTATACTGGGGAATTTGGGTGGTAAGATAAGGAATATGTTTTCAAGTTTTAGTCATATTTCTGGTTATTCCAGTTATTCCACATGCTCTGGTTTCACAATTCAAAAATATTGAAGTGATTCAGAGATAAGACAACAGTGGGGCCTGATCCAGGGTATAACCGACATCAAATTCCTGAATTAAACGAAGGTAGTTCTAAATAAAATACACTCTTCCATTCCAGAAATGTTAGTGGCAACTCTTAATTCAACCAGCGAATGGAAAATGGTTTATATTTATTCCTTTGAACAGCTCATAAAGTCCAGAGAACTACATGAGATCTTTTAGATACCTTGAAGATCAACTTCAGATTTTCTTAACTGTTGCACAATATCACATTCCGAGTACCATGACTTGGGAACTGGGAGTCTCGGAGAGAGTTTAAAGTACCACAATGATTGCTAATAACCTTGACAAGCTGTAGAAATGGGCAGATGATTACAGGATGAATTTAATAGAAATTCAGAGTAATATCGAGGAAGAGAAAAATAAAACACTATCAATACAAGGGAAAAGGCTTGACTTTGTGGGGAAAATGTAGGAATCAGAAAGCCACAAGTAAAACATGAATTAGCCTCATAATACAGTTGCTGTATTATTTTTATTAATAAAAACAAATATTTGCAGAATACAAGTGAAAATATTGGATTTTTGTAAAAGGCAGTGAAATCCCTAGCTATTTATATAATTATTTATTAAGCACCCATCATATTCTAAACAGATGAGATCCCTACCTTCACGGAGCTTGCTAAATACTGTCTTTGGTTTGTATTCGGTAGTCACAAATTCGAGTAGAGCACATACTGTGAGCTCCTTGAGGCAGGGATACAATTTTTACATTTTAGATCCAACTCCATGTCTAGAACAGCAATCAACTTAGGTTAAGGGATAAAAATAGGCCCTAAAAGTTGAAAATAAGTAAACAATTGTCTGACCTTCAAATATGTCGATCAAAATCTGCAGGTACTTGCGAACCTATCACATGCACAACAGTTCTCAACACAAGGATGACTCGTGTATTAAGAGGAATGGTGGGAATGGATTCAAGTTTTCAAACTGCACAACGTGGAAACTGTGGATATTCTGATCGGGTGGACGGCCATCCTCCTCACCTTTATTTTTTTTCATTTTAGCCTAAATACAACGCGCTTCAGCAGAAGCCACAGGGGTGGGAGGCATCTCTAAGGCTGGTAGCACAGACACATCAGCTCGCACAACGCCGAGCTCGCCCGGGCAGCTCGGTCGGCGCAGC
>NW_005354385.1:2774900-2784401 GCF_000412655.1 Myotis brandtii
GCGTTTTGTTCCGAGAGCCCCGCGAGGCGAGCGGCGCTGACAGTGATTTTGACAGTGATTTAAACCCGCTTTTGTTGTTGTTGGCTTCTCGTGGTTCGGTTTTGTGTGTTGTGGGTGTGTGTGGCGGTTTTTCCCCCGTGGTGCATTTTTTTTTTTATTGTTGTGCTCTTTTTTTTCCCCCCTCTTTTTTTTCCTCTCTCTCTCTTTTTTTTTTTTTAAAAAAACAAACCCGTGAACGTTTTTTGATCGGGGCTTCCGAATATGTTTTATGACGGTTGATTTCACACCAGGAGGTTTGTCTCCGAGGAAGACCCAGGGAACTGGATATCTAGCGAGAACTTGCTCCGGCTTCCCCGGCGCCTCGGGAACATGGGAGCTGCTGCAAAGTTGGCGTTCGCCGTCTTTCTCAAACCGGGGGAGCCTTCTCCCCACCCCGAGCCCCTCGGCGGCCACCCACCCCCCAGGCCCGATGGGGATCTGGAAGCCTCCATGCCTTTCCCCGGTGTGGAGGGAGGCTGCTGACTGATAAGGCTGGCCGCGCTGTTGTTGTGGAAGTGAGAAAGTCATGGTTTTGTGGCCATAACACGGGATGACAGCGCCGGTGGGGTGGCGATGAAGCCGCAGATACCACAAGTAACAATTTATGCAAAGGTTTGAGACCTGCAAGGCGGATTCTAACATGCCATTTAGTGTGGCATTCTCCAAAATAAGGGTGTGTGTGTGTGCTTTTTTTTTTTAAATCATCTTTTAATTAGTGCTCCACCAGTGACTATCAACGGCAGAGATCGAGTCAGTTGCTACTTAATTTTGACCGTGAGAAACAATGGATCCTATCAGCAGTTTCATCGGGTCTCCCCTCACGTTGCCTTCAACTTCGGTGTCCAGCTTCGTGTTAAAAATAGTTGTAGTTGTTGCTGGAGAATTAACTATAACCCAGTGCAGGAGAGGCATGCCGCTGTGTTGGTAATGTGCTGGCTTCCAACCACCATTTATGTGCTCGGTTCTGGCATCGATTTTGCTTACCTACGGAATACTTATTTTTGAACGCGTTGTATTGAGGCATTGTTTTCGGGTTCAGAATCGCCCATTTGAAATGGTTCACACTGTCAGATACACTGTATTCATAAAGTAGGTTTTGGCTCAAGGTTGGAAGAAGAATCTGGCCCTTTTGTATTTGAAATTTTGATTTTTGTGAGAACGTTCTGTGGTTGCAACCAGTGGTTGGAAAACTAAGCTAGGCTTTTGTATTTGAAATTCTGTGAATGTGTCATCTAGCTCAGAGGTGTGCAGATGTACATAACAAGAGTTAGTTCCATAGGTGAACAATTTTAAAGTCGCAATGGATTTATTTATCTTGAAATTAAAAAATCAGTTACTAGGTTGTGAGATAGCATTATGGGGGCGGGGGGCGGGGAGGGTTTAGAATTGACAGGTTCTATGGCCACGTCTTTATCTCATTTGCCACAGGGAAATTAGAGGGTGGTAGTCTTTTCTTTGTGTACCTCTGTGGTGTGTGTGTGTGTGTGTGTGTGTGTGTGTGTGTGTGTGTGTGTGTGTGTGTGTGTGTGTGTGTGTGTGTGTGTGTGTGTGTGTGTGTGTGTGTGTGTGTGTGTGTGTGTGTGTGTGTGTGTGTGTGTGTGTGTGTGTGTGTGTGTGTGTGTGTGTCAGGTCCATCCTCCCCACCCCCCTTTTAATAGAATCTTTTGTAATGTATAGAATTTTGCTGAATGGTACATTTCCTTGTGGTTAATAAATGGATAAAGTCTAGTCTTATGTCTGTAGTGGTATTGATCAGTTCCGGGTGGGCTGAATGTGTTGTGAAATGGCGATCATTGCCAGAGATTAACCAAAAGAATCATGTCTGTTTAAATGGAAGAAGGTGCATGCTTAAGGCAGGCTGACAGTTCTTTTTGTGCACGTTTGGAGAGGAAGATAAACAATGGTGTCTCTACAAGGAATGAATACCTTGATAACATTAAACCCCTGGCTTTTGTGACATGACTTAACCATGAGGGTGTTATTTTTCCGGTAGTACTCTTTCTCCCCTGCTCGGATATGTTCTGGTTGGTGAACTCCTCTTGTTCAAATCCCTCTTTCTGATCTCCTGCCCTTGAGGGGGAGGGGCATCATGGCCACTGACCAAAGAATAGTGGACATTATTCCCTCCCAAGCTCACCTGAGTCACACTCATTGGTGAAGGAGGTTATTCTTGAGCAGTCTCAAGGTATTACTTCTGGAAAAGCAGGCTGCCACTACAGATCTTACAGCTTCCTCTGCTTGGTTTGGGAGAAAAAAAAGAATTGAGCATTCGTTCGTTTCTTGTAGGATTATTTTCACTGGGCCAGGAGGGTTAATAGCTAAAATTTTGAAATAAAGTAATTTGTTGCTATAGAGTATATAGATATATATATTGTTGCATAGTTTTTTAAGTAAATGTTCCTAGTTGAATAAAGTATTCTATTGAAGATAATTGAACTAATCTTAAAGACTTTAATCCTTATTTATACATGAAGATTATTAGAACTTAAAATGTCTGCTTTTTAAGAGCTTTTGTTGTGAATCAAATGCACTCTAAAAAAGGGTTATTATATTTCTTTTCCTATTTGATTTTTCAGTGTAATTTGCAATCTGGCATGAGGACGGCAATTTTTATGAAAATTAAAATTAGTTTTCAAGTTTTCAGTTTTTTGTTTCTGGTTATTTGAATATTTTCAATCAACTGGAGATTAGTAGTAAAGAACAAATTTATTTCAGGTGTTTAGTATGGATGTTTACTGTTTTCTTTAGTATTTTGTGCATTTTTATTTTTCAGTTTCCATTCCATGGTATGCACACTGGAGACTGATTATACAGACTATTCCTGTAGGGTATGGCCAAGTGTGTAATTTCCTCCTCTCATTCCAGGGGAAACATTTTTGAGTTTTGCCTTCATCCAGAAATGTCTACAGATTCTCTTTGATTTTTTTGTTCATTCCTCCTCAGATTTTTTTCAAACAGAAACCTACTTAGTTGTGTTTTTTTTTGTAAGCATTGTGGTTAATTTGTACCTTTTCTCCACAATTTGTTAAAATATGAGGATGAGTTTAATACTTGCTCTAGTTCTTGGTTTTATCCTACCTAAAGTGATGAAACTATTGTGTTGCATTGAATACGTTGAGAATTCCTTTGGAGCCAGAACAGTCTGGTCCATATATTTGATGAAATAAGAAATGAAAATGAAGTAATATGCGCATTTTCTTTGGTTCAGCTAGGCAATACTCTGTGTATTTCTGTGAATAAGTGTGTGGTTGGAGGGGGAATTGGCAGTGCAGTGAATCTTCTGGGACTCTTCTGAACTTTGGCTAACAAATAATAGATATTAAATGCTTTGTTTTCTAAAAGCCAGAATCTCTTAAATGTAGGCTGTGATCAAATTCAAATATAATATATTGGAACATCAAGAGCGGAAGGGAAACAAAATATCCACCCCCTCCTGGGACCCTCCCATTCATTTTTAATTTTTACTTATTTATAAGAAGCCAATAGTCTTAAGCTTGGGTAACTTTTGCTCCCTACCCCTGCACCTCTACCCCAGGGGACATTTGGAGACATTTTTGGTTGTCCCAACTACAGAAGAGGAGGGGAGGGTGTGATACTGGCATCTAGTGGGTAGAGGACAGGGATGCTGCTAATCATCCTATAATACATTGCACAGCCTTCCACACAAAGAATTATCTAGCTTAAAATGTCAGTAGTGTTGAGGTGGAGAAGCTCTACTTTAAACTTTTAATTTTTAAAAGCATTGGTATATTAGTAAAGGGCTCTGCTTCTCCTCCTCCTTTTACCTAATTTTATAAATACATGGTATTGGTGATCTCCAGGTGAGAGAGTTTAAGAGTTTTCATTTTTTTTCACTATCTTTAAAAATTAGAATGATTAGAGTAACAGACTATAGGTATATACATTATTTCACCCTATTATACTTTACTAAAAATACTTTGCTGACTGTTAGGAATAAACTCTAATCATTGGTTATGGAGTGCTCATAAAGATTGCATATTCATGGATATGATGAATGATTGGTCAGTTTATCTGGTTTAATTATATTTGCTTTTGATCCAGTCGTTTTTTTGCCATAATAATTGTCTTTAAGGATATTTCCTTTTATTCTTACTGCCTGGGCTGAATAGTGGCATCAGGGTGTGTTTGTGTGTGTAGTGTGTATTTAACATGGTGCCTGAAAGTTTTGTTAAGTTTCATATGGAAGAAATATGTCCACTATTGCATGATTCCTGAATGGTTCAAGGTGTAAATTCTGTTCTTTTTAAAGGATATATATTTTTTTCTCTAGCTAGCTTTAATTTCAAGAAACTTTTAAAGTGTTTCATAATTACATAATTTTCTTGCAGGTTTTTGGTTATCATTAGGCTCTTTTAGGCTATACTAAGTAATATTCTATAATCTATTAATAGACTCTTGTCCTCTTTAAGGTTAAATTTTGAGCATAATTAATAAGTGCTTACTGTTTTGAAGTCTGATTTTAAGGAAGTTAACTCAGCCAAACAGGTTAAGAATTATAGTGAAACTCTTACATTAAATAGCAATACACTGGTGTGAGGAAAAATTCTGAAGTCACTCCCACAAAAAGTATGCAAATAAGCCTCATATTGTCTTTGTAACACACCTCCCAAATATATCTCTGATACTACTGACATCTCACCTTTTGGGTCTATCAGAATCACTGTTTAATGAGAAGTAAAGCATAACTAAACCAAAAGAAGTTTTAATCTTTAAATTGTCCCTTTAGATTCTAAAACTGTTTTGTTGCTTTTTTACTTTTGTAAGTCCTCTTATTTCTTATCTTTGGTGTCTCATAAATCTGTGATTTAATTTTTTCTTTTTATGTTCCTCTTATATTGTCATTTGTCGTGGTGCCCCTCAGGTAGTAAGCTAGGTAAGGTACACAATGATTGACATTGAGATCACTAGAATTCCTTCACTGTTTGTTCCTTATCTTGTAACTCATTTCATTCATTTTCTTTATAGTTCCCTTTACAGTTTCCTCCCTTCTTCCTTTACTCTCTTCCCCCTCCATTCCTTCTGTACTTCCTTATACTGTAGGCTGTTTGCTTATGGAACCCACTCGTGGTTTAACATCATGTGACTCCAGAGGTCTCATCCGTGGTTTAAATAAAAATGGATTAAATTTAGAATGCTTGAGAATTGACCAAATAATCTTCTCCACTATTCTTTCATTTGTTGGTTTCTGGAATACCACACACACACTTGGGAGTAGTGTTACTGTCTTGCAATCAAACGGCTTTATCAAACTTTAGATTGCTCTTATTCCCTTTTTAATATTCTGATATTCTTTAATTTTTTTTTTACTTTCAAAGATTACCTCTTGTTAATATTCATCTCTGTTTAAACCAGAATTTGACCAGACCAGAGAGTATATTTATTGCCACAGCTGGGACCACATTAGAGTTTTCCTCTGTGGTAAATTTAATTCTGTTTGGTTATAATAGTCATGTCTAGACAGAACATTGATTTTAAATTGACTATTGAACATGAAAGTTCCAGGAATAGTGTATAGAGGAAGGAGAAGGAGAAGTCAAGAGGGTCAGCCCAACTGGTGTGGCTCAGTTGGTTGAGTGTTGACCCATGCACCAGGAGGTTTTGTGGTTCGATTTCTGTCAGGGTATATGCCTGGGTTGCAGGTTCCATCCGCAGTAGGTGGTGTGTGTGCAGGAGGCAGCTGATCTATGTTTCTCTCTCATCCATGTTTCTCTCTCTCTCTTCCTCTCCCTTCCTCTCTCTGAAATCAATAAAAACATATTTTTTTAAAAAGAAAGAAAACTACTATAGAGCACAATTGACTTCCCTTCATTCTCAAACTAGATTTCTGTTAGTCACTTCCATGTACCTAATGTATCAAGTGGTCAGGTTTTGTTTAATACAGGGACCTAAAGGGAATGTGTTGTTGTCTCTGAGGTTGGGTTTCTTTCTCTCTCTCTCTCAACCTATCCTCACTTGAGGATATGTTTATTGATTTTAGAGAGGGAGACACAGGGAGGGAGGAAGGGAGGGAGAGAGCGGAGGGGAGAGAGGAAGGGAGAGAGGGAGGGACGGACAGACATGGATCTTGCCTCCCATAAGTGCCCTGACTGGAGATTGAACCCACAGTCTAGGTTTGTGTCCTGACGGGAAATTGAATCCACAACCTTTTGATGTACAGGATGACACTCCAAACAATTGAGCCATCAGGGCAAGGTTGGATTTCTTGTACTGTTAGAATGGTGGGCTCAAGGGAAAAAATTGGGAGGTTCTTATGGATAGTGGACAGGAATGTGGTTGTTGTGGTCATTAGACTTGGGTTTAGGTGCCAGCACTGCCAGTGTCTAGCTCATCATCATTTTTCTTACCTGAATAATTGTAGTACCTTTCTAGCTAAGACTAGCTAATTCCTGTTACTACTTTCTCTTGCAGTCCATCCACATAGCTGCTAGATTGACCTCATTAAAAAATAAATCTGTATATATCATTCCTGCTTAAAACCTTTCACTGACTGTTGAGTCACTTTTAGCATAAAATCTAAGTGTTAGAATGGCATACAAAGTCTTTTATCATTTGATGCCTGCCTGTTTTCTCTAACCTCTTGGAATAGTGGCTAAGAGTATAGGCTCTGGAATTAGACTTCCATGGTTTTTATGTTTTACATATTGGCTTCTCAACTTAACCTTGGGCAAATCACTTCACCTTTTGTGCTTGTTTTGTCATCTACAAAATGGGGATATTAATAGTGCCTACCCCACAGGCTGTTTTGAAGATTAAATGTCACATAAGTGTTAGGTGTTCTGCTGTGGCTCCTCCCCAGCATGAGTCCTATATTCCAGCTATACAAACTCGACTTGCTGTTTCCTGAATGTATTATCCTTTATTATATATCAGTATGGTGCCTTTTTGTACAAGTTATTTCTTCCTCCTTTCCCTGGCTAACTCCTTGTTTTTAAGACTGAGAAGTATCACCTCTTGAGAAACATTTTCTCCGCCACTCAACCTAGATTGAGTTAGTTGCTTTCTGTTGTCTTATACTTTGTAAATTACCTTGATTCCAGGAATTATTGCAATTGCTTACTCACCTATATGCACTTTAGACTATGAGCTCTTCAAAGATCTCTCTCTCTCTCTCTTTTTTTTTTCACAGACCCATTCCTAAACCTGGCATTCAGCAGGTGTTCAACAAATGTTTATTGAACAAATGAGGCGAATTTTTTTCATTTTTTTGGGCCTGAGTTTTTAATGTATTAAAATGGTAAAGTTGGATTAGATGATCTCTGAACTTTTTTTTCTACTCTAAAAGCTTTATGATTCTTTAATTTTAAGGTTAGAATTTAATAGTGACATTTTATTAAGAAAAAATGATTTTGTTGGTTTTTGTATCATTAAGTTCTCTTCATTTTAAGAAAATGCTGTCTCTGATCCTTAGATTAAATCTTTTAATATAATTTGATTCATGTAGATTTAGAAGGCATCTTAGAGATCTTCAAGTTCAGTGACTTTCAACTTTTTTTTATCATAACTGTAATAAGAAATACATATTGCACCATGATTCAGTTCCCATGTACATAAATATGTATCAGAAATTGAAGTTTCATGAACTAACTCATGCTGTGTGCAGGACACTTATTTATGTTTATATTCAGTTATATTTAAAAAAAATTTTATGACCCATTAATTAATTCCATGATCAATGGGTACTAAACTCCTAAAAAATACTGACCTAGTTCAGCAATCTCTTATTCTACTCTTAGAGAAGGAAGCTGAATAAGTAAATATTTGCAATGAAAAATAGTGTGCATTGAAAAATATGCTCATTATTTAATCTACAGTAGAGAACATATAATTAGGTACAGAATTGAGGGAAAACTGATCCCGAGGAGAACATGGACCTGCTGTGGCTGAGTTGTTCTTTCTTCTGGACCAGTTGGATGAATTAAGCACACATGAAGGTGCTCAAACAAAATTAGTTGTAATTTTGAAGAGTTCAGATTTTTTCATTTAAGAAAGGCTTGCTGGAAAATATAGATTCTAATAATAGGAAAAAAAATGTCTTGGCAGGAGGTTGAGTAGGTTATTCATCTTAATATGAAGGAAAAGGTACAAAATAGGATAAGAAACATAGAGGGCACTTGTGAGTAAACTTGATTATGGATGAAAGGCAAGTTAGAATGCAGGAATTTTGCCTAAATATAAAGAAGAGATTTGTAAGATGAAAAGATGTTTAGAATTGCTTGAAGAAGTAGAATAATCTCAGTTGAGGGGGGTAAGTCTAAATGAAAATTAATTAAAAGTTAGAGGAGATAGGAGTGGATGATATGATCATGATTGATGTCCCAAATACATATATGTAGCGTATAGGACAGAAAAGCAGCCTGAAGATTGAGGTAGTATGGTAGCACTACTAAATAAAATTGATAAATAACAAGCCAGAAGAAAAGAGGAATCACTTTCATAAGAAAAGAAATTCTAGACACAGATATGAGTTTATATTGTAAGCATGAATGAAAATACAGACTTAGATTTGGAAAAATAAGAGCACATAAAACACACGATAGCATGTAATATTCTTTTATAGGGCAGAGACATTGTTTGATGGGTATGTAGCCATTGGGCTGTCGAGTTAAAGAATTCTGAGCACAAGTGGCTCAATATGTTGTTTGTGTTTAAGTATTCTTTGAAATCTACATGAGTCATTTTCCTCACAGTAAATTACACTGTTCTATAGAAGTAGATTTAGAAATTTTCTGATGTGATCTATGCTATTCATGCCTGAATCCTAAACCTTTTCAGTACCATTCTTTTGGACTAGATAAAAGCTCTTTTTTCTCTGGTTGACTATTTTCTTAGTAGCTATAGTCATGTTAGGAATCATTTTATTCTCTAATGTTGCTGAAGAAAATAAATGTAAAGCAATAAGATAATTATTAGAAGGACCCATATAGGGAGCTGTTGCTTTTTAAAAGATTAAGCTTATCAGTATATAAAGCTTTGAGGTAGGATTTTTTTTTCTGGTTATGATTACTAACTTTACAATTTATATTTTTTAGAAACGATACCTTAATTATTAGGAAAGATCTGTTGGTCTTCACATCTTTATGATTATGATAAATCAAGCTCGTTCTAAGGCATTATTTCAAGAGGCAGGGGCATGGGCGAGTTATGAGATCTTGGCAAGTTCCTAAAATTCTGAGAATTTAAAAAAAATTGTAAATCAATATGTACTAAGTGAAATAATATACCACATAACACATAGCTAGTTCATAGATTTTACATATACGGGGTGAGCAAAAGTAGGTTTGCAGTTGTGAGTACATGAAACAGTTTATTCTTGTATTATTATTTACTAGAGGCCCGGTGCATGAAATTCGTGCATGGGGGGGGGATGTCCCCTCAGCCCAGCCTGCACTCTCTCCAATCTGAGACCTCTCAGGGGATGTCCGACTGCCGGTTTAGGCCAGC
>NW_005354385.1:2784555-2791934 GCF_000412655.1 Myotis brandtii
CCTGGTTGCCCTTGCAGCCTGCTGCTGGGTCGTTTGGTCGCCCCTCACTAACCCCCCTGCCGGCCTGGTCAACCCACACAGCCTGCTGCTCGGTCGTTTGGTCGCCCCTCACTAAACCCCCCTGCTGGCCTAGTTGCCCCATGCAGCCTGTTGGGTCGTCCGTTCGGTTGTGATGGTCAATTAGGCTTTTATATATATAGATTATATTTCTTTGTATTCTAACTGCAAACCTACTTTTGCCCACCCCTGTAAATATTAGTATCTAGCCTATCTTTTAAAATGTAGTGTGTAAAACATTTAAACTGTAAACCTACTTTTGCCCACCCCTGTAAATGTGAGTTTTTAACTTATTTTTGTTTTATTTTTAAAAATGTAGCGTGTAGTGTGTAAAACATTAAAAAATGTAGAGTCACTTCTTGGGGGATATTTTAAATTTGTTGGTAAATTAAATATCAGTTAATGTGAGATAATAGTCTACATGGTTCAGCCAGAGAAAATGTCGATACCAAGTGACAAATAGGTGCCAGGAAGTATCTAGAACATTCAGATATCATGGTTCTTTTACAAGTTCTTTAAGGTCTTATTGCTCTAGCATGCATTAAAAGGAAACACTGGAGTAAATCTTCATCTCTGTTTATTTGTTATAATTTAAAATATTTTTCTTAGACAATTTTATTTAAGTCTTCATTCAGTGTTTTAAAATTTTTCATGTAAAACTCAAGTCTGGAAAGATTCTCAAGTCTGTTTTGGGTAACAGCTATAAACTTTGAAAACATGATCTTTCAGTTTTGAGATCAATATTTTGAATGTGGTGTGATATTTTGGACTAAAATTTTGGAGTCTCATTCAAATTCCTTCTTAACTACTTTTCTTTGACCTTGGCAACCACTGAAACTCTAAATTAAAGAGGATGAAGTAATTTAGTTAGTAAGTATTGAACTACATGCTAGACACTGTACTAAGTGCTTGGGATGCAACAGGAATAAGACAGACTGATTATATCCTAATGGAGCTTACAGTCATAAAGTAAGTAATCCAGTGAGTAAATAATTACAAATTGTCATATGTGTAGTAACAGAAACAAACAGGGTCCTGAGAGAGTGACTGTTTGTCTTGCATCACATGTCACAGTCTCTAATTACTACTTAGTTTATTTATCTACCTATTTATTATCTGCCCTTTTCACTACTGGTGTGTAGGCTCTGAGAGAGGGTGAGCCATCTCTCACCTTCATCACAATACCCCTAAGGGATGGCACAGTTTCTGGCGAGTAGAAGCTCAATAAATATTTGGCTGCCTGAAGAAATGAATGCAGGGATGGGATTGGAGAGAGTCAGGGACAAGATCATGCAGTAGTTTTGATCTGGTGTGGGAAGGTGTTGGAATGAAATCCAGAGGGCAGGGGAAGCAACAAGTTTTAAGGAGAAGCTAGATCTGGGTTATGTGTTAGGATCACTTTAGCAGCAATCTGGAAATACAGTGAAAGTATGTAGAGGTGAAGAGGTGAGACCAGTTAGGAGACTATTACATCAACCTAAGCTAGAGAGACTCTCCAAGATCCCTTCTAGCTTTGAACATTTTCTGTATTTTAAAACTTGCCTACACTTACCAGTCTTCCCTCTTAGTCACTCCACTTTTTCCTACTTATTATTACTTAAAAAGAAATGGATGAGTTCATTGTGCACATGAGAACTGTGAATACAATGCCTTAAAAACACATACCTCAAAAAGGAGAGAATAAAACAGACTAGAGGTTATTGAATTTTTGTGGCAAATTTCTATCTTCAGATTTTGGGCATCTGCTAATTTATATTCTTATTTACTAAGCATTCCGATTTCTATCGGGAACTTTGTCTTTACTTATTTTCAAATGTCTGTTTTTTTATGAGATCACCTCTTAATTGTAAACTTGTAAGATAGTATATTGTTGGTATGGTTGAAGATTCAGAAGTAGAAACTGGGTATTTTGTATCTTAATTCTCAGGAATTTGATATCTTTATAGGTCATTAAGGTCTTACAATTAAGGCTGAAAGGATAGTTAATACTATGGGCTGTTAATTTTACTCAGGACTGTGGCCTCTAACTCTAAGTAGTCAGCTTGAATATTTTTGTCTGTGAAGGATTCCAAGCCTCCACTGTTGGTGGGAGGGGGAGTTGGTGCTTGGTGCAGGGAAATCTTAGTTTTATATTGGCAGAAGGTCAGTAGCATCATCTTTGACTAGGAAAAACTACATGATTACACAGAGATAAAACCAGAAGAAACAGTAAGCTTTTCTGAATTTAAAAATATAATGGTGGCTGCCTCTCTTCATTTGGTTTCTTTCATTTTGGAAGCAGGTAAAGCTAATTATCCTTGGTAAGCTATCCTCTATAAAGAAATGGAGTTTCACCCTGTAAGTATTATAAGCCATTTTATTTAATACCTTAGATAAAGTAGTTCTAGAAAAAGAATTGGTTGCTAGGCTTTGTGTTACCTGGAAGTGAGGTTCTATGCTGCAGGATTAGTGAACAGAATTTGCTTATTTTTATTTAAGCTAAGACTTGACATTACTTGTATAAGTAACCTTTAAAATAATATGGGTAGAAATGAAAAGCCAAAGTTAAAAGAGACTGATAAATTATAAATAAGGGCAGTTGTGAGATACTGACTTATACAAGATGGATAAGGTAATAGTAAAACAATTTATTAGTAGGCATTCAGAAGTAGAATAAACCACCTTTCTAAATGACCAGGGAAAAATGATTGAATAGCTACTGACCATCCTTTTATTCTATATAAATATTATATAACAAACCTTACCTGGTAATCTTTTTTAATTCTCTTCCTTAGTTCTGTAGAGATACATAAACCGGGTTTGGGTATTGAATTAGGAAATTAATTGCTAATTATGTTGTTTGTTAAAATGTAAATAGCGATTGCCTGTTAGCTGAGAAGACTAGAAATAATAGAAACAGTTAAATTAGGAGCTTTAACTGGTGAGAGGGCCTAACAAACTGTCAGGTACTATTTTCTCTATTGGAATGATTTTTATGAAGAATACTCAAATTGATCCTTACTTCTGAAGGATGGAGTCAAGTTAAAAGATTAGGGTCATAGAAGAAGTGTGTTTTTTCCTTTTGAATTAGTGAAGGGTAGTTTTGATCTTATCTTTCACTAGGGAGCCTGAGAATAGCTCCTACTAAGAATTGTAGTTCGTGTTAGTTTAGCAACATATATTTAGCAGCCTCAATTAAGTAATGTTTCTTAATTAATAACTAGTCTTATTTCTGTGAAATGGAAGCTAAATCAGCCGAAGAGTAGGTGAGCTAGTCTGTTATACATTATAGAATTTTCTACCATTGGAATATGTGGTTGGCCACTAGGGGCTAGTTAATAGAAATAAAAGCTAATCTTATTGGTTCAAATGTAGCTATTGGTTAGAAAGAATAGTTTCCTAAAAAACAAACTAACAAACAGCAGTAAGAATGTTCTTCATCTCAAATTCAGCGAAAGTAATTAATTATGCAAGTCTTGGACTGGTATAGAAGAAAGAGCAAACATTCTGTAGGGAGAAAACTTGGGTATTGGGCATTTTTTTTTTTTTTTTTACCATGGTATGATGATACACCGTGTGAACTTTGGGAAGCTCCATAAATTTAGTTTCTTCATCTGTAAAATGGAGAGTTTGTAATACTAATACCTACCTCTCAAGATTATGGTGAGGATCAAAGACTGTGTACACAAACACAATCATACTTGCATATACATATATACATGAAATTTTAAAATATTATTGCAAATATTTGTAATAATGCAATGATTTATTAAAGGAGTAGAGAGCAATTTATTCCATAAACAACTGAATGTAAAATACAAGACAATGTCTATTCCTTCCAGTGACCTTAAAGGCACTGCTTGATAAGGCCCTTCTCCAACCTCATCTTTTGCCATATTGGCCCTTTGATGGTTTCTACAACAAACCAAGTGCCTTTTATTTCTCTGAGATTTTTCTTTCACTTGCCTTTCATTAATACTTATGAGGGGGACCATATCTGACTTATTCACTCTAGTTTCTCCAGTGTCTGACACATACATAAAAGGTGCTTAACAGATATTTGTCATGGACAATATGTAAATAAAACTTTGTTCTAATAAAGTGTGACTGTATTCTAATAAAACTTTATTGATACTGGAATTTGATTTTCATGTGTGACAAAATATTATTTTGATTTTTTTCAGCTATTAAAATGTAAAAGCCCTTGTTCAGGGGTTGTACAAAAACAGGCTGCAGATTGTATTTGACATGCGGAAAATAGTTTACCAACCCCTGACGTAGGACATTGTATAAGTAGCACCCCTTACCCAACTTAGAAATATATTATGTTCCAAAACCTTTGAAACCTAGGAAGCATTTTCTTATAAGGATCATTGTTATATGTGTTGGTTAAGTTCCCAGACCAATCTACAAACCTGTTTTACCTCTGTTCTGTATTATAGCAGTACAACTAACTTTACCTTCAGGAATAACATTATGTCTTAGGAAAAATGGATTTCTCCCAGCATTATTAGAATTTCCTTATTCCCTGATGTCTCTTTCACCTGCTGCAGTTAGCATCCTGGAAGTACCCCGCTCCCTGGAGCTCTAGTAGGTTTGGTATGGTGACCAGACTAAAAAGAAATTCATGTATGTGATTAGGGAGGAGTCACGAGAAGAGAAGGATTATAGAGGAGAGGAGAAAGAAAGAAAATAGAGAATATCAGAATGCATTATACATAGCAAAGGTTAGTATCATTTTGTGAAATATCAGTTAGTGTATGATTATATCTATATACATGCTGAGTCTCAGTGAAAAATGCATTTCTTACTGTGGTATGTAGCAAGAGTTTGACAGCCTGTTTTCTAAGGATTTGAGATACTGATCCTGAGAGATACTGATCCTGAGATCCTTTGTCAGAGCCAAGTGAAAAATATAAAGGAAGCCTGTTGACTGACTGCCTGCTACAGTGTGTTTCTGGTACCGAGCTACCTTAGTTACCAGTTTTACAGATGAGAAAACAGGGTCATGCAGCCAATAAGCTTCACAACTGAGATTCAGACAGACGCTTACCTTATTTTAGAATATGGGCTTTGTCCATTACACCATGGTGTTTTCTCTGTAGGGAAAGAAGCCATGTATGACTTCCATTGTGTTTCAGAGTACAAAAGAGCCCCCACTTGGTGGCAGCTCACTAGATTGCTTGAGACAAAGGCAATTGGCTTAACTTTTAGGACAGGACCACTGGAAGAAAATGGTTAGGAACTACATATGGAGAATGATATGATTCTCCATATGTAGTATAAGAAAGGAGGGGACTCTCATATCATTTCACCTTTATGTTTTTCTTCTTCTGCCTCTGTACTACTCTCCCTGCTCATTCATACCTCACCACCAGTAAGAACTCTTAATTCATACTAGAAACGGCAAGGGCTTGAGGATGAGGTTTAGTGAGGAAGAAAGAGTAATATAATCTTGTCTTTAGCTGAAACGAGAATGAGAAGGGAAACTCAAGTAGCAGGGCCACCTGGTCACCCAGATGGGTTGGCTGTTCCCAGGTGGCAATTTATCAGTGGGTGTACGTAAAACAGCCTGCTATTAATTGAGTTACAAGCAGAAGTCTTGACTTTGGAGACTTGTAACTTTGATATGCTAATTGAAAATAGTTCTTTTAGTTATTAAGGGAACGTCTCTCTTATTTTTAATTATTTTTGTTAATCCTCACCCGAGGATATTTTTCCATTGATTTTTAGGGAGAGTGGAAGAGAGAGGGAAAGACATAGAGAAACATTGATGTGAGAGAAACACATCGATTGGTTGTCTCCTGCATGAGCCCTGGCCAGGGCCTAGGGCCTGGGAGAAGCCAGAAGCCTGCAGTTAGGGTATGTGCCCTTGGCCGAATCGAACCTGGGACCCTTTGGTCCATAGGCCGACGTTCTGTCCACTGAGCCTAATGGGCTAGCAGTGGTCGGCAAACTCATTAGTCAACAGAGCCAAATATCAACAGTACAACGATTGAAATTTCTTTTGAGAGCCAAATTTTTTAAACTTAAACTATATAGGTAGGTACATTGTTATTGACTTAATTAGGGTACTCCTAAGGCTTAGGAAGAGCCAAACTCAAGGGGCCAAAGAGCCGCATGTGGCTCGTGAGCCGCAGTTTGCCGACCACGGGTTACGGCAAGGGAACGTCTCTCTGTCTTAAGCAACACTTGGTTAGTCTAGATTCAGTTACCTATTTTAAGTACTTCAAAATTATAATACATGTTGAAGACATCTCTGTTTCTCTTATGTATTGAGTTAACAAGTGTAAAAACTCATTTATGCCGAGTGTGATCTCTAACTTGATTTAGAATTGTCTTGGGAAGTAAAAGATTGATAGGAAAGTTATTGTTCTTAACTAGAAAAGTAACAAAACCATAGCAGACAGATACCTGATTAATTGAATGGAAAATGACAGACCCTTATAAAATGTGTTCCTCTTTCTCAGGCTGAGTTGGGGATTCTTTATTTTGCTGGGGAATTAATTCAAATATAATTAGTTTCAACTAGTAATATCTGAAGACTTGGGCTTAATATTGCTTACCCTGTGGTACTGCTTATTATATTCAGTATTATAATTGCTTGTTAATATGTTCACCTACCAGCTGACATGGTGCTCTTTCAGTCTCATTCAGTATAGTACTATGTTAATGTACGTTGTAGGTTAATAGCATTGGAGCCAGAGTGCCTGATCTTGTAGCACCATAATTTTCTATCTGTGACTGAGGGTAAGTTATTTAACCTCTCGGTGCCACAGTTTTTTCACCTGGAAAATGGAGATAATAGTGGTACTTACTCTATGCAGTTGTTATTTAGTATAGGTAAGTTAATATATATCCTATCTAATAATAGACAAACATGGTAATTGACCATACCTTCCCTACGCCTCCCATTGGCTAATCAGCGCAATATGCAAATTATCTGCCAACAAATATGGCGGCTAATTTGCATACTGCAGGCAGGGCGGGACAGCGCAGCCGCCAGCGCAAGAGCCTCCACCCAGGCCCCAGTGTGCGACCCCAGAAGCTGGTGATCGGGGGGAGATGGGGGTCCCTTGTCCAGGCCTGACACCTCTGGCGGAGTCGTCAGGCCTGGGCAAGGGGCCCATCCGGCGATCAGAGGGTGATGGGGGTCGACGCCTCTGGCTGAGGCGTCAGGCCTGGGCGAGGGCGGAGCCAGTGATCGGGGGGAGATGGGGGTCCACTGCCCAGGCCTGAAGCCTGGGCCAGAGGCGTCAGGCCTGGGCCGGGGGTCCAAGCCGGCGATTGGTGTGAACTACAGAGGAAACACCTTTTCTGACCGCTCATTGGCTAAGCTCCCT
>NW_005354385.1:2792178-2794085 GCF_000412655.1 Myotis brandtii
TCAAAGTGTTCCTCTCACTTTGATGTTTCTCTCTGTCTTTCCCTTTCTCTTCCTCAGTCTCTAAAAATCAATGGAAACATATCCTCAGGTGAGGATAAAAAAAAAATAATAAAGAAATTATTATTATATGAAAGACACATCTTGAAAATGCCTAAAGAAAGTTGTCATTTTTTCATAATGAAGGGATTGGAGTCCATGTTGATGAAAAAACCTTGCTGGCTGTGGTGACTGGCAGTGGCTGCAGCAGCGGGGTGATGGGGCTGGTGCCTTCCCCTGATCAGCCCAGTCACCTCCCACAAAAGGAGGCCAGACTACGGCTTAGGCCCACTCCCCAAGGGGAGCAGGGAGCGGGCCTAAGCCGTCACTAGGACATCCCCTGAGGGCTCCCAGTATGTGAGCGGGGGGAGAGGCTGGGCTAAGGGACCCCCCCCCCCCCTGTGCACGAAATTCGTGCGCCGGGCCCCTAGTATATATATAAAGACCTTTGAATGATGTCTGGCATTTAGTAAGCATTCTAAATAACTCAATACAAAATATAAGTTGAAAGATAAGCCAGAGACTGGGAGGAAATATTTGCACCATTTGATAATATCTGATAAAGGACTGTTATCCAAATAATGAAAGAATAAAGAAGAAAACAAATAACCCAATTAAAATATAAGCCAAAAACTTCAATAAACACCTCACTAAAGAAGATATACAGATGGCAAATAAGTGTATGAAAAGATACTTCATATCATATGTCATCAGGGAGATGCAAATTAAGACAATGAGATACCATTACACTATTACAGTGACCAAAATCTGGGACACTGACATCACCAATTGCTGACAAGGAGGTAGAGCAAAAGGAACTGTCATTCATTGATGGTGGGAATGCAGAATGATATTTGGGAGCTACTTTGGGAGACAGTTTGGTGGTTTCCTCTAAAACGAAACATCCTTTTACCATAAGATCCAGGGATCATGCTCCTTGGTATTTACCTATAGGAATTGGAAAATTTATATGACACAAAAACTTCTACACAGATGTTTATAACAGCTTTATTCATAAATCCAGACAATGGAATGTTATTCTAAAAAGAAATGAGCTATTAAGTCATGAAAAGACGAGGAAGAAGCTTAAATGCATATTATTAAGTGAACGAAGCCAAACTGAAAGGCACTATCCAGTATGATTCGAACTTATGATATCTGGAAAGGCAAAATTATGGTGACAGTAAAAAGATCAGTAATTACCAGGAGTGCATGGGGGTAGGGTGGTGGTGGAGGAGAGATGAATAGGTAAAGCACAGAGGATTTTTAGGGCATTGAAACTACTCTTTATGATATTAAAGTGATGGATATATGTTATTATACATTTATTCAAACCCATAGAATATATATCACCAAGAGTGAACCCTAAGGTAAACTGTTGAGTTTGGGTAATTATGAAGTATCAGTATAGGTTTATTCTTGCTGACAAATGTACCACTCTGATGAGTGATGTTAATTATGGGCATTCCAGTGTACAGGGTTTGGCAAAAGTAGGTTTACAGTAGTGAGTACGTGAAACAGAGTTTATTGTATTTTTATTAATTATTGTATTATTTTCTGTGGGAACAACTGTAAACCTACTCTTGCCCCACCCTTTATTTAGTGGAAAAACTACTTTTGCAAGTGGCTATGCTGTTTTGTTTAGGATATAATAGTGTTTGTTTATAATATTTACTAGAGGCCCGGTGCACAAAAATTTGTGCACTCGGGGTGGGGGGGGGTTCCCCAGCCCGGCCTGTGCCCTCTCCCAGTCTGGGACCCCTCGGGAGATAATGACCTGCTGGCTTAGGCCTGCTGCTCCGTGGCAGAGGGCACGCCCAATCCCTAGGTGCAGCCCCTGGTCAGGCTCAGAGCAGGGCCAATTGGGGAGT
>NW_005354385.1:2796819-2798494 GCF_000412655.1 Myotis brandtii
GGCTGAAAGTGTTACAAAGTTTCAAACTGCCAGCTCAGAGGCCGGCAGCGCAGGCGCAGGCGGGGAACGTTGGCTTCCTCCTTCAATGAAGGAAGCAAGCCTCATGTTCGCTTTAAGCTGCCTGGCTGCCGGCCGCCATCTTGGCTGACAGTTAATTTGCATATCTCCCTGATTAGCCAATGAAAAGGGTAGCGGTCGTACGCCAATTACCATGTTTCTCTTTTATTAGTGTAGATTGGACTCTGGTTTAATTCTAGGAAATAAGTTGGTTTTCAAGGGAAGAATACTATATTTTCAATTATGTAGTTTGGTAGTATTGTTTTATAAAGAGGTTTTGGGGGGAATGTTTTCAGAAAACTGTAAAATAGAATGGAGTAGTGCATCATTTGGTAGTATATTCCCAAATGAGAGCACCTCAGAACCTTTCCAAAATGAGGTAAAGACAAAAGGGAGTGGTTTTTCGGGGAATAACTGAAACTTCCAAGAGCATATTTTGTTTAATTTTCTCATTGTTTTAATATCAACATATCTAGGAAGATAACTTCCATTTATTAATGCTTTATAGTTTTATATGTAATTTGATGTAGATGCCTCTTTTATCTTATTTGAATTGTTTCATGATTTTTTTTTTTTCTGTAACTCAGATTGTGGTAATAGAGTTTGCCTGAAGTCACTGATTGGTGGAGCTAGAACTTAAACCCTGATTTTTAAGTTCATTGTTCTTTTGTAAAAGTAAAGAATGCTTACCCATCCTCCTCTGCCATCTCCCTCCCTTCGTGGAAAAATGTTTGCAATCATTTATAGAGATAGTTGCTTTGTAAATTATCCTTGTACCACATTTTGTGAAATCCATGGTTGGGAGGGGAAGGGGAGAATCAGAAGTAGCAATATAGCAGTAGGAAGTACCCAAGTCAGCTCTAATTCCAGGGTAGAGGTGGTTGTGCTCTTGATTGGATAGCTTGATGGCAATCCCAAATCCACATATCCCACATATGTTAATTGTTGCTGAAAGAAAATTGTAGGTAAATCCTGCCTTTGATTGCTGCAGAAATTCTTTATTTCTCAATCACTTTTGCTTTTTTCTTTTTAATTTATTTTTCAATTACACTTGACATATAATATAATATTAGTTCAGGTATACAACATAGTGTATAACTTAGAAAATAATTACCCTAATAAATCTAGTACTCATCTGATACCATACATAGTTATTACAATATTATTGACTGTATTCCTTATGCTGTACTTTACATCCCAAACCACTTTAGCTTTTGATGAGAAGGGTTAAAATTGTTTTCTCAATGGGCCATTATTAGGTGTGTCCCATTACACATGTGCCAGAATTTTACATTATTACATTGGTTCGAAATTGGAGGTGCCAAGTTATGTCACAGCCCAGTCATTATGTAAAACAATAATGTTATTAATGATTATTTTTTTTTTATTAAAACTGCCATTAACAGTCACCACTATATTGTTTTGTGTGCTCTGAGCTAAGTGCTTTTTAGGTTTTAGTGATAATGTGTATGACTTACCCTATCAGATAAATATTGTCCCCATTTTATTTTTTTATTTTTTTATTTTCTATTAAATCTTTATTGTTCAGATTATTACAGTTGTTCCTCTTTTTCCCCCCCATAGCTCCCCTCCACCCGGTTCCCACCCCACCCTCTGC
>NW_005354385.1:2800045-2819242 GCF_000412655.1 Myotis brandtii
TTAGGTAATTTTAGATTGCAAAGGGCCAGGCCTTTCATATGCAAAAGCCTCTTCGCACAGCTTGGGTGGGGCGGGGTCTCAGGGAATCAACAGGGTGGAGCAAGCAGCTATAGTTGATCCTCAGCCCTGCCCTAAGAAGCCCCGCGTCTCAGTGTCCCGGTAATCGCTGCAAGCACCTCTGAGAGAAAGCCGCCCTCAGTTTCTCTCAGACAGTCCACTTTCTCGCCAAATGAGTCTGGGTCCCCAGAGACTTTCCCGGAACTGGAGTTTAGAGCAGTCAGGAGCTTGTGTCTCCCTCCCAATTGAAAAAGACAACCGTGTCCTCAGTTGCCAGCCCTTTCTGTGCGCCCCCGAACCTCTGCACTTTACTTCCGCACCTCCTCTGAGTCTCAGTGTGCTTTTCTCTTTCCTTCTAGTTGTAGAATTTCCACTCAGCCAGCCTTCCTGTGGTTCTGGATGATGTCCGGTTGTCTTTTAGTTGTAGTTTTGAAGTGGTTGTGCGAGGCAGCAATTTCAGGTGTTTACCTATGTCACCCTCTTGGTTTCTCTCTCTTGTCCCCATTTTATAGCTGAGGAAACTGAGACTCAGTAACTTGCCTAAGGTTATATAACTAAGTAAGTAGCAGAGTCAGGGCTATAACCAAGGTCTGCAGGTCTTAACTTTATTCTTTCTGTTGAATCAAGTATCTTGACATGTATGTTAAAATAGGTGTTACTAATTCCAGGGCAGTGCGACTTTCTTTGAACCTGTTCTGCCAAAGTTGCCTTCCCTTTGTCCCTTTCTGATATCTGCTGCTGTTGCTGATATCCCTTAAAACTTATGATGTAGTAAAAAATGCTGAGTTAACAAATTGTGTTGCTAATGATCTAACGTGGTTCCTGTAGCTGATATAACAAACTTTTTCCACCCCTTATTTAAAAGTAGTTGTTTGTTCTAAACAAAAGTTGTTTCTTTGGTTATGCAATGATCCATAATCAGAACTAGGTCAAAATTCGTTTGCTCTGATCAGCACTTGAGTAATTAGTGAATCGAATGATCAAAGTATGTGGCTCTTTTAAAAATGTTTGTACTTTGATTCTGAGAGGTTGCATTAATTGAAATTTGCTCAGGTAGCAGGAAACAAATATAGGCTCTTTTGACTCATAGTTGGAAAATAATTTAATGATTGTGGTCATCATTGCTCACTTTTTGTCTGTTGGGTGAGTGAAGAAGAATATGCTGGATAAATATGAATGGTTCTGGCATTTGGATTTATGGTTCCCTTGCCCATGTTCAGATTAAAACAGATTGATAAAAACGTGTAATACATCCTTTGCTTTTCCAAATCCAAAGACTTTAGCGTGTTTTTTTTTGTTGTTGTTTTATTATTACTTAAGTTTTGGATTAGCTTGCAGAAAACTGAAAGATGCTGAAAAGAATAGGAAGAAAAGGAAATTCCTTATTTCTGTGTGTTAGACACATTGATGGCGAACCTTTTGAGCTCGGCGTGTCAGCATTTTGAAAAACCCTAACTTAACTCTGATGCCGTGTCACATATAGAAATTTTTAAATATTTGCAACCATAGTAAAACAAAGACTTATATTTTTGATATTTATTTTATATATTTAAATGCCATTTAACAAAGAAAAATCAACCAAAAAAATGAGTTTGCGTGTCACCTCTGACACACGTGTCATAGGTTCGCCATCACTGGCTAGGAAAAGAATGAATGAAATGTAGCAAATGAGTAGTAGAATGTAATAAATCCATAGGGATTTGGTTTGAATTTAAGTGACTGAATTTATAGAAAACTAATATTGTTGTATCTTTAGTTCATTTAGCTATAATTGAAATCAGTCAACATTTTAGGGGTACCTTCTGTGGGCTTCTCAGTTTTGCAAAAGGAATATGAAGTCTTTTGACTGAAAAATATTTGATACATTAAATTACTAAAATTAATTAGTGCCAGGCATTAAGGGACATATTTGTCTTTCTCTCTCTCTCTCTCTCTCTCTCTCTCTCTTTGAAGTTTTTGGTTATTTTTTAGAACTTCACTAGGTGAGGAATGCTTTTCATATTCTTCGTGATCTCATCCTTTGAGTCCTTCTTGGCTTGTTTCTTCCTGAATTTATCGCTGCTAAAAAAAAAAAGTATCAGTACCATGAGGAGGGGATTATGGCCCTCATGTTTATCACTGAATTTCTAGTGTTCAGTTTAGTTTTTTAATAAATTAATGTGAAAGTCTCTCTTCTTCCTCTCGCTATCCACTTTCTTGAAAGGTTTCTATCTTACATGGGCTTCACATTTGTACCTTTTGTTTTTTCTTCAGCCATTGGTATCCCAAAGTAAATGAAATAATTCCCTCAAACTTAATGATTTTCTAATTGTCTAATTTAAGATTGTTATCTATATTTGGTTATCACTGGACTTTCCTGTAACTTTGATACTCGTGTCTCTCTGTTCCTTTTTGAAATTCCTTTGTGCCTTTACTCTCAGTTTTTCTGTCTACTGCCCCTCACCACCTCAGTATTCATTCTGCCCATCCTTTTAGTTTTTTGTTTCTGAGTTAAGTTGTTAGGGAATTCTTAGTCTACTTCTCCTTCCCTGCTGAAGTAATCCCACATCTCTTCATTAGCCCCCCCCACCCCCCAATATATTTTTATTGATTTCAGAGAGGAAGGGAGAGGGGGAGAGAGATAGAAACATCAATGATGAGAGAGAATCATTGACTGGCTGCCTCCTGCACACCCCACACTGGGGATGGACTTGCAACTCTGGCATGTGATCTGCCTGGGAATCGAACCCTGACCTCCTGGTTCATAGGTTGACGCTCAACCACTGAGCCATGCTGGCTGGGCTCATTGTTAGTTTTTAACTGAATGTATGTGTCCAGAAATATATATCTGGCTTTGATCTCCCTCTTGAGCTCCAGTAAATATTAAGTATATGTCAGAACTGGGAGTATGACACACTATTTAACCTAGACTGCTTATTTGGAGGAGAATGGTTAGTAAACTAGCAATTATGCAGTACATTGTATGAGTACCTTGGGACTACTGAAAAAGATGGCCTAATTCAGTTTGGAAAGAGTCAGGTAATGTGTTTCCCCGCTGATGCTTGAGGTGATTGTGAAGGATGATTAGGAGTTCACCAGGTGAATAAAGTGGGAGGAGTAGTTTATGTTGCCTGTCAAGCCTGGTGGGTGTGCTCCCTCTTGAAACAGCCCATTATGAAATTTCCAAGGCCTGAGGACATATAGCCTCAGGGCAGAGTTTCCAGTGGACCCAATGTCATAGTTGGCAAAATGGTATCAAGCATCAAAGCCAGAGGGAGAGGTGACTGTAAGACCTGGGGAGTTAATATCAAAAATCTCTGTCAAAAGCAGTGAATATAAAGGAATGATTTTAGACTAAGGCTCTGAAAGTTATTTCTGCTACCTTTGCCCTTTTCTATGATACCTGTTATATTGTAGTAGTGGTTATGATAAATTAAAGCAATGCTTCTCAAGCTTAAATGTGTATATGCATCACTTGGAGATAATGTTAAAATGCAGGTTTTGATTTGGTATCCTGGAGTGGCCCTGAGGTTCTATATTTCTTATAAGCTCCCAGTGATGCCACTGCTATTAGTCTCTGTACTTCGAGTAGACAGGGACTATAGGAGCTAAGAATGGCCAGACAAATGCAGAGGTAACAATTAATATGGAAACATGAATAATTATTACATGTTTGAGGAACTGAAATTAGTTCATGAGACCTAGATCATAAGGCATACTATGGGGCATGGAGCAGTGATGGGGGGATGAGCTTGCAGAGATGTGCAGGGTGTCAGATCATGGAGGACTTGATTTGTTCAGGAGTGTTAACTGCATGTTTAAAGACTGTGGAAGTGTTCTGCACCAGATTTGAGCTTTAGCATAAAAAGATGGCATAAGTTTTCAATAAGTTGAAAGGTCAAATTAGTGGCTCTTCCTGACAGGGACATCAAATAAGTAGTTGATGATATAGATCTGAGCTGGAGAGAGATTTGAGTTTCAGCCAATTGAGGAATAGCTATGAAATCAACTAGGCAAGAGGAAGAATAAAAAGAGAACCAGCCCTGGCTGGGTGGCTTGGATGATTATAGCATAGTCCGGATGCGCCAAGGTTTTGGGTTCCATCTCTGGTCAGGGCACACACAAGAAGTAACCAATGAATGCATAAATAAGTGGAATAGTGGATTGATGTTTGTTTGTTTGTTTTCTCCCCCCCCCCGCCCCCTCTTCCTCAAATCAATTAAAAAGAAAAAGAAAGAAAGAAAGAGAGAACCAAAGGTCAGACTCTGGGGAACACTAACATTTTCATGGTAGGGAGAGAGGAGGAGGAAGAGCTTGTAGAGGAAAACAAGATGTCGCCAGAAACAAGTATAGTGTCATTGTATTAAATGTATAGAGAGACTCTTCAGCAGTGCCAGAGAGATCAAATAAAATAGAGCCTGAAATGTCACAACTAGATTTGTCAGTTTGGAGATTTTTTGTAACTTTAGCAAGAGACATTCAGTGGAATGGTGGAGACAAAAACCATGTGGTAGAAGATGAGGAGTGAAATGCAGATGAGGAAGTAGGTTCAGCTGTAGTCTGTTACTTTTCAAGAAATGTTAGCTGAGAAGAGATGTAGAGACATGGGAAGAAAACTAAAGTTGAGATGTTTATGTGCTTGAAGAGTTGGTTCAGGAGAGAGCTTATAGAAAGGGAAAGATTAAAATTTAAACCTTTTGGAGCCAGAAACTTGGGTACCATCTTTAACACTTCTTAATATTGTGCCAAATCTAAGAAATTACTAAATCCTGTAAATTTTACCTTCTGACTATTTCTTGAATCTCTTCTTGCTTGCCCATTCCCATCACTAGTGTATTAGTTCTTCCCTCACCGTTCCTTGCCTAGACTCTTTTTATTTTTATTTTATTTTTAATATATTTTTATTGAATCCAGAGAGGAAGGGAAAGTGAGAGAGAGAGAGATAGGAACATCATTGATCAGCTGCCTCCTGCACGCCCCACGCTGGAGATCGAGCCCACAACCCGGGCATGTGCTCTTGCCTGGAATTGAACCCGGGACCCTTGAGTCTGCAGGCTTACGCTCTATCCACTGATCCAAACTGGCTAGGGTTGGACTCTTAATTGGACCTTTCCTTCTCCTACTCCCAAATAAAACAAAGCAAACAAAAAAGCACCTGGAAATGTGAAAACCTGTCTTCTACAGTCTTTGCTAGAAACCATGGATATTATAGAAACTAAGAGATACATTATGAATGTACAGATTTGACTCTGACACTCAGCTGCTTAAAACCCCCATACTGACTTCTCATCACCTCACAGGATGAAGGTCAAGCTTCTTTCTTTTAAATGTATTTTTATTGATTTCAGAGAGGAAGGGAGAGGAAGAGAGAGAGGGAAAAATAAATGATGAGAGAGAATCATTGTTTGGCTGCCTCCTGCATGCCCCATACTGGGGATGGAACCTGCATCCCAGGCATGTGCCCTGACTGGAAATTGCTCAACCACTGAGCCACACCAGCCAGGCAGGTCAAGCTTCTTAATTTCTGTACAGTACTCTGGCACTGTTCCTTTCTAACTTCATTTCCTGCTATTCACTGCCTTCCACTTTGATCCTATAACACTAAAAATTATCTAATCTCTCCCCTGTACCACATACTTGTATTTTGCCTCTACATTCTACTGATTTAATACATCCTGCAGTTTCTTGGGGTCCCCTCTTCTCTAGCACTTTGTTAGATGCTCCTTTCTGTGTTGCCTTAGCACCTTATTCATTTACTTAATATACTTGTACTTCCTACATTATTGACATTTTCTCTAGTTTTTTCTCTTCACATTAAATCTGTAAGGGGTTTGTCTAATTCATCTCTGAATTTTTGTGCCTGCCTCAGTGTTGGTGGAATTATTATTCCTCAGCTCATGCTCATTGATTTTATATAAAAAAATATTTGTGGTGGTGGTGGCATTTGACTGGATTTGGGAAGAATGGTAGGATTTCACCAAGTAACCTTTGATGGGGAAGAAGATTCTGTGCATAGTAGCCAGCATGTGCAAGAGCATTGAAGCAGTAAATATGATAATATTTATAGATATGCTGACTATTCCTTTTAGACAGGATAGAAGCAGTGAAAATGTAATGGGAGGTAGGGTTAAAAAAATAAGTTGGGTACCAGTGAAATGAAGCCTTGGATGCTATGCTTTAAAATGTTATTTTTCCTTTTTTCCCTGTAACCACCTTTGTGGAATGTTAAACTGGGAGGTAATACCAACTCTGAATTCTTAGGAAGGGATCTGTATCTTCTTTGAAATATCAGATGTGGATAACCTGTCTGTTTTTTTGCAGAGTTTTAGTAATTTCTGTTTTTGTTTTTTAGTCCATTTCCTAAGGATTATAAAATGTTGTCCTTTGTGGATATATCAGTACTTTCTGTCATTGTCTTTTAATATCCTTGATGATTTCTAGATTTTTTTCCTCATAAATAATCATTTAATAAGGTAGTTTTTATTATTCTTCCTTTGATATTAAAAAGTATTCTAATATTACAATTTTATACCCTGAAGAGAACGTTATAAAGTTCCTCCCTTTTGGCTTGGTAACTTACTTCCTAGAATTGCTTTCTGAAATCTGTAAGTCTGGAGGTTTTGCTGTATACATGCTTTTACAAATTATTTATAAAAATATTAAAATTGATTTTGCATCATTCATAAGAGAGATTGATTATTCGTTCTTGCCTTTTGCATATTTCCTTAAGCCAATTTATAAGTGCAAGACCCTCTCAGTTGTGTGTTTAAATGTGAAATTATGGAAGGAAATCCAGGGACTTATTTGGGGCACTATTAGAAAAGTTAGGTGAGAAAGGGGAATACAGTATAAGGTAACAAGCATTCAAGAGGGATATGCCCCTTTACTGTGTTCCTGTAGAGAAAACAGAAAGCTGTGGTCTATGCTTATGCCTAATTGAAGAGAGAATTCTATATAAATCTACAGTAAATGTTACAATATAATTTGTATTTAAGTGCTGTTGCACGAGAAACCAGTTAAACCACCAGCTGAGTAAGAAATCTAGGAAAAAAAAAAATCAGAGACAAGGTGGTCTGGAAAGCTTTATAAAGAAAATAGGACTTCAATGAACCTTAAAAAATAAATTGAAATTTAGATAGGTGAGAAAGTGGTAGTGTGTGGTGCATTGAGAGATGGGGGAGGAAGAGTGAGGGTAGGCACGAGAATGGTTTATTTGCACTGACTAGGGTATGAATGTGCATAGGAGTGTAGGAGAGGATAGATAAGGAGGTTGAGAGAGCTGTGTGGGGTGTGAAGATTGTAGGAATGTGTGAGAGTAGAGGATGTGAGGGTGTGTGAGAGTTGTGAAGGTGTGTGGAGGTGTATAAGAGGAATGTATGTGTAAGGGTGTGAGGGTATTGTGGGATGTTTGAGAAGAGGGTATGTGCGTGTGTAGGGATGTGTGGAGAAGGGGCATAGGGATGTGAGGATGTATGTGAGTGTGAGAAGAGGGTATGTGTGGAGGGTGTGAGTGTGTTTTTTTCAAAGCAAAATAATATTGGAGTGAAAATGTCTGACGTGTAAGAAAACCTTCAATATTCAGACATGCCTTCAATATTCAGACATTGGTTACTGTTGTACTCTCATGTAGCATAGCATCAAATTAAGTGTTGGCTTATTTCTTCCTTCTAATATTCTTAGTCATCTCTGGTATTTCTTTAATCAAAATGTACTTTTAATCTCAAATAACTCTACCTATCTGTGCCTTTAAAAAAAATTAGTCTGAGTAAAATATACCTTGCCAGAATGCTGAATCTAACAAGCAACTCCTCATTTTTCTTGTTTGAACATTTGCAATTCGAGAGCAGGTGTCAGACTTTGTATCCACCTATCTAGCATCCTGTGGACTGACTGGGACCGAGTTTCACCTTTAACACCTTCAGGCCTTCTAAACTGTAAAGTCACTATCTATTGATTCTGAATATTATAGGTCAGTGGTCGGCAAACTGCGGCTCGCGAGCCACAAAATACCACGTGCGGTGCGCACGTACAGTGCGATTGAAACTTCGTGGCCCATGTGCAGAAGTCGGTATTTTGTGGAAGAGCCACACTCAAGGGGCCAAAGAGCCTCATGTGGCTCGCGAGCAGCAGTTTGCCGACCACTGGGTAATTATCATAAACCTTTCAGTTGCAAGAACTGTTTTTTCTCACTTGACTTTTCTCATTTTTCTCCTGGCTGTATTAGTGAAGACCCACTTCTTCCTTCTCCCTTTTAATAAACTTCCTTTTGCATTACTTTTTGCTATAGACTGTTTTGGGCATATGTCCCATTATTTTCCTTGAATGCACTCCTCTTTAGACAATCAGATATCTTTACAAATATAGCTAGAATCTTTTTCATAAACCACTATGGAATCTTTTTCATAAACTTCTATTCCTTGAGTCATCACATTCCTCATTTACTTGGCTTACAAATAAGCATACAGATTATTTTTAAAAATTTCAAATTTTTGATATGTTCACTATTCAGAATGGATTGCAGATTCTCCATGGATAGAAAAAGACTATTCTATTTTTTTTTGGGGGGGGTGGTATATTCCCATACATTTTGCATACTCTGAGCACTTAGATATGGTTGGTACTCCTGTGTCCTAGAGCTCATATGTGGAAAGGTGTTTCTTCTGCTATATTGCAAGTTCTAGTTCATATACTTGTGTGGATTTTTATGATATTAAATATTTTGTTAAGACAGTTTTTCTTTCCTTTTGGTCAATGTTGAGTAAATGCCAATGAGTGAATACATTATTGCTAATTAAATTGTTAAATAAACTCTATCCTATACTTACTTTCTGCTCATCACTTTTTTTGAAACCTAAATTCTAAGGCCCTGATGGGACATCAAGAAATAATTTAGCTCTGACCAGTTTGGCTCAGTGGATAGAGCGTTGGCCTGCGGACTGAAAGGTCCCAGGTTCAATTCCGGCCAAGGGCATGTACCTTGGTTGCGGGCACATCCCCAGTAGGGGGGGTGCAAGAGGCATCTGATCGATGTTTCTCTCTCATCGATGTTTCTAACTCTCTATCCCTCTCTCTTCCTCTCTGTGAAAAATCAATAAAATATATTTTTTAAAAAAAGAAATAATTTAAATTTTAAATCGGGGTTTTAGTTAAAATATTAGGAAAATTTGCAGAACATCAAGCTTAGGTGTTGATATATTTATGTATGTGTATTTAATTATAGATAAATTTTTGCAGCTGGCATATCAATACTTTTTGAAAGAAAAAAGTAGTGAAAAGCCATGCTAACTGCTTCAGGTAAGTCCTAGCAAGCAAAATCATGGAACAGCTGCTTTTAAGCCTTGTGCTGTCTTTTCAGTGTCAGTGGAATTGAGCAGATATGTATTGAAAAACTCATTTTATAAATATTCTGAGGACTAAGTCCCCTACTTAACCATCTGTTAAGATTTCATTTTCAAGACAAACTTACCTCATGCTTTTTGGGATCATTTTAAATTGCTGCTCACATTGCCTTCTTTCTCTTCTTCAAGTTGACATCTTTTCTCTTTTCTGCTCATTCTCTTGTTACTTTTTCATTTACATTCCTTGTGACTTGATTTTGTTAGTTGGTCTTTGACACGAGTAGGAGAAAAACAATTTGTCAAATGCTTACTGTATTAGGGACTCTTATTGGTGAAAATTGCTTGCTCTCCAATGCATGTTTTCTTTTCTTCTTTTTTTTAATGCATGTTTTCTCAGAACCTCACATAGTTGCAGACCTGATCATGCACTTTCCATTTCCGTCTCTGAATTAGCATTGAAAATATGAGCCCATGGTTTGGTATGTATGTATTTATTCTCCGACAGTAAAATTTAATGACTGGTAGCTAACTTCTTAAATGTGTCCCACTTACCAGTTTTGCATCTGTCAAAAAGGAGTCATACATTATTTTTTTCAACATTGAATGTATTATGTAAAGCCCATTTAAAAGTAAAATGTACCTTGAGGTAAAAAGCTTCTTATTATGTTTTAATGGAGAAATGGATTCCATGGATAATTCAGTATGTTAAGTAGTTGACCTAAAGCATTGATAGCTTACATATTGTTGTACTTTATATTTTCAGAGTATTTCTCAACAGAAACCCCTGTCTTTTGCTTCTTTTCCAGTCTGACATCAACAGACTGCCAGGATTTTTCATCTGATGTTTTGATTTATCATTGCTACTTCTGCAAATTCAGGAAAATCGTCATTACTGTAACTCTTGGCTCAGACAATTCAAGAAGTATTGTTGTGATTTCTTCTTTGACACAGATGCTACTAGATGACCATGGTCGGAGTCAGACTCACCTACCACTGTTTCTAAGTCATCTGGTTGAACAGGATTTGTGGCAGATGCTGTTAAATACGTCCTTTCTGAAAGTTATGATGATTTCTTTCTTAGTAATGTATGTTCTAAGTCCCAGAATTACATATACATGTGGTTTTGAATATAGATACTTTAGCAATAGAAGTTATACTTGTCTTTCTATAGTTTCTAGGATTTTCCTTTTCCATTGTTAGAGATAGCCATTGTCTTACCTTCTTGGGGGCTCTTTTTAAGTACACAGAAGAGAACAATAAAAATTTCAGAGAATAATTTCCAAGTATAGGAGAGGACTAGTTTTAGAATAGTCAGGGTGGTTATGTGCCTTTGAATATCTCATTTACTAGACACCTAACTTGTAGTTCTCACTTTGGAGACATTTATGGTAGCTTCATTCCAAATAGTGTTCTTTGAAATGCATTCATATATTATTTACTAGGGGCCTGGTGCATGAGATTCGTGCCCAGGGGGGGGGGGGGGGGGAGGCCTGCGCCCTCTCGCAGTCCGGGAGCTCTCAGGGGATGTCCAACTTGGGGATGTCCAACTGATAGCTTAGGCCCCCCACTGCTGTGCTCGCCAGCTGTGAGCCTGGCTTCTGGCTGATCGGCGCTCCCCCTGTGGGAGTGCACTGACCACCAGGGGGCAGCTCCTGCGTTGAGCGTCTGTCCTCAGGTAGTCAGTGCATGTCAAAGCAACTGGTCGTTCCACTGTTTGGTTGATTTGCATATTACCCTTTTATGATATAGGATGATTAAATAATTGTTTTAGATATTTTTATGGGAAGATACAACTTTCAAGCAATGGTTGAAAATAGAGTGGGTATGTTCTAAGAAGCTCTTATATGATACTAGAGGCCCGGTGCATGAATTTGTGCACGGGTGGGGTCCCTCTGCCTGGCTGGTGATCGGGGCCAATCAGGGCCATCTTGCCCAATCCCAGTTGGGGTTGGCCACCTGGCAGGGCTGTGTGAGGTTGGCTGTGGGAGTGCACTGACCACCAGGGGCAGCTCCTGCATTGAGCGTCTGCCCCCTGGTGGTCAGTGCGTGTCATAGTGACCAGTTGTTCAGTTGACCGGTTGTAATGGTCACTTAGGCTCTTATATATATAGACTAGAGGCCCAGTACACGAAATTTGTGCATGGGGGGCGGGGGGGGTCCCCTCAGCCCCAGCCCAAACTGCACCATCTCCAATCTGGGATCCGTCTCTCAATCCAGGACCGCTGGCTCCTAACTGCTTACCTGCCTGCCTGCCTGTTCGCCCCTAACCACCTCTGCCTGTTGACCTGATCACCCCCAAATGCCCCCCCTTCCAACCTGGTCGCCCCCAACAGCTCCCCTCTGCTGGCCTGGTCGCCCCTCACTGACCCCCCTGCCGGCCTGGCCGCCCCTCACTGCCCCCTCCTGCCGACCTGGTCATCCCACACAGCGTGCTGCTTAGTCATTTTGTCGACCCTCACTAACGCCCCTGCCAGCCTGGTCATCCCACGCAGCCTGCTGCTCAGTCATATTGTTGACCCTCACTAACGCCCCTGCCGGCCTGGTCGCCCCATGCAGCCTGTTGCTCAGTCATTTGGTTGTCCCTCACTAACCCCCCTGCCGGCCTTGTCACCCCACTCAGCCTGTTCGGTCGTCCGTTTGGTTGTTTCGGATGTGACGGCCCCTGACTCTTTATATATAGAGATAGATAAATGTGTTATATATAAATAGAACATTAGGCCATTTTAGCTCAGAATGGTGCACTGTCTAAAGCAGTGCTGCAAAAGAACTGCAGTGTAAGCCACAAAATGTACTTTTTAGATTTTCTGGTAGCCACATTTAAAAAAGTAAAAAGAAAAACATGAATTTTTTAATAATACTAGGAGCCCAGTGCACGAATTCATGCATCTTGAAAGGAACTGGGCCAAGAGGCTGCAGTAGGCACAGGGGTGGGTCTCGGCCCATGCTCCTGCCCCCGCCAGGCTCCTCCCACCGCGGCCCCCGGTCCCCTGTCAGCCGGCAGCCCTGCTCCCACCGCCATCGCTCCCATGCGCTGACGGGGTTGGCCCCACTCGCACCTGCTGACAGCATGGAGCATTGGGGTTGGCACCAGCAGCAGGTGCAAGCCTGGCCGGCGACATCAGGAGGTGTGAGCAGCAGCTGCTCCCCTGATCGCCCCTCAGGTGCAGGGGGAGGTGGAGAAGCCCTAAGGGGCCATGAGGGCTGGCAGCTGCCACTCACACCCGCTGATGGTGCCAAGTGATTGGGACCAGCACCAGGCACTGGCTGCGGGTGTGAGCGGGGCCGGTGCTGGCAGTGGGTGCGAGCAGGGCCAGGGCTGGCAGCAGGTGAGAGTGTTGCGTGGGACTGTGGCGCGCAGGAACAAAGAATTTTCAGTAACCACCAGCGGCTCGCCCTGATGACAGCAACTGGTGCCCCACCTTGGTCTGGTGCCCCCACTCATCTGCTCCACCATCCCGCCATGGTCAATGCCCACCATGTTCCGCACACGCCCCCTGGTGGTCAGTGCACATCATAGTGACCACTTGTTTGGTTGTTCCACCGTTCAGTCTATTTGCATATTAGCCTTTTATTATATAGGATAGTTTATTTAACTCAGGACATTAAAAATATTTCAACATGTAATCAATATGAAAATTATTGAGTGTTTTTCTTTTTTTGTAATAAGTCTGAAAAATTTGGTGTATATTTTACACTTATGGCACAACTCAATTTAGATTAGCCACATTTCTAGTGCTCAGTAACCACATACGGTGAGTGGCTATTATATAGGACAGCTTAGGTCTAGAGTGTTTGGTGAAATTATGGTGATGCCAGGAAATTGGAGAAGGCATAGGGGATCACATGTGAATCACTAAGATGGACCTAGCACAGGGAATTCTATATGAAACTGTGAAATTTCAGGAGAGAGCCAGATTGGGAAACTGGTGTGAAACAGAGCTTTGGTAGATGATGGGAAACCATCTGGAAGATGAGAACAGCAGAGATTCAAAAGATGAAAATAGGAATGGCAGAAATTGACAATGACCAATATTCTATAAGAGGAACAAGGTGATTGATTAACATTTTAAGGAAAACATGTTTCCTAATCAAGGGCTTTTAGCCTATGCTATGTCATTACAGTTTGGAAGAGAATAGTAGTTACTCATAATGACACCCAAGAGAAACCATTGAGATCGACAGATAAAATGGATTGCAGAGAAATAATATGGCTAGCAGGGAGGCAGTAGAGGGTGATTTACGCTAATATAGTAGAGAGGAAGGGTCTGAGGTAAATGATTGATTTTTATAAAATAAGAACCGGATAGAGTTCTTAGTGACTTAAGAGCAAATGAAAGATGCAGAATATTATATCAAAATTTATTGCTTAGGCAGTGAATAAGTCTTAGTCATAGGGACACTGGATACAGTATATGAGGGAAGTTAAGAGCTCATGCTTTTAACTTTGGTCCAGTCCTAGCCTGGCCACTTAACTTTATATTCCTTGGCAAATTATAGCCACCCAAGCCTCAGTTTCTTCACAAAATAGGTAGAAATAGTATCTACTTCATAGAACGATATAGATTAAATGAGATTATGTATGTAGTGACCTTGACCAGTATGACACATCTTCCTGTTATTCTTAGTTTGGAATGTCCAGAGGAAGGAAAAAGTTACAGTAGTGTTTTTTTGTAGTACATGCTCACACCATATCTACTAAGCTATTACCCCTAAAAGCAGTTTTCAGAGTTCAGCTTGGTGAAGCCTCTTGATAATTGATGAAAATTTTTTTAGTCGTAATTAAAATTAAGTGAAGAAAGATTTTCTAAGTTTTGTTTTGTAAATGGTGTGGGTAGTGAAAATGAGAATACAAGTCTGGGATTGAGTCCCAGCTACACCACGTAGTCATCTAATAATTGTTTATCTCTCTGGGACTCAGTTGAGACTGAATTAAGTAGTGATTCTCAAGCTGTGGTTCGAGGACCTCCCAGAATTAGAATCACCTTGAGTACTGGATAAAAATTCTTGAGCCCCATGTTAGACCCATTGAAATAATCTCTGAAGGCAGAGCCAAGGAGGTTTTATTTAGTACTCAAGTGTAGCTGATTCACGCCACATCTAACCACCAGAAAGGATGATTCCAAGATCTGTTTTGGTTCAAGTATGAATCTACACATTGTATTATAAGTCTAGAGTAGGAGTTGGATAAAAATAATGATGTCTATTCTTATTTACACTGTAAGACTGTTGTGAGGCTCAAGTAAAATACCTTTAAGTGAGTTTTGGTGGATTACAGATCAAGTTAAGTGTTTGATACCAGATTTCCTATGAACAAAATGAATTTATTTTTATCTCCCATGTCTCATTTAAATTTTTTTGCTTTTATTGGTCACATAGAGGCTAAGCAGGATTATAGACATTCAAACCAGGTGAGTATACAATTTGAAATAAATTTCAAATTTTAATTTTCAAATTTAGAGGTTTAAAACATTTAATATTAGGACTAATTCCTAATATTAATATTAGAAATAATTTTTTCATTATTTCTGTGACTCTTAATTGTTTAAAGTAGAAACCCTGGTTAGGGATTATCTGTAATCTACCATTAATACTCTTTTTCCATAAATTAACCTCTCTGCTCTCAATAGACAAAAAAACCAACCCAGAACAAAAAGCCACCCTGCTACAATGGTACTTTCCCTGGGGGTAAAATATAATCCCTTATTTTCTTCATTTCCGGAGAACAGACTATTATTAAATATTTATTTTGTGTTACAGTGTTTCATGCTTACAACATTCTTGTTTTCATGTCTAATGTCTACACATCATTTAATATATAGAAATGCTTATTAAAAATGTAGCATCCCAGGCAAACAACACACTTTTAGAGAATTTGATTGAGTGGTTCTGGATTGGGTCCCAGAAATCAGCATTTTGGTGATTTTGTTGGAGGTTGTGTAGGTTCCACGCTGGAAATACTGCTCAGAGTTTCTTGTTGCCTCTAGAGACATAAATTGTAGGTACTGGCTCCATAGCATAAATTAGGAATAGTGTGCTTCCAGCTGGAAAATGGCCATAAAAATGTTACACATCAGAACTTCACCTGTGTTTGTGTGTGTTTTCCTCAGTAACTCAAGATAATATTAACACAGATGTTAAATGAAGGGTACAAACCTACCACCTGCAGGTTAAAACTGTTTAGTATCACAGAAAACATTTTTATAAAAAAGAAAATCATAGGACATGGCTGGCTCTTGAAGTAGTTTGTCTATAAGTCTCAGCTTTCCTTTTTAAGTTAGCTTCGGGGATCCCAAACCATTACAGTCTATTAGTGAAAACTGTTAAGATTTTGTGGTGAAATAAGGAAGAAGAAAATAGGATAACAGGCAGTGTCTGTTACTTCTTTTAAGAAAAACTATGAGCCCTAACCGGTTTGGCTCAGTGGATAGAGTGTCGTTCTGCGGACTGAAGGGTCCCAGGTTTGATACTGGTCAAGGGTATGTACCTAGGTTGCAGGCACATCCTCAGTAGGGGATGTGCAGGAGGCAGCTGATCGATGTTTCTCTCTGATCTATGTTTCTAACTCTCTATCCTTCTCCCTTCCTCTCTCTGAAATCAATAAAAAAGAAAAAAAAAGAAAGAAAAAAATCAATAAAATACACTTTAAAAAAAAGAAAAAGAAAAACTATTGAGCTTTATTGCATGTCTGTTAATATGCTCCTGCAAGCATCTTCTTCAACACTGGCATTGACCTCTTGAAAGGATTAAATGCCTTTATTTATTCCCATGAACAGTCCTTAGGTTTTGGTCATTTTTCTTGTTCCTCATTTAAACAGTCTGATCACTTGTTATTTGTTTTTCTTGTACTATGTCTCATTTTTTGTCTCTCTCCCTGTCTTCTCCCTTTTTACTGTATGGTATAATTATAAAATTAAATAGTGTACAAAAACTTAAAATTCCTAAGTATTAAAGTAAGCAAAAAATTAAAATTTGGTTTGGTAAAAAGCAGTGATGCTCCTTTTTTCTCTTAGTTTGTCCTCAGTGTTACATATATGACATTAGTGCTTATTATATTTGAAAATGCCAATATTAGATATGGATCTTGGATTGTGTGGCATCTAAAGCATAACTTTCATCAGATTATCATTGTCATTCTCTTCATTGGATTTATGAGACTTCTAACAACTATAGATATGTAAATTCTCGTTGGGCTCAAACTTTTTTTCAATTACTGTTTTCATTTAGTATTATTTTGTATTAGTTTCATGTGTATAGCATAGTGGTTAAAGAGTTATAAACTTTACAAAGTGATCCCCCAATATTTCCAGTACCCACCTGGCACCATATTTAGTTATTACAATGTTATTGGGGCTCAAATGTTCATTGCAATTGTTCCCTGTTCTTAATTTGTTTTTAAAAAGCAAAATTGTGCTTCACTGAAAATTGAGTCAGGTGGGCATAAGTGCTAAATGGAAAGAGAATGTGAATTCCACCAGGAATTGGTCTTCAGACTTTGTGGAAAGCCAGGGATTAGAATTGTTGACCCCTGAGTCACCAGCCAGCCAGCTGCTTAACTGAGAACAACTCTGATGGATGCAGTTGTTACCCATGCCCTTTCAACTGCTTTTTGTTTCCAACCTTTTCTTCTGTCCTGTTGTTCCTGTCCCTTCTCTCTGTCTCCTCAGTGTACAAATACATCACTTAGTATGACAAGGGGTAACAATAGTAGCATTATTATTAAAGTCTCTGTGTCTCTGAATTCCTTTGCTTCCTGCTTACACATGTTCTGATCCCAGACTTCCATTCTGAGGGTAGACCCGAATCTAAACATTGGCCAGCTGTGCCCTTAGTTTCTGGCACTGGGAAAGTGGCTTTTAAGTTGGAGAAAAGAAAGTACCCTATGTTTTAACTTCCTTGAATCTTATTTTCTTATCTTTCATTGGCTCACTAGTAAAAAATTTTTGTCCCATGTTTAGATGTTTCACAAATAAAGGACTAGTAACAACCCAATAATTGTTAGGGTTCTGTGGATCTTTGTTCCTTAAGAGAAGGATGGATATAAACATTTCTGAGTGGGAGGATTTTGAAGAAATAGTGTAATTGCATTCAAGGTGAGCTAATAGAATTCTTTTAAAAATACTTATTAGAACAGAAGGATATAACAATGTGTTGACTCTCTTCCACTATTAGATTAAAAGTAAATAGGGAGGTGGATGTGGTGATGAAACTGTTTCATGTTTTTATTATGGTGGTGGATGCATCTGAAAAACATTGCTTAGAATTAACGCGTGTGTGCGTGCGCACGCGCGCACGCGCACACACACACATACACACACACACACACACACACAAACAAACAAATACACTAATAAACTGAGTGGCCAGATTATTATGACCACCTGACGTTTGTAGGCAAATTAGCCGTACACTGCATCGTATGGGATATGGAAGCCGAAGGCCTGTTCGAACACCTTTGCTCTCTGCATTTACCAAGATAAAACGTCTCCAATTCGCACAGGAACACAAAGATTGGACAGTTGAACATTGGAAAAAAGTCATGTGGTCCGATGAATCATGTTTCCAGTTGCATCATGCAGATGGCAGAGTGAGAATTTGGAGGGAACAGCATGAAAGCATGCACCCCACATGCATGAGTACAACCCTTCAAGCTGGTGGGGCAGTGTTACGGTTTGGGGCATGTTTTCCTGGCATGATTTGGGCCCTTTAATTGGTGTGGATTAATGTCTGAATAGCACAACATACCTAAGTATCGTTGCTGATCAAGTTCATCCTATCATGTTGATGGCGTATCCCAATGGAGATGGCTTCTTCCAACAAGACAATGCGCCCTGCCATGGTGCTCGTATTGTGCAGGAGTGGTTTCAAGAACATGAGGGAGACTTACTTTATCTTGCTTAGGCGGCCCCCACAATCACCAGATCTCAATCCAATTGTGCATTTGTGGGACGAAGTTAAAAGAGCCATCAGGCAGCTGGTTCCACAACCATCAAATCTCACATACCTGGACAGTGCTATTCATCAGGCATGGTGTCAGATTCCTCGCATCACCTTTCAACATCTCGTGGAGTCAGTGCCAAGAAGAATTGCCACAGTATTGAAGGCAAAAGGTGGCCCAGTGAAGTATTGATGTGGGGGAGTCATAATTATCTGGCCACTCAGTGTAAGTATAAGTAAAGTATGGAAATCTGAATCTGGTGGGTTGTAGCAATGTCAATATCATCTACACTAATAAAAGAGAAACATGGTAATTAGCGTACGACCGCTACCCTTTTCATTGGCTAATCAGTGAGTATATGCAAATTAACTGTCAGCCAAGATGGCGGCCAGCAGCCAGGCACTGAAGTGAGCACGAGGCTTGCTTGCTGCAGACTCCAACGTTCCCCGCCACACTTGCCGGCCTCTCATCTGCAACTCTAAGCAACTATATACTATGTTGCAAATAAGAAGCTAAACAAAACCCCAGAAAAGGGCTTCCATTCAGCCGGGCTCGGACCGCAACATTGTATCGATGTTTTCAGCAGCGAGGCCTCAGAGCTAAAGCTGCCCCAGAATAAAAAAAAAAAAAGAAAAGAAAACAAGGAGCGGTTGGAAGCTTTAGTCACTCGCCAGCCGGAAAACAGCCCTCAGCCCCTCACCCAGACTGGCCAGGCACCCCAGTGGGGACCCCCACCCTGATCCAGGACACCCTTCAGGGCAAACCAGCCAGCCCCTACCCATGCACCAGGCCTCTATCCTATATAGTAAAAGGGTAATAGGCCTCCCAGCACCGGGATCAGCGGAGCAGCGAGGCTCCCGGCACCGAGATCAGCGTGACAGGGGGCAG
>NW_005354385.1:2819712-2825124 GCF_000412655.1 Myotis brandtii
AACCCCCTGATCGGCCCTGCTCTGTGCGTGACAGGGGGTGGCACCGCAACCTCCCCATCGACCCTGCCTTGAGTGTGACAGGGGGCGGGGCCCCAACCCCCCAATCGGCCCTACCCTGAGCGTGATTGAGGGTGGCATCGCAACCTCCCAATCCGCCCTGCTCTGTGCATGACGGGGCGGCGCCCCAACTCCCCAATTGGCCCTGCTCTGAGCCTGACCAGGGGCTGCACTTAGGGATTGGGCCTGCCCTCTGCTACCCGGGAGCAGGCCTAAGCCAGCAGGTCGTTATCTCCAGAGGGGTCCCAGACTGCGAGAGGGCACAGGCCGGGCTGGGGGACCCCCCTCCCCCGCCCCCCCGAGTGCACAAATTTTTGTGCACTGGGCTTCTAGTCCTATATAATAAAAGCCTAATATGCTAAGTGTCTGACCTTTCGACCAGTCACTGTGACATGCACTGACCACCGGGGGGTAGACGCTCCGACTGGTAGGTTAGCTTGCTGCTGGGGTCTGGCCAATCAGGACTGGGCGAGATGGACTGGACATGCTCCAGAGTCCTCCCGTGGTCGTGACATGCACTGACCACCGGGGGGTAGACGCTCCGACTGGTAGGTTAGCTTGCTGCTGGGGTCTGGCCAATCAGGACTGGGCGAGATGGACTGGACATGCTCCAGAGTCCTCCCGTGGTCCCTCCCAGGCCCCGATTGGCCCCTATGGGACTGGGCAAGATGGGTTGGACATGCCCCAGAGCCCTCCTTCAGTCCCTCCCTGGCCCTGATTGGCCCTGATCAAAAATGGGCGAGACGGGCTGAACACGCCCTGGAGCCCTCCTGCTGTCCCTCCCCAGCCCCGATTGTGCACTGGTGGGGTCTATTGGCCTGGCTTGCGCCCTCTCCCAACCCAGAACCCCTACGGGGATGTCGGAGAGCTGGTTTTGGCCTGATCCCCGCAGGTCAGGCCGAGGGACCCCACTGGTGTACGAATCCGTGCCCCAGGCCTCTAGTAGTTTTATAATTTTACTAAAGGCCCAATGCACAAAATTCGTGCAAGAGTAGGCCTTCCTTCCTCCAGCTGCCGGCACCGGCTTCCCTCTGGCACCCAGGACCCGGGCTTCCCTCTGGCTGCCGGCAGGGACCCGGGACCTGGGCTTCCCTCACAGCCCCAGCTTTGTCTGGAAGGTCTTCCGGAAAGACTTCCGGAAGGATGTCCAGTCTAATTAGATATTATGCTTTTATTATATTATAGATAAGATGTTACCACTGGGGGAAACTAGTTAAGAGTAAATGGGATCTCCCCTGACCCTCGTTATGTTATTGCATACAATTGCATGTAAATCTATCATTGTTTTAAAATATTTTAATTGAAATAGGTAAATAGTTTAACCTTATTTAATATTCTTCAGTTCTACTTCTCCAGGGTTGTCTGTTATACTGCTGAACACAAAAAGTTTTTTTTTATTATTAGCTTAAGTAAACAGGAATTTTTCTAGTTTTATTAATCAGATATAGGTGCTGGAATTAGAAAATAGTTTAATTGTTTACATAGTAAAACATATCAGTTATTGATTGTTGAAGTAAATATGGATTGTTTCCAGTGTAAACATGACATTTCAAGTGAAAGTTTTATTAGTGAAGGTGATAAAAATCATGGACTAGATATAGTATGCTTTACAGATATTTATATAAAAGATTTCTGAAGGAGGCTGGTCTAGACTATTTTCTATAACTTTGATCTTGATTAAAACTGTTAGTGTTACATTTATCATACTCCTTTTTTTTACTCTTCAAAAACTGTATTAACTACTGACTGGTTAATATAGAGAAATGTGAATTCTTACAGTAAAAATTATTGCCTGTAGTATGTTTTGTTTCATTAAGTTGTGGAGGGAAAAATCTGTTGAGATATTATTAAAATAATTCTTTTGTGGTAATTAACATAGAAAATGTTAGATTTTGGGCTGTATTAATATATCAAGACTATTAAAGTATTACATTTTTTTCTTTCAGTTAGAAGGTAAAGATTAAAGCTAGATTGGAGAAAATATTTTAAAATTATGTGAAGGATTTAGATGAAATATACTTGATAAATCCTACCTTCCCCCAACTGGTGGGCGGAGTATGATGTAACCTGCAGCCTGGAAATACCTGAGTGTCTAACCATGTACTTTATATATGGATATACATTCAGCCACTAATCAGCACCTGCCAAATACCCTAAGCCCCTGTTCCTAATTACCTGAGTGCCTAACTATGTACCTTATATGGACCATACATTAAGCCACCAATCAGCACGCGCCGAGTACCCGAAGCCCCCATTCCTTCCCATTCCTCTCAAAAGGAGTGCTCACCCCTGCACAGGTTGCTGCTCTCCCCTTGCAAGACAGCCCGGCAGGTCTTTCCCCTAATAAAGCCTGTAATACCTGGTTTTCAGCTCCCGACTGATCTTTCAGTACTTACCTGAAATTTTTGCTTAGTTTTCTTTGGGTTTTGGAGGAAGAGTGCATGTTTTTGTATTACTGTGACTTAGATAGTTTCAGAGAAAGGTTGTTAGACTTAAGGGCTCTTACTTGTCTCTTACGGATTAAATAGCAAATGAGGCTTTCTTTAAATCAACTGATTATTATAATTTTTTAAAAGTTTACAGATCAGTAGTTTCTTGGGAATGAAGAAGATGGTAAAGATAATGTTTTTAAAAAAATCTTACTAAATTTAATCAAACAGTTCTCAGTGGTTTAGGAACTTATTTCCAAACTAGTGTTAATTTTGTTCATTTCATGATTTGGTAATTTCAACTTTTTCAAGCATTTTCTCAATGTTTTAACTGCATTCTGCTATCGCATCCATTAAAAGGGGTTAGAGATAAGGAGGGTGGTTGTACTAGTAGAAAGACTATATCAAGGCCTGAAAGAGTTTGATGTTCAAAGGAAGTTCACTTGTCTGGTGTGAATTGAAGCTGAAGAGGAGCCAAACTGTGGAAGGACTTGTATGTGTTCACGTTTTATTTTAAGGCCAAGGGCAGTGGGAAGCCCTTTAATGGCTTTAAATTGGAGGAGTGACTTGATTTTGTTCACTTTAATAAAGGATCTGACTTTGGATGAAGAAAGGATTGGATGGGATAAAAGTGGAAGCTGGGAAATCAGGAAGACTATTGCTCCTGTTCAGGGAGATATATTGGTGACTTGCAGTAATAATAATAACCTTCTTACTCCACTGACACCTCCTTCAAAAACTTGTTTAGAGTTTCTCTAATTCTTTTACTTATGACTTAAATCTCTAACCTGATTTTGGTCTTTTTTGTTTGTTTGTTTCAGCTATATATAAATTTTTATTTGACAAGATAGGTAATATTATTTTATTCATTAAGGGTGCTAGTATGAATTTCTTTATAGCTAGTATGACTTTATGTAGGATTTATTTATCCTTACTACCTATTAATGAGTTGATATGGCTGCTCTTAATATCAAACTGGTGACTAGTGAGCACTTTTTATGCTGTCAGTATACTCACTTTTTATTTGTTGCTCATCTTTTTACCTTCTAAATTTAGTCTAAGACAAAAGTTACTTTTTTTAGAGGTATTAATATAATTTTTTTCTTTTAAATAAAGAATATTGTTAAAGATAAAAATTTCCTGGTCTTTGTAATTTTCTGATTATCTATTCCTGCCTTTCCACTTACCTTACTGAAGAAATTAGAATGAACCTTAATTGAAGTTCAGAAATATCTAATGATTTGTGAGTTTCTCTCTTTTTTTACTTCCAGTGTTTTGTTTTGAACATTAAACCTCTCACTTTTCTCGTCTTATCAAGTTGAGGCTAAAGATTTCTCAGATTTTGAAAATATTTCTTTCACTATTTCTGTTTAGTACCTAAGGGTCAAAGTGCCTGACACAGTGTGTGCCAGCACTATATATTTGTTGAATGTAGATGATGCTCTATTTGTGGGAAAGACATAGTATCCTATAAGATTTCATTTAACATGTCACCAAAATAGACATTTAAGTATCCTGTCGGGATGGAAGGGGTAGAAGAGTGGAAATTTCTCATTTATAAATGGAAAAACATTGGTTTCCTATTTTTCCTGTTCTTTGCTTAGTTGGAAATCTCTTCCCATCTATAATAATAAAAGCGTAACATGCTAATTAGACCGGACATCCTTCCAGACGACCTTCCGGACGAAGCTGAGAATGCGAGGGCTGAGCCCCTTGCACGAATTTCATTCATCGGGCCTCTAGTCTGTCTATACTAATAAAAGGGTAATATGCTAATTAGACTGGATGTCTTCCGGACGGCCTTACGGACGTCCTTCCTGACAAAGCCGGGCCCTGGTGAAGCCGCCCCGCCCCTGGTCCTGGTCACCTGTGGCTGCAGCCACAGCCTGGGCAAAGCTGCCCAGGTCCTGGATTACAAGAGGCATCCCCTGAGGGATCCCAGATTGAAGAGGGGGCCGGGTGGGGTGAGGGGCCCCCCCCCCCCCATGCACGAATTTTGTGCACCAGGCCTCTAGTAATATAAGAAACCTTCTTATATTGATTTAAATGAGAAGAAAGCAGGTCTTTTCTTACAACCATTACCTTTCCCCTCTTTTTTATATTTAAAAAGGCACAGGGTAGTTGAGGTCTGGAAATACCCAGGTTTTCTTGGACTGTCATAGAAAAATAATCTTCAGTGTGGTCCCACATGCTAGTTAATTGAATCAGAAATTTTGAGTGTTGTGATTTGCTCTTTTGCTGGCTCCTATATACATACACTAGAGCAGTGGTTCTCAACCTTCCTAATGCCGCGACCCTTTAATACAGTTCCTTATGTTGTGGTGACCCCCAATTTCATTGTTACAAATTGAACATTATTAAAGCATAGTGATTAATCACAAAAACAATATGTAATTATATATGTGTTTTCCAATGGTCTTAGGCGACCCCTGTGAAAAGGTCGTTCGACCCCAAAGGGGTCTCGACCCACAGGATGAGAACTGCTGCACTAGAGGCTTGGTGCACAAATTCGTGCACGGTTGGGGTCTGGCTGGCCTGCCCAGATCAGGGCTGATTGTCCTGCAAATTGTCCCCTCGATCGATCGGGAGTTATACCAGGAGGAGGGGCCAGCCGGTCAACCGCCCATGACCCCTCCCCCCGGCTGGCCCTGCCCCCCATCAGCACCTCCAATCAGTTATTAGTCACAGGTTGAGAACCACTGCTTTAGGAGGATGAGGATGGTTACTTTTAAAAATGAATGCTCTCTGGATTCTGATGCCTTTATACTGTATTTTCTTTGCCTGTATGTCAGTGTGTGTATGTGACTTTTATTTTTTTTTTAATTAAATCTTTATTGTTCAAATTATTACATTGGTTCCTCTTTTTTCCCCCCATAACTCCCCTCCACCCAGTTCCAACCCCCCCCCCCCCCCCCCCCCCCCCCCC
>NW_005354385.1:2826594-2827007 GCF_000412655.1 Myotis brandtii
CCAGCAGAAGCCAGCTGTAAAGCAATGCAAGTTGCCCTGAGGCCTTGGGGCAGCTGCAGTTTGTTAAGTAATTTTCAGATTACAAAGGGCCGGGCCTTTCATATGCGGTCCCAGGGGATCAAAAGGGCGGGCGGAGCGAGCAGTATGGCTGCTCTCAGTCTTGCCCTCAGAGGCCCCGATTATTGCTTCGAGTGCCTCCGAGAGAAAGCTTCCCTCGAGTTCTGACCGATGCCAGACAGTCCCATTTCTCCTCTATGAGTCTGGGTCCCCAGAGACTTGCCCGGAACTGGAGCTCAGAGCCTGAGACTCCCTCCCGATTTTAAAAGACAATCGTGTCCTCAGCCGCCAGCCCTCTCCGCATGCACCTCCACACCTTTGTATTTTACTTCCGCACCGCACCTCCTCTGAGTCTC
>NW_005354385.1:2827038-2847713 GCF_000412655.1 Myotis brandtii
TTCCACTCAGCCAGCCTTCCTGTGGTTCTGGATGATGTCTGTTATGTCTTTTAGTTGTATTTTTGAAGTGGTTGTGTGAGGCAGCAATCTCTGGTGTTTACCTATGCTGCCATCTTGGTTTCTCCCTCTATGTGACTTTTAAAGAAAATTTTCTTTCTTTTGGGTCTTCTGGAAGAAAATATTATAATGGGTGTCTTTTGTTAGTTAGTAGTTTAGTAACTGATTGCAGGTAGTTAGCATCTTTCATTGAATAAGCCCGTGTATAGAGTACATTTTGTATTTAGTGAAGAGTTTAAGAAAGAAGGTCCTCTAAAAGTTTTGCTAAGACAGAAATGCATCTTTTTGTATTAGACTCTTTGTACAATTAAGTAGTTTAAGAAATAGGCAAATTGTAATGAATTTATTTAAAGGGGACTGGGCTGCTTGCCTCTTTTATAAGAGAAAATTCTCCCATTACAAGGTTTGTGCTCTCTTTGGAACTCTAAAACTTTATGTTGAGCCTTTTTAAGAAAGAGGTTTGAAAAAATGAGCAACTTATATATGTTTTTCAAATTTGGTCTGTATAAAAGTAGATACATACTTCTTTTGGAACTATGTACATGGGGAAAATTAGTCAGTTATGAGTTAATGTTGAAATACATTTAAGATGGTTATCTTAGTAATTTGTCAGGAATGAATATTAGGAGTCCTTAAATAGCCAATAGTTAAATATTGACTTCTAAGTACTTTTACTCTCCTTATCCCACACGCACATGCATACTCTGTATCTAGTGTCACAACATACGTTTATCTTCTTAGTTTATTCTATATTAAGTTTTGTTTTTAGTTTATAGTACTTGAGCTAGATGGACAGAATCTTGCACTATTTTGTCAGACTAATAGTAAGTACTAAATACGGAATATAACAGGCCAGGCAAAAAAAATATTTTTGCCTGGAAAGAATGCCAGAAAGTGTTTGTGTTTTCCTTCAGAAGTGGTTGTTTGGTGGTAGGAAAGTGCTTAGTTTAAAAAAAAATTGGATTGACAGGGCCTAAAATGTTGCATTGCCATGTGGAAGTTTTATTTGAAAATTTATTCTGCTTCCTCATATTTCTAACCTGTTTATCAGAAGTCTTTTGGGATATTGTGGACTTGACTTTTCTTGCTAGTGCTTTCAAAGAGCCCAGGACAGCCAGATAGGGAAGGTGACTTGTGTTCTATGATATGTATTAATATAGAAAATAAATGATACAGAAGACATATGATGTTTATAGTTGCAATAGAAACAAATTACTAAAATGAGTTATTTCAGTTATTACATAACACAAAAGTAATAAACAAGAATTTTAATTTTTCTTTCCTAAAAAAAGAATTTTATTCCTAGTATTATAAATATGAACAACGCTATTGGTGATTTTCAAAATAAAGCTAGTTAAGTGACTCTATGTCTGTTATTATTTAACTAGAGGCCCGGTGCACAAAATTGGTGCACAAAATTAGTGCACTGGTGTGTGTCGGGGAGTCTGCCTGCTGCCTTAGGCCTGATCCCAGAATGCTGACATCCCTCTTGCAATCTGGGACCGCTGGCTCCTAACCACTTGCCTGCCTGCCAGCCTGATGCCCCTAACTGCTCCACTGGCAGCTTGATTGCTCCCTAATGCTCCCCTGCTGGCTTGATCTCCCCCTAACTGCTCCCCTGCTGGCTTGATCGCCCCCCTACCTGCTTCCCTGCCAGCTTGATCTCCCCCTAACTGCTCCCCTGCCAGCCTAATTGCCCCCCAACTGCCCTCCCTGCCAGCCGGATCACCCCCAATTTCCCTCCCCTGCTGGCCTGATCGCCCCCAACTGCCCTCCCCTGCTGGCCTGATTGCCCCCAACTGCCTTCCCCTGTCGGCCTGATCGCCCCCAACTGCCCTCCCCTGCTGGCCTGATCGCCCCTAACTGCCTCTGCCTCGGCCCCTGCCACCATGGCTTTGTCCAGAAGGACATTGGGAAGATATCTGGTCTAATTAGCATATTACTGTTTTATTAGTATAGATTCCCTATGCTGTACACTACATACCTGTTGACTATTTTTATAACTGGCAATTTAAATTTCTTAATTCCTTCACCTTTTTTACCCATCCCTCCTACCCCCTCCCATATGGCAACTATGAATTTGTTCTCTGTATGAGTTTTAAACCAATTTTTTTTTTATCTCTTACTTTCTTATACTTGGAGAGATCAAATGAGGGACTATGCAAAGAAAAAACTTGATCTCTGTATTCTAATTTGCCATCCCTTTTGATACCTGGGGCCATCTGGTTAGCATATACTAGTAGACCTTTGCTTTTTATTGGGTAGTTAGTAAGGCTTACTGGGTTTCTTTCCATTCCAAACGTTTACTTATTGTTTTCTTTTTTCTTTTTTTTTTTTTTTTTATCTCCGCCCTTGACAATCCCCTGGCCTCCCCTATCCCCCAGTGTCTTATGTCCATTGGTTTTGCTTATATGCATGCATACAAGTCCTTCGGTTGATCTCTTACTCCCCTCCCTTCTGCCCCCCAACCCTCTCTGGCCTTCCCACTGCAGTTTGACAATCAGTTTGAGGCAGCTCTGCCTCTGTATCTATTATTGTTCAAAAGTTTGTAATGGTCTTTATTATCCATGAATGAGTGAGATCATGTGGTATTTTTCCTTCATTGACTGGCTTATTTCACTTAGCATAATGCTCTCCAGCTCCATCCATGCCGTTGCAAATTGTAAGAGTTCCTTCTTTTTTACAGCAGCATAGTATTCCATCGTGTAGATGTACCACAGTTTTCTAATCCATTCATCTACTGATGGGCACTTAGGCTGTTTCCAGATCTTAGCTATGGTGAATTGTGCTGCTATGAACATATGGGTGCACATATCCTTTCTGATTGGTGTTTCTGGTTTCTTGGGATATATTCCTAGAAGTGGGATCACAGGGTCAAATGGGAGTTCCATTTCCAGTTTTTTGAGGAAACTCCATACTGTCTTCCATAGTGGCTGCACCAGTCTGCATTCCCACCAGCAGTGCACAAGTGTTCCTTTTTCTCCACATCCTCTCCAGCACTTGTCGTTTGTTGATTTGTTGATGATAGCCATTCTGACAGGTGTGAGATGGTACCTCATTGTTGTTTTGATTTGCATCTCTCGGATGATTAGTGACTTTGAGCATGTTTTCATATGTCTCTTGGCTTTCTGAATGTCCTCTTTTGAAAGGTGTCTATTTAGATCCTTTGCCCATTTTTTGATTGGATTGTTTATCTTCTTTTTGTTAAGTTGTATGAGTTCCCTATAAATTTTGGAGATTAGGCCCTTATCAGATATGACGTTGGCAAATATGTTTTCCCACGCAGTGGGTTTTCTTGTTGTTTTGTTGATGGTTTCTTTTGCTGTGCAGAAGCTTTTTATTTTGATGTAGTCCCATTTGTTCATTTTCTCTTTAGTTTCAACTGCCCTAGGAGCTGTATCAGTGAAGAAATTGCTTTGGCATATGTCTGAGATTTTGTTGCCTTTGGATTCTTCTAGAATTTTTATGGTTTCCTGTCGTACATTTAAGTCCTTTATCCATTTTGAGTTTATTCTTGTGTATGGTGTAAGTTGGTGGTCTAGTTTCATTTTCTTGCATATATCTGTCCAATTTTCCCAACACCATTTATTGAAGAGACTATCTTGGCTCCATTGTATGTTCTTGCCTCCTTTGTCAAATATTAATTGAGCATATTGGTTCGGGCTAATTTCTGGACTCTCTATTCTATTCCACTGATCTATATGTCTGTTCTTGTGCCAGTACCAGGCAGTTTTGAGAACAGTGGCTTTGTAATACAGCTTGATATCTGGCATTGAGATCCCACCTACTTTGTTCTTTCTCAGGATCGCTGCAGCTATTCGGGGTCGTTTTTTGTTCCAGATGAATTTTTGGAGAGTTCGTTCTAGATCTGTGAAGTATGCCGTTGGTATTTTAATGGGAAGTGCGTTGAATTTATAGATTGCTTTGGGTAGTATGGACATTTTAATGATGTTGATTCTACCAATCCATGAACACGGTATGTTCTTCCATCTGTTTATGTCTTCCTCTATCTCTTTTTTCAATGTCCTGTAGTTTTCTGAGTAGAGGTCTTTTACCTCTTTAGTTAAGTTTATTCCTAGGTAGCTTAATTTTTTTGGTGCGATGGTAAATGGGATTGTTTTTCTAATCTCTCTTTCTGAAAGTTCACTATTGGTGTATAGAAATGCCTCAGATTTCTTGGGGTTAATTTTGTATCCTGCTACATTGCCAAATTCATGTATTAAGTCTAGTAGTTTTTTGATGGAGTCTTATTGTTTTCAAATTAATCTTAAAAATACCTCTTCTATTTTTTTAACTTAAAAAAAAACTTTATTTTTGAAAGTATTACAAATGTCCCTGTTGGGGTCCAACCCCAGCAGGTCCAGGGGTTCCCAAAGGTGTGGATGGAGTCGGCGAAGAAGGAATGACACAGAGAGAGTGTTCAGTTGATCAGCAGCCTAGCCAGGTTCTCTAGCCAGGTTCTAGCCAGGTTCTCCAGCCAGGTTCGGTCTTTATTGTCCTGTTACATCTGTATTTATATCAGTTGATTTTAATACTATCCATTCTATTCCAAAGGTTAGGGCGTTTGTTAATCTAGGTCTGTTGAGTTTAATCCTGTCTAGGTTAATCTCTGTGTTCCATTATAAGGGCTATTCCAAGGTCACTGCTCTACTGATATGCTACAAGGAAGTGACTGAAGGGGATTATCCTACCCAGTAAAGGTTATGTCCTCCCAGCTTCGCTGCTTGCCTTCTTTGGGACTGCCCTGTGTCGGTGGGTCTCCAGGGGTATAGGCTTTGGTGCTTTCCCTGGTGGGCAGACCCCTGGGGATGTGGGCCCAACAAGTCCCAAATTTATTGCCAACAGTCTTAGTCCAAGTTCCTCATGGTATTTCTGTAACCCTAGCGGGTTTCACTGATTTATTCTCTTCCTTAGTCCTGTTAATCCCTAACTCCAGGGAAAAAATCCTCACCTGGGGAAACAACCTTTCTCGGGGAGGTGGTCTTGTTTAAAACACATAGTGCTAAGAGGGGGAGCAAACATATTAAGAACAGTATGCCATATATGCCAGGTCCCTTGAAACATATGCTGTGCAGATGTTTCTTCCCTGCAGCGACTGTGTCAAGCAGCAAAGATGGACTGGCTTCCGGCATGTCCCCTTTTTTCTCATTGACCCCTTATAGCCCGCCTGCCACCCTTCTTTCTTTTAACTTTTGATGTCTTGCAGATCTGTCTATATTATACCCAGTACAAAAGAATATAGACTTCTTATGTCTAGTAAGAACAGTCTTCTCACAATATTCACAACCCTGTTTGGTTATGGCCTTCCCTGCCTTTGTTTACCTTACTCTGTCTCTCCTTCATAGCCCTGTCTTAGTCCCATTTTCTCTATAAAGTCTTCCCTTTCTTCTTTGTCCCTGAGAATTGATTTAATACACATTTATTGAGCTCCTGTACTGTTCCAGGCACTGGTGGTACAAAGAAGATACCAGGGCTTTGTCTAGCTCTTAGTCTAATGGAGGTTCTAGGTTTTTATCTTAAAATTCTTACAGCATTTATTTATAGCCCTTATCTTGGTGTTTTAATCTATAGTACAAGTATATAATCAGTTTTTTATGTGTAAATATACTATATAAAGCAAAGTTTTCTCTGAAAGATTCTTTAGAAAAAGAGTAATTTTATATTTGAGTCCTTACAAAGTTTTCATATTTGAGGCTCTCAGTAATTTTATTTTGAATAAAAATACAGTGTTTGGAGAAGACAGATAACCTTGAAATGATGCCAGTCAGTGCTAGTTTTGAATGTTTCTGGAGGTTTCTGGAGGAAATAGGTAGAAGGGATAAAGAGTTTAACAAATGAATTGTTCATGGGGGTTGTTCGTTTAGTATCATAATTTGTTGTAAACTATTTACAAAGGTTGTAAAAAAATTTAAAAGCTCATTTTTAAAATCAATATTTTAAGTAGATATATTTGTATACTTATAGAACAATGAAAAAACCACTCTCAGTACTATGTATTGAATATTTGTGGCTTTGAAAAACATTTCCAGTGACCATATTCTATATGACTTCAAAAGGTATTGCTTTTCAAAAGGTATTGCTGTTTTAAAAAAATTTTAAACAGAAGTAACGATTATTCACACTTTGATACTTTTAGATGTCGCAAAAGAAAATAATGAGATACTTGTTGAAAGATGTATGTGAAGTTTGAACAAAATTGTTTTGTAAAATTTTTGTGCTTTATGATTTTAAAAACATTTATAAAATTAAATTAATAAATTAAAATAAGTATACACTGGGCTGTTTCATATACATGTACAAAGGTTTTATATTTCAATTTGGTAAAAAAAAAAATTAAGTATCTTCTCATTGGGGGAAAATTGGGGAATCCTTCATGTTAAACTAATAAAATGCTGTTTATATTTACTTATTTTGGGGTTTATTGGTGCCATGAAGGATTGTACTATACCAGAATTTCCCGTTTACTTAATTTACCTGAAATTATTCTTTAGTATACTGTTTTTGATACTGGTTTTTTTATTTACAGTATAAAATATTTGGGATTAAAAGCATCATTCAGTTTGATCTTCCTTCCATAGCTGATTCTCTTTCTTTGGACATGTGTTCTACCTCTAAGTGACAGGAAGCAATGACATGTGAAAGGGATACAGGAATTATTTTTCAAGTAGAACTAAGTTGTCTACGGAAGTAACAAGTTTAGGGAAAGCATTCAGTTGCATGCCTGTTTATATTATATTCTCAATGCCTTGTTGATAGTTTCATACAGCATTAGAATACTTTTTCAGAAGTCAGACTCAGATTTGTAAGTTGTCCAGACAATTTTACCTTTTTCAGAGGATGGGGACCAAGTAGTAGTTGGTAAGTTTTTTATTCAGTTGCTACATTGAGTTTTTATTCATTAATTATTGTTTGTGTCGGGAGGGCAAGTAAATAGTCTTGGACCCAATGGCATTCTGGCATGTAAAAGGACATATATAGACAAGTAATTAAAAACAATGAATAAATATAAAATAACATTTTTTAATATTGTAAGTAGTGTGCATTTTGGGGGAAGGAAAAGTCCTGATTAAAGGACTGAATTTTGTTATATCTACCTTGAAAAAACATGAAATTGTCACATATGTGAGAGCTGGGCTTTTAAGAACTACTAGAATGATGATAGATAACTAAGGGAGGGCATTCATGAAAAATATTTGAACCATGTCCCATTGCTCCAGCATCATTTATTGAAAAGGCTCTCTTTCCTCCATTGAATTGCTTCTGATAATTTGTCAAAAATTAATTGGGCATATTTGTATGGATCTGTTTCTGGGTTCTCTTTCTGTTTCATTGAAAGTGTCTGTCCTGCCAGTACCTCACTGTCTTACTACAGCTATATGGTAAGCCTTAACAACAGAAAGAGTTATTTCTCCCACGTTATTCTTCTTCCTCAAAAAATTTTAGAATAAATTCATTTATGTTTGAAAGGAAATTGCTGAGATTTTGATATGAATTAGATTAAACCTAGACATTAATTTAGAGTAAATTGACATTTGTATTATGTTGAATTATCAATCCATGAACACAGCATGTCTTTCCAAGTATTTGTCTTTGATTTCTCCCATCAACATTTTAACATTTTATAATCTTCATTATATACATCCTATACATGTTCTCTTAAGTTATATTTAAGTATTTTATTTTCTTAGGAGCAACTTTAACTGGTATTGCATTTTTAATTTCAGTACCATTTCTTCATTCTGTCAGTAGATAGAAATGTAATTGAGTTTTGTGTATTGATCTTGTATCCTGTGGTCTTACTGAACTCACTAGTTCTAGCATTATTTTGTTTTAAGATTCCTTGGGACTTTCTAGGTAGACAGTCATGCCATCTGAAAATAGAAACATTTTGTATCTTCTTTCCAGTCCGTATTACCTTCCTTTTTTAAAAAAAATATGTTTTATTGGTTTTTTTACAGAGAGGAAGGGAGAGGGATAGAGAATTAGAAACATCGATGAGAGAGAAACATCGATCAGCTGCCTCCTGCACACCCCCTACTGGGGATATGCCCGCAACCAAGGTACATGCCCTTGACTGGAATCGAACCTGGGACCCTTCAGTCCGCAGGCTGACGCTCTATCCACTGAGCCAAACCGGTTAGGGCTCCTTTTTTTTTCTTGCCTTATTGCAATAGCTAGAACTTGATACATTGTTGGATTGTTTGCTAAAATTTTGTTGAAGACTTTTACATCTAAGTTAATGAGAGATATTAGTCTGTATTACTCCTATGTACTATCCTTAACTGTTTTTGGTATCAAGATAATATTGGCCTCATAACATTAGTTGTGAAGTAATCCCTCTCTGTTTCTGGAAGAGATTGTATAAATTAGTGTTGGTGTTTTATTTTAATACTTTATGCTTTTTAAAAAAATGGTTGTCCTCAGATCTAGTCATATTAGATGAAATTTACTTTTTCCTCATAGGGGAAGTATTTTAGATTTAAATATAACTTTTGCAGGCCTATTTTATGGCCAAATAGTCTACCAAATTTCAGGCCGTTTGTACTGCCTTTTTTTTTTTTTTTTAAAGATAGGAAAAACAAAGATCAGTATTAGTCATTGATGCATAGGCAGCGCTTGTTAAGCAGAGCAGTATCTAATTTAAGTCTGATGCTGGATTCCTTGACTAGACTTACGGATTTACTATAACTGGGCTGAGTGAATTATAAAACTATGAAATTATTCATAATATTAATTATGGAATTACAGAAATTGAATCCGATGTGGAAACAAGGTAGGGTCACAAAGATTTTCCATCTGTTCTTTTCTAGAAATTTTATAGTTTTAGGTCTATGATTTGTTTAGAATTAATTTTTGCATATGGAGCAAGAGATGAGTTGAGATCCTTTTTGTTTTTCGCATATAGATGTCTAATTGTTCTAGCATCAGTTGTTGAAAAGACTCTGTTTTCTCTAGTGACATTTATGGCTGTATATCAATTGGTCATATATGTGTGGGTCTATTTCTGGATTCTTTATTTGTCTCATTGGTGCATGTGTCTGTTTTCTCACTAAAATTGCACTGTCATGATTGCTGAAGCTCTATAGTAAGTCTTAAAATCAGATTGTATGAATTCTCTTCAGTACCTTTTTTTCAGAATTATTTTGGGTATTTCTATTTCCTTGCTTTCCCATGTAACACAAAAGATAATTTCTCTAAAGTTAGTTACAGTGAAAAATCTGAAACCATTAATGAACTTCTTGTCCTCTGTACCATTAAAATGTAATGGGCTATTTTGAACATTGTATAGATTTTTCCCCTTAAATACTTTTATAACATAACACATAATTCATTTGAAAAGCATTGGTTTTCTGAATTATATAGACCTTCTAAATATTGGCACATTTTGTTATTCAATATTTAAATGTAACATTTGTTAATATCATCACTGACTGCATCAGAAAGTTCTTTACGTATTGGGAAGGTGTCATGCTAATGGTGGTGAATACAAATTTTCAAAAATTCTTAATTTTGTGTGAAAACTCAAATTTTTGATGCATAGTGTCAGTTGTTTTTCTTGAAGTAACTGGTTTACATGATTCATTTTTAAGACCTTACCAGATACCCAAATCTGAGATAACCATGGCTGGTTCATTTCACAACTCAATCATGCAAGGGCTTTTTCTTGAGGCAACCATTTTCAGTATGCAGCGGAAGTGCCTTAGTTCCTATTTTGTTACACAGAATATTGAACTCTACTCAAAGGTTAAGATTTAATAAAATGAACAATTTTACTGCTTTTTATCAAGGACATTCTTTAGTAAAGTGAAACTGGTCTTTTCCAGAGAAATCTTGTGATATATGTATTCACTTTCTATTATTATGTTTATTATACTTAAAATGCAGTGATTGACCTAGAAACCTACACCTAATGTTATAACTCTAGGTTATAACACTAGGAAGACAGTAAATTATTGACATTTTCAGAAGATCTGAAGTTAGTATATTGGGAGACAATCTTTTATTTTAAGAGCGAATGCAGTTACATTAAATTGTGTTTTATTATCTTATAGGTGCTATACTTGGTAGATCAGAAACTCAGGAGTGTATTTTCTATAACGCTAATTGGGAAAGAGATAAAACCAATCGAACTGGTGTTGAACTCTGTTATGGTGACAAAGATAAACGGAGACATTGTTTTGCTACCTGGAAGAATATTTCTGGTTCCATTGAAATAGTGAAGCAAGGTTGTTGGCTGGATGATATCAACTGCTATGACAGGTAAGGAAACATTTCCTTTTTTATGATAGCATTGAGTAATTTTTACCACCACCACTCCTTTTAAAGGGGAAAGATCAATTCATGTATTTTTCACTTTATTTCTTTTTTTGTAAACATGGGATTATGAAGACCATTGTAACACTAGAGGCCTGGTGCACGAATTCGTGCACAGGTGGGGTCCCTCCCCCTGGCTGGCAATTGGGGCCGATCAGGGCCATCTCGCCCAGTCCCGATTGGGGCCGGTGGCTGGGGAGGGGCCACGGGAGGGCTATCAGACATGTCTGGCCCCATCTCACCCATTCCCGATCGATCGGCCGACCCCAGCAACAAGCTAACCTACCGGTTGGAGCATCTGCCCCTTGGTGGTCAGTGCATGTCTTAGTGACCGGTTGGTCAACCTCTCAGTCAGATACTTAGCATATTGGGCTTTTATATATAGAGATTCTCTAATGACAAGAGATGTATTTTAAAGTAATAAAATAAATGTGACATGTTTATATTTTATCTTCGATATAAATGACCAAGTAGTGAGAAATATAGATAAAAAATATGTCTTTCCTTATATTGTTAGGATTATAAATGTGTGTGTTTTTTATAATGACAATTTTAAGGAAAAAGGATTTTTAAAATTGCTTTAAAAAAGAATATATCCATTGAAAATCTATTCTCAAGGAGATGAAAGCTTAATTGTAGTATTTAATTTCCTTTTAGGTTTCTTCTTTATGTATGTGGAAGAAATTGATTTTACTATATTTCTTCCTTTTTTTTTCCTTGCAAAGTAGGCCTTTGTACTTTATCCCAAGAGACATTTTAACTTGATGTTCAGAATTACATCAGAACTAACACAGTCCTCATAGAAAACTGCATTTTATTTAAAAGATCTTGTTTAAACTGTTTTATTCTATATTGACAATGAAATACAGTGCACATGTAATTGACTGTCAGTGATTTTTCGTGGAGGAGCCCATAGATGTTGGGCTGATAACTTAAACTGCCTGGATTTTTTCACTGCGGGTGGGTGCTGATGACTGGCAGAGGCTGCAAAGTCCTAGATAACCAGACTTCTTGGAGCCAAAAAACTGATATACTCGTGTTCCTCTTCGCTTTTAGGTGCCTCATCTGTGGGTGATTGGCTATATGTGATTAATAGCAAAATGCATTGAATAAGACCATACAAATTGAATTAGCTCTACTTTATTTTTAAATAGTTATTTTGGTGTATATGTATCATTTAGGATAGACTTCCAAATCTGTGAATTTTCCAGGGATTATTTCTCTATAATTATATATTTAAGCTGCATTTAAATTGTTAGCCTTTCTATTAGCGCAGAGGTGATCATTAAGTAATATTTGTTATCATGAAAGGTAAGTAGGGCCACTAAGAAAACAGTATAGAGGTTCCTAAAAAAAATTAAAAATTGAACTACCTTACATTTCAGCAATTCTATTTCTGTGTATTTATCCAAAAATGAAAACGCCAACTGAAAAAGATATATGCACCTTTATGTTTATTGTAGCATTATTTATAACAGCCAAGATGTGGAAGTAATATAAGTGTCCATTGATAGATGAATGGATAAAGAAAGTGTATGTAATTAAAATTAAAATATATATTACATACATAATATATATCATATATAACATATAATATATAAAATATATAATATTCTATTGTATGCATAGAAGTCACCCATAAAAAGAAGGAAATCTTGCTTTTTGAAACCACATGGATAAACCTTAATGGCATTATGCTAAGTGAAATAAGTCAGAGAAAAAAAATACCATATGATGTCATTTATATGTGAATCAAAAAGACAAACCAAAATTCATAGATACAGAGTAGTTGTAAGAGGCTGAGGGGTGGGTGAAATAGGTGAAAGGGGAGAAATGGTGCATACTTTCAGTTATAAAACAAATTAATCCTGGCATGTAATGTACAGCATGGTGACTAGTTAATAATACTGCATTGTGTATTTATAAGTTGCAGAGAGGGTAGATCTTAAAAGTTCTCATCACATGGAAAAAAATGTGTGTAATGCTGTGGTGATGGATGTTAACTTATTGTGGTGATCATTTCACAGTCTATACAAATATCATATTACTATGTTTTATACCTGAAAAAATATACAATGTTATATGTTAATTATATATCTATTTTTTTTAAAAGGTAGGTAGAAAGAAGTTGGGGGAAAATGAGATCTGGGAATCATCTTTATCCAAAACTGTCTTTCATTAATTAGTTGAAATCAAGGATTTCTGGTGTTTTTTGTTTTGTTTTGTTTTGTTTTGTGTGTGTGTGTGTGTTTTGTAGTAAAAAGATACTGTGCTTCTCATCTAAAACCAGTATTGCTGGAGGTTAAACTTGGCTTGATAATGGGGTATGAGTGGTTCAGCGCAAATGCTTGTTCTTACAGGGATAATTACTAAACCAACTCTGTTTCTAGGGATTAAATGCTAACTTAAAAGTATGTGAAATTTTGTATTTATGCTCTGAATTTGATTAAAAAACAGATATTAAGGATAATAAGAAAAGTAGGAGAAAGGAAAAGAAGATTAAAGAAATGTCAAAGTGTGGAGGAAAAGAGTAATAAAGAGAAAAATAAAATTGGATGGCAAAAAGTAATTAGGCTAGGTTAATTTACCTCCCATAATTTGAGGCATGGTTCTAAATACTAAATATTAAATTTATATATATTTCTTTTGCTAAATTGTTAAAAATGTACCTTTCGTTTATCTTTTACTTTCTACTAAATAGATATTGGTATCAATTACATTTTAAAGTTAGGTTTTTTAAAGATGGCATTCTCCCTGAAATATCTTGAGCTTTTCATTATAAAGTTAAATCAACCTATTATTCTAATAGCCATCCTTAAAGTTCAGTTTATTTGTAACATGTCTTTAAATCTACCTGATGTTTGTTAGCACTATTTCAGTGTTTGAGGGTTTTTTTTTAAAGAATCAAACCAGGGACCCTTCTGTCTGCAGGCTGACGCTCTATCCACTGAGGCAAACCAACTAGCGCTACTTTCCGTGGTTTCAATTACCTATGGGAATTAAGAGTGTCATTTTTGGGCCCCAAAATATTGCGTGGAAAATTGCAGAAATAACTATTGTGCACAGTTCTGAGTGTTGTGAAGAAATCTCGTGCTGTCCTACCCACAACTGGAATCATCCCTTTGTTCAGTTATGCAGGCTGTATATGTTACCTGCTCATTAGTCACTTAGTACGTGTTTTGATTATGAGAGCGAGAGAGAGGGAGAGAGAGACAGAGACCACCATTATATAACTTTATTACAGTATATTGTTATAATTGTTCTATTTTATTATTAGTAATTGTTGTTAATCTCATATTGCGCCTAACTTATAAATTAAACTTTATCATAGGTATGAATATATAGGAAAAAACAGTGTATATAGGGTTCAGCACTGTCCTCGGTTTCAAGCATCCACTGGGGTCTTGGAACTTTTCCCCTGCAGATAGGTGGGGGGAACTACTGTATAGCTGTTTCTTAGTGATTGATTAGGATTTGTTCTACAGGCTAATTTCCTATCTTTTCAGTAACTTAGGTTCTCTATAGAAGGTTGCCTCCACCTTCCCCTCCAGATCAACCTAACTTGAATTAGTTTTCGAGTTACTAGGTTCTATATGTTTGTTGTTACATATTGTTCTTGTTGTTTATCTTAAGTCTGTTTATTGTGTTCAGGGTATTTAAATTTGTACTACAAAAAGCACTTAATTCCCAAGCCCTGATTTGGTCTCTGATATTGAGATATGTTCTACTGTGAGGTATGAACTTGCATCACTTGCATCACTTTGTATTTGTGTATTTATGTGTGTACATACGTTCATATGCATATTTACATGTACACAGATACAGTTTTACATATAGTGTTTGTATTTCTGAAATGGGAAAGCTATATTTCTTGTGAGAAAAGTGCTCCTAGACCAAATTTCTTCATTGGCTCTTTCAGTTTTTTAATAATTAAACAACAAAAAGATGGTTGCTTTAGATTGATCATTAAAAACCGAGTTAAAGCAGTAGTCTCAATGAGCCAATGTGATTGTTATAAAATCAGTTGTTTATTTTATTCTGATGAGATTTAGTAACAGGATTCCAAGGATAGTTTTGAATTTTAAGAATTGACCATTGGATATTAATAAAAATCTTAAAGTTGACTATAAATGACTTATTACTTTATCTCTGAGAAGAACTTGAGAAACATACCTGTTGTAGATTCAGTATAATAATGTTGATTTTAATTATTCCTCTTTGTTTGTTTGCAGGACTGATTGTATAGAGAAAAAAGACAGCCCTGAAGTATATTTTTGTTGCTGTGAGGGCAATATGTGTAATGAAAGGTTTTCTTATTTTCCGGAGATGGAAGTCACACAGCGTAAGTTCACAGGGAAAATGCATAGGTCTGTTTAGTAGATGGAAAACAAAGTATATTCATGTTAATAGGATCATTTACTCCTACCTCTCCCACTTTTATTTTTCTCCTAAAATTTGATCCTACAATAAATACTTATTATAGAATTTTGTAGATTAAATCTGAGTTGTTCTTTTCCTTCCCTTTCCACAGCTACTTCGAATCCAGTTACACCTAAGCCACCCTATTACAACATCTTGCTCTACTCCTTGGTGCCACTTATGTTAATTGCAGGGATCGTCATCTGTGCATTTTGGGTGTATAGACATCATAAGATGGCCTACCCTCCTGTACTTGTTCCTACTCAAGTAAGTTATTGTCTCATACTTTGTGCTGTTTTAACTTGCATGTTTTAAAGGAGTATTACTGTGATAAAATCTACCAGTTAGTTACAATTCGTTTTCCTTTAGAGTTAATTTTTGAATATTTTTTATTATGGAAGATATTGCAAAGCAAATTACCAATTTGCTATGTCCTGAACTTTCCTCACTTAAGTGTTGAGTAGACTAGATTGAAGGGTTTTCCCATTCCTGTTCTTCTTGGGGGAGTTTTACTGTCATTGTTACACTTTACAGTGTGAGTGAGATTCACCCTGCTTTATTATGATGTAATTGATGATGGAGAAGGGAAAACAACCCTTTCATTCCCTTCCATTCTCTCCTCCATTCCCAAATTTTTGTGCCTTTTTTCAAGACTACTTGCCAAAATATCCTTCTAACCATGAATTAGGGACCCATTAAGGTAACCAGGAAAGTGTGGAAAAGAGAGGTTTCACAAAGGCTTCAGGAAGATATATCACTAAAAATGGTGTTTTGGGGAAAAGCAGAAGAGCAGTGTTTCTCATCATGTATTGTTGATAGTTCCAAATATATTTTTGTTTGTAACATATTAATTGTGTACTAAACACTAAACACTTTTTTTAATGCCCTTGATTCTTACTTCTCTGAGCCAGACTATATCTGAAAATATAGGTGTGGTGGGTAGCCAGATAAAATGCATGAAATTTTCCTCATTCTCTATCGTGTAGACAGTTGGCTTTAGTCCAGTGCTTTATAAGGACTTTTAATATAAATAGTTGATACTCTACAGGCTGAGCAAAGGTGATAACTTTTGGTTACATTTGCTTGAGACATTTTTTAAACTCTAATTTTTACTGTTTTAACTCTTAAGATCAGATTACCTCAGCCTCTGGATCTCTTTGTTTAACTTTGTTTCTCTAATACAGTAGGATTAATGGTTAAAACTTGATAGGAGAAAATGGTAAAGTCCTATAATTTAATGACCAAAACAACTTCTTCTCTTTAAGCTTTATTTACATAACATATTTCTTTCTCAGTACTTGCCACAATCTGTTAGCATTAGATCATTGATCCCCATAATCTTTGTAAAATGTGTATGTGGAGGAATAAACCTGAGGTTAAATACTTTGTTCAGTTAGGTAAACACACTATTTTGTACAGCTGAAATATTTTAACTCTTAGACATTAGTAATCAAGTTTTGAGTCAATATAAAATAATCTCTAAAAAGTGATTTATAATAAAAAATGTTAGTGTCCAGTAAATAGATGTAGTTTACTCCATAAGGCCATAGGATACACTTTACCTTCTGTTGGTGGTAACTATTTTAATAATAAGTACCTACATTTAGAAGTGAGAGCATTTATCTTTAGTACTATAGTGGTGTCCAAATGTACCGTACTTACATTTGTGGTGTGATGGAAACTAACTGGAAACTACATTTAAAAACAACTTTGTTGTTTCTTAGTAAAACTATAAGAAGAATAATGTAATCTTATAGATAATATTGATTTGTATATAATGTTGATAGGAAAGTATGGTTGAACATTTTTTTTAAAAGGGCTTGATATAATATATTAGGCTACTTCATTTAGAAATGCTAATTCATTCCAGGGTTTACACTTCTAAAAAGGAAAGATGCAGTTATTATTCATAATTAACTAAGAACCAGGTATCTTTATTAGTATTCATCTTAGATATTTGTTGCCATGGTTAATGTTACTGTTCTCATTTATTTGATACTTACATTGTTCTGTGGTGAATTTGAATAAATTTTATGAATTACTGAAAAATAAGGAATGAGTTGGAAGGTTTTTGATGGAATGACCTGGAATGGTCAACCTTTGTTATTAAAAATACAAGACATGCCTGACGTTATGCTTTCCTTCTGTCATAAACTATGCTGTGGAAAAGGAGCATTGTCATCAGTGTGGCATTTCTCTTGTGTCAACTTCACAATGTCTCAGAAACTGTAGTGCCACTCTTTCAGTCTCATTCTGGATGAGAAAGTTATGTAAACTAGTTCTGCAAGATGACTTAGGGGCCATCTTGTTACAAAATACTCAGTTTTATCTATTTCAGAATAATTAATGAAAATTACATCAAGCATTTATTGAACATTTAGAGTGTATGAGAATACTGGTACTTTATGTATATGTAGAAATACATAATTTAGACAAGAATATATAAAACTATATAAGATATATAATTTTCCCCCCATGATTTCCAACTTGTGACTGGTATATGAAGATCATCTTTAGAATATCACGATGTATTTTTGTTTAAAAATAAAAATTCCTGAACCACACCCCTAAAAGTATAGAATGGGGCCTAGGATATTATGTTTCTAATAAGTTTCCCAGGTGATTTTGGTGACAGCCAGGTATGAAAAGCTCTGATTTGATTTTACTCACAGGATTGTTTATATAGATTAATCCCTACTTTATAGATAAAGAAATTGAGACATAACAAAGCTCACAACTATCAGAGCTGGAATCTAAACCATGGACTCGGACAACTAAAGCTTTGCTCTTATTGCTTACGCTGTTCTGCTTCTCATTTTCCACAGAACAGTTGCCTCAGGGGTTTCAAATAATTCTACATTCCTGCCATCTCAAAACCATCTTATAGGCCATTTTATTTTCCTACTTTGGGATGTTGAATAATAACAAGCAATAAAATAATAAAAATGAGCAATAGCATGATCACATCATCTCTAATAGGACAAAAGGAAAAATAAACAAGTCATATTCATGTTTTCCACTAAAAAATTTTAACACATTTTAGAATAGGGTTTATGAACTTTGATTGGGTTGCAGGTAAAGATTCTTGTGTGTCTGAGTTGATAGTGCCAATACCTAGTTGTTATTCAAGACTTTTTTTGAGGGGGAGAAGTAGGTAGGGGAGACATACCACACATTTGAAATCTTAAAGTGACTTCTGTATTTCATCCCATATTCATGTCCCCATATTCCAAATTTAATTCCAAGACCAGTTAGAAAAATAGCTTACATGCTTGTTGTGGATTTCTAGAACATTCTTTATCTAAATTCTTTAAACACTTTTAGACAATGATGTAAAATTTGTCATTCATTTTCTTAGGGAAACTTTTCCTTAGAGCTTTGGCTAAAGGCTGGTTTGTGGATTAACTGCTCTGTCGTAAGATGGCAGTGGTGATATCTTTTCATGAAGATACTTATTGATGAGTCATTCCTACAGTAAGAACTATATTTGAAGATTTATAGTGATTCTCAGCAGAGTAAGAATCTGTGCTGATAAGGTTACATATACTGTGCTCATTCATTGATCTGATCTTTTATTCTTCTTGGGGGGAAAAAGATCAATCCTATGGGACATACTGGAGTACTGAGATAGCAACATACATCCTCTTGCTAAGCTACTACTATGTTTGTGACGTTGTTTCATGGTATCACTGTCTTTCTAGTCATCCTGAATGAAAGCCTTGGAGACAAGTGCTTTTCCTACTCTTGGCTCTGTCCATTCACTGTTCATCCCTTCTGATCCTGTTGTAGCTCAGGACATATGGCATCCAGTGCTAAGATTATTTCTATAATCTTGTAGCTGGTCTTCTAGTTTTTTCTCTTCATCTGTACTAATGCTGTAGAATACTTGTCTGATTATGTTACTTCTGAGCTTAAAAGCTATTTGAGAGTTTTTAAATGATCAGTACAAAATATACAGAGTTTGGAGCATGACGTGTGGTCTTCTATACTTTGTCTGCCTTTTGATTCTTTTCTCCTAATACAACCTAAGCCATCCATCATATCTATCTAGAATGGTATTAGTTATGTGCCTTCCTTGAGGGAATTGAGAAAATAGTGCTCAAGTCAGTTTAAGTTTTCTGTGATGCAGACGAGCGACCCCAGTTGAGAAAGGCTTTAGTCATTTGTGTATGTTTCATTCTCACACTTGATTGTAAGCTCCTTAAAGATAACTGTGTTTGTATCACTACTGTATCTCACACAGTATTTGCATGTAATAACTATTCTGTAAGTGATGAATTGCTAAATTGACTTTATTGTATTTAGAGTTATACTAAGATGATAATGCACTATGCCCAGGGATTCATTTAATAAGCATTTAGGTTATCTAGGGCTTTGCTTTAAGATGAATCTTGAGGCCGTATTTCTTGGGGGTAAAATAAGTTGAAGTCTTCTAGGCTTTTATAAGAGAATGCCATTATTCAATTCTTTATTTATCATAGTCTTAAAGCATCCTTTTAATTTGTTTCACCTATGTCACTTTTCTTTTGCCTGTGTTGAAACTGTCTTTCCACATGTGAAAGGAGCCTCTTAATAATCTTTAGTGAGTAAACTGATCATGAACTGGTTTTTCTAGTGTCAGTGAGTCATTAATGTGAGGGAATTGATGCATTCACTCTATTATTAAGAAGTCTTAATGTGGTTTCAATAAAACTATTTGCATCACTTTCATAACCATATGTGAGCTTAAGTTTCTTGCTTATAAGATCTTTATTTGTGCAGATAAAAAATAACACTTGATAAGAAAATCCATTTTAGGGACTAGAAATTAAACTGCCTTTAACAAGATATGAAGTTAGCTTCTTGTTAAATTTTTAGAGGCTATATAAACAGCACTATAGTATTGTAACATTAATACTTTTTAAATGACATTGGTCTCTTCAGTTCTTATGTTATGACTTTTTTGTTTAGGTTTTGGTCTGATAAGGACTAAAAGCTTTCACATGTTTGAGATACGTAGTTGGGCACACAGAATAATCCAATTGACCTTAATATTAATCATAGGTTATCATTTCATGCTATGTCAAATTACTGTTCACTGAGAAACCAAGCCATCTTTGAAATGCTTTGTAGGATTTTCCTGTTGAACATAAATCTATATATGTACCCATTTAAAATTAGTAAGATACTGAAAGGGGCAGCATATCATTATTCAAACAAGTCAGTTTAGGGAAGTATGTTCTTTATTTGGGAGGATGTAGGGGAAATTTACTAAATTTCATTAAGTATTTAATATGCTAATATTAAGTTATACCTGCAAAATAGATATTGCATCTATGGAAGCATATCTTGAAATAGATTGACTGCTTATTAAATGCTTGAAGTTTATGAACACATCTCTTGCTTTTTCTACATCTTTTGCTTTCTCTTTAAAAAATTGCCTTCTATTTAAAATACAGATAGAAGTGTGTGTGTCCCCCTCCCCCTCCAAAAAAAAAAGGGGGAAAAATCATTTGTTCTTCCTTTCTTGTTTTAATCAGTTTTCGGAAATAACCAATTCTAACAGGCTGGTGTATATCCTTTGACACCTCGAATCTCATTTGTTTGAGTATATGCTCTCCCCCCCTCTTTTTTAAACTGTAAAATGTTACTCCACGATGTATACTAAGGACAGCTTTTCAGCTCAGTACTTCTAATCGATCTCATTCTGATTAAATGATGTTGTTTTTAGATGAAATTTAGTGGGACTCTAATGTGTGCTCTTAAAATACCAAAACTTGTTTTATTTGCTTAGAGTTTGTGTTAGGTTTCTGATAAGAGCAGGAACCTACATTCCACAAATGTTTTCACTTTATTATTTTATCATGCTTAAAATATGGTGATATAATGCTATTGTTTTATGCTTG
>NW_005354385.1:2847886-2858566 GCF_000412655.1 Myotis brandtii
TGGGGGGGGAAAATGCTTTAGAAATAGTACAGGGCTATTACAAATGTCTCTTCCTTCTGTGTTCCACCTTTGTGTGTGATTGTTTTTATATTGATAACCTAAATTACACCTTACTTTTATACATACTTCTATACTAATTCTGGGAAAAGTGTCATAAATTATCCATAGACATGCAGCTTGAAAAAAAAAATTACTCTCATTAGGCATATGTAAGCTGTTTCACTTACAAACACACAGATAGGCCCACTTGGAGATTGCCTGAAATCCTGTGTTCAAAAGCCAAAGGAAGGGAAAGGAAGAAAGGGAAATTTAAAAAAAGGTGCTTCAAAAGCTTAAAGTAAGTTAAAGCTACACATTAAAATTAAAGCACCTTGTTTCTAAGACTGACTTCCATTTAAATTAAAAAGCGTTGAGTTCAGTTTTTCTTTGGCCTGTGGAGAACCCAGTCTGCCAATTTACAAATGGGACTGATGCATGTAGACCAGAGGACATTATTCCTCCTTGTCTGGCAAGGAGATGGTAGACAGGAAGAAGTAAGTTTGCTTTCCTCTCTATTCTTATTTCCTGGACCTCATCCTGGATCTGTTTCTCCACTCCTAGCTACTTCATTGCTGTCAAACCTTTTTCTATTAATTTGAGATTATAAAAATGAATAAAAGTCTGTTTATTAGTGAAAGCTGCTCATATCAGATAGGCTGGGAGGTATGAAAGTTTGTTTTGTTTAACCACTCACCTAATGCTTGAGTGCCCATCGTGTGCCAGGCACCATGCTGGATGTGCAGTGGTAAGCAAGCACCAGGACAGTCCTTGCCAGTAGCCCTTTTGGAGCCCACAGTTAATACGTAGATGAATGAAAAGTAGGTTGGTTGATTGGTTGTTTGACTTTACAGTTTGGAAATGAAGGACATAGAGAGTAAGAAGGGAGTTGCTTCAATAATTTTGGGCAATGATGGAGGGAAGGAGGGAGAAGTACCTGATTCTAGCTCTTTAGTGATTAGGAGAAGAGCCACATCTGGGGTGCTCAGTTAATGTTAAGTCCTCAATAAGTGTTAGCTATTATTGCTATCAGAATAACAACTTCAAAATTTTACTCAAAATCAATCATTGTTATTGAAACCATTGTAGATACATGTCAATACTTTGAAATTGATTTAGTGTAATAAAAGATTTCATTTTGACTCTATCAGGTGCTATACAGAGCACTTAAGATTAACTCATTTAATCTTTCAACATCCCATGATTTAGGTCCTATTTTAAATCCATTTTATAGATTAAGAAAACCAAGACACGGGTAGGTAAATCAGTTGGCCTAGAGTCATTTTGCTGATTGGCAAAAACGCCTGTGCATCTATATCCAAGGATTAAATTCATTGAAGTAATTTTAATTTAATGGCTTATTTCTGTAAATAATAATGTGGGGTTCATAAAAAACTAAAATAGGGTGAGGGTAAAGATCAGAGTACATAAATTACGTTTAAAAAAGTTTTTATAGTGAGCATATATAGACTTATAGATAAACATAACCACTTTCCCATATCACAATACATTAATGTATAGCACGGTCCTTTTCATTTTTTCAGCCTTACTTTCAGAATTCAAGTGCTGAAATGAACAAAAAATTTTTCATACCAATAAAATCTGATGGTACTGAGCAGCAACCAAAAGGAGAATGGGCATCCCTACATCTCTTTCAGACTTTTAACCTCAGGGCTGGCTACCCTGAGGAACTAACAGCTTCTTAGGGAATGTGTTCAGAATTCTAATTTTATCCACCTTGGTCTGTTTTTGCTTTGCTTTCAGGAGGATTAGATGAGAGAAACTGTAGGAAGTAGGAGTTGATATATCACAGGAATTTTGAAACTCTATTTGGATTGGAATCATGGCTGTGCATTTGACAGTATCCTTATTATTGAATCTGTTAATGTATAATGTCTTGCTTTCCTTAGCTCAGAAACATTTGTCCTCATACACACACTGTGTTATTTCTTTATAGATCCTATTTCTATCTACTTGGCAATAGTCTTTTTATAATTAGCGATTGTAAAGTTTCTTAGAATGTAAGATAATTAGATGACTAAGAGGAGACAAATTTAGAATTTATCAGTTTTCAAATACGTTGGGTAGGGGGTTCTTAATTCTTCTAAGAAGTTTTTGAGTGATATCAGAATAGTTTAAGTAGGGGAAAATGTATATTATATGTCATATATATTTATTTATAGTATGCAAATGAACCTAAATCCCTATTTCTAGGAAGATTTCTTTGTATTCCAGTTTTGTATATCTAAATGTCTCCACCTAGATGTCTCCAAGCACTTGACATTCAAGGGTAGTGATCTCTCTCAAACCTGTTTCTCAGTAAATGGAACCAATAACCATTTGGTTGTGCAAGTTAGGATTGTAGGATGGGTCCCAATGTTGTTTTTATACTTTATCTTTTTATTTTTTCCTCTCTCTCTATTGTTTAAGGTATTACATATGTGCCCTTATCCTCCCATTGCCCTCCCACTCCCCCCACTCATACCCTCACCCCCCCGGTGTCTGTGTCCTTTGGTTAGGCTTATATGCATGCATACAAGTCCTTTGGTTGATCTCTCTCCCTTACCCTCACCCTCCCCAACCTTCCTTCCCTCTGAGGTTTGATGGTCTGATCGATGCTTTTCTGTCTCTGGATCTGTTTTTGTTCATCAGTTTATGTTGTTCATTATATTCCACAAATGAGTGAGATGATGTGATATTTATCTTTCTCTGATTGGCTTATTTCACTTAGCATAATGCTCTCCCTTATCTTCCTACCTCTAATACTTATTCCATTTCTCAAGGATCCTCTTCTCAGGAAGATCTTCTCTTATTTAACTTGCCAGTTTAAGTTAAACTCCTTACAGGTGCTCAAGGTACTGAATTCCTTTTTCTTGCTCTTTATAATTATGCATTTATTAGTGTAATCTTTGATTAGCTTAGTCTTTCTTACCTACACTATAGTAAGCATCAAGAGAGCCTAGATAGTCAGTGCCTGACACAAACTCGGCACTCAGTAAAGATTTGTTGAATCATGGAGAAGTACTGTTCATTCCTTTCTGATGTTTGACAGTTAATTTTTTTTCCCCTTAAGGAAAGTTTTTTAAAAGAATTTTATTCAGCAAACCTAAATACTTGATATTAATGTGCTTATTTGGTTTTCACTGCTTTCTCCAGTTATAGTTAGTGACATTCAAGTTCCATTTTCCATTTGTGAATCCAGACTGTTTTGTTTGGTTCCTTTATATCTATTTATGTATTTTGGTGAATTTATTTTTTTGGATTCTGTTTGGACCCTTTTATTTTATAACATTGTTGATACATTGAGGCCTGTTCTTGGTGTCTCTTGTTTAGTTTGCATCATTCTATAGTTTATTCTAATGTGTACATTGAACAAGTTTATACTTTTTGGTAAGGTTCGTGAATGGCACCTGCTTGCACAATGTTATTACAGTGGCATCTTTATCTCTGAAAGCACCTGTATGAAAACAAAACCTGAGAGGTGCTTAAACCTTGGGAAGCTATCGTCTAGTTATTCATGTGGCATGTATTTCTTACAAGGAATGAATTTTACTCTGGAGTACTGATAAGATGTTTTAATAGTAGGATTAGCTAAGCCAATAAAGGCATGTATTTCTTACAAGGAATGAATTTTACTCTGGAGTACTGATAAGATGTTTTAATAGTAGGATTAGCTAAGCCTTTTACATGAATTATAAACAATCCTGAATTGTCACAGGAAAAAATTAAGAAGGCAAAAAAACTAGTTAAGCAACTGGTATAGATAAATGAGCTGTCAAATATTTTTTTGTTGCTATTTTTCTCTTTAGAAATATTGGAAACTGGAGAATATAATCAGTGATTGGAGGGATTCATAGCCTTCCTTTACACTGTGGTGACAATATTTCTCTTAATTTTTAATTTGGGCCCTTACCTATTTTGTGATGACTAGGGCATTGAAAATCTTGTTCTCTATGAGTGTCCTCAGATTGAAAAGTATGTTTGGATACTTGTTCTCAGGGCCACCGCTGCTTGAATTCTTTACTGTTGCTGTGGCTAGAGAAATAGAATAGCAGTGGGCCTGGTCTGTCACTCTTTCTATTTAATTCTGACCTTCTTAGTCTTCCCTTCTTTTTTTTTACCCTAGTGTATTGTTGCACACATTCACATTGGCACCGGAAACAGTTTTCTGTTTCACTGTTATGCTTTTACTGCCTTCGATGAAAGGGATGTGCAGCAGTTCAGGAAGTAGAAGATTCTAGAGATTGTGAAGATAACTGTCAGAGAGTGTGGTCTGAGCTATATAGTGCTGCTCTTACAAATTTTGTTAAAGGCAATACTGCCCTCTGGTGTCCAGAAGTCAATTCCAATGCATTTCTTCTCAATTAAATTACTTGTACTCTTATAGCTAAGACAATATAACTTCTTAGGAAAAATAAGTAACAGTTATTTAAGATTTGGTTTAGTTTATTTACTGGCTTAAAGTCCATTCGATCAGGTAACTTGGGGTTATACAAGAGTCATCTGTCTGATAGGTAATGTCCCAGTTTGTTTTTTCAAATATTACTTTCCTTTGTTTTATAAGGAAAGTGTTCCCAAGTCTCATTTTAGAAATATTATACAGTGGATCATTGCCAATTTTTTTTCCCCTTAAGGAAAGTTTTTTAAAAGAATTTTAAAAAGCTAAATCATTATCCTTCTTCCTTCACTTTTGTAACTGATGTGTCATTTTTCATTTCATTCTGGATATAAATCGTAATTTCTTTTGCCTGTGTTTTTTCTTCACAAGCACGCCTTTCATATAATGATAGAGGTAAGATGCATTGATGTTTGTTTTATGGTTGTGGAACTTTTTTGTGGATGCATACTAAACATTTTGTTCTTAGATTATTTGTTATTGCTTTATTGTGCATCCTTTATAGTTTATACATTTATGTTATGAAGTTTTTTTTCTACTTTTGGTATTGAAAACATGATTGATTTGCCATAATAATAGTTTTTGGTTTAAAGGATTGTTAACAATATTTATACTCACCTGAGGTGGAATGTAGACACAATTGTTTTAGTTGATTAGAAGTTAACACCTAATGGCAAGATTTTTAGTCTTAAAATCTTTGTATTGGTTAATTCTTATATAACATCATTAGCTTAAATGTTAGCATGTCCTCACCTTTGATAGGTGCTGACTTTCTGGTTGAATCCATTATCTTTTAATGTGGAATCTATATTTTCAGATAGTTTCTTTCATCTTTGACATCTTTAGCAAATGGACTAGCTAGGGAAGTATAACTTGATTTTTCACTGTGTGGTAGTTTAAAACTTTAATTAGAGTTCAGCCTTCATCTGGAGAATTCAGAATAAGTAAAATGATCACAAACTTCTTTGCAGTTCTTTCTTTGAACAATGTATTCAGGTATTGGTTATAGTAGTGTTAGTGTGTTGGGGTGGGAGGCACTTTTGCCAGCTGTAGTCATTTATTGCTTCATAACATGATGTCTCACGAGGCCATAATTTTCACATACAAATGGGTAAAGAAGGGATGTAATCAGAGCCATGTTCTAATGCGTATCTTTTTAACTGCAAATATAGTATGGATACTGCAAAAGAACCAGAGACTTAGGGAGATTTTTTAGAAATTCTGCAGTCCTCATAGCTGCTCCCACCTGAAAGTAGTTTTTCTGCATGGCAGGGCAAATCCCTGTTTTACGGATAACAATACAATGTTGCTGTCTTTTTGAAGTTTAAGTCTGAATTAGTCTTCCCAGGTATTCTTATACTTTAAAGGTATAAATCTTTATATCTAGAATCGAGCATTGTTTTTTGTGTGGGTAAATTAGTATAATGATGTTAATAACTGAAAATCATTTATAATCTTGGATTATAGAATAAGTAAAAGCTAGATATTAGAGATTCAGTTAAAGCTTAATAAAGAACTGAAAAGTATGAAATAGAAGAACATTCTACTGATTTTTTATTGAAAAAGCAAAAGATATGTTGATTGATGTTATAAATTTTAGATAGTGGTACCTATTATAGTTACTGTTTTTTTTACCCAACCTTTTAAGTATTATAGGATGTTATTTATAAAGAATATTTCTTATTTGATACTCTATAGGAATGTACTTTTGAAGACCTTTTTATCACCCTTTGAAAATTGGCCAGTATTCTTAATTTAAGCTTTTTACTTATAACTAATTTTGACAGTGGTTATGTTTTCAGGCTATGATATAATGGTAATATCATTAGGAGAGCTATCTAAGATTTCTCACTGAAATAATGGTAGCTTAGAAGCCTGCTAAACAGAGCCTTGGAAACATGGGAACTTTGAAGTTTATCTTTGCATTTGAAAAACACTCAATTATTTTTTTTCTAAGCATAGACATTAAAATTTATTATGTTTCCTAAAATTAAGATTAATGTTATGTTAAATCATGTTTTGAACTGCTGACATATTCTTAATTTGATTTGTGAATTAAGTAATCCAAATCCTGTTTAATAGACATCATTTCCAGGTAGATGGTACTCTAGAACCAAGAATGGGCAATGTATATGTTATCCAGAGACATTATCAGTTAATTTATATATAAGTTATTAAAAATCGTAGTGTTTAAATTTAGAGCCATATTACCCTTTATTTGGTTATTTTTCCTTCAGCTTTCAGCTCTTATCTGTATATTTTAGTTTTTGGAATCCCAGCTTTGAAAATTCAAGTTTTCTAATTTACCTCTAAAGGAGGGGAAATCATTGACATTATTGTTTTAGTTACTTTAAGTTTTTCGAATTGAACTTTTTTAGTTAGTTAGCGTAAATTTTCTTTTATGCATTTATCCAATAATTCTTGGATTTTCAGCACTGAGTCCTTTGCCTCTAGAAGAGTAGTTTTCAACTTTTTTCCCCCTCCTGAATCCGCATTCACATAAGTAACAAACTTAGCAGTAGAATCTAAGAGTTTAAATGATCAAAGAATGAGGTAGGGAGGATTAAGTTTTACTAAAACCTTTCCAGAGATTTTTGTGTCCTCTCCCACTGAAGATAATAACTTTAGGGGCATACATCTATGAGATTTATATCTGACTCCCTGGATTTGTCCCTGTTAAAAACAAAAATACTCTTTATCTCTGCTAACCTTTCATGTTTTGAGTATGTGATGGAAAAACAACTTCTGTAGACATTTAAAAAAATAAATTGAAATGAGTCACAGGAAGTCTTGTAGTCATCTTACCGTTTTAAAAAATCGGAATTCTGAAACCGTTTTGTAAAAGATTGTCTACTTTAGTTGAAATTACATATTTTTTCTCTTTAATACTTTGCAGTGTTTCTATTCTTAAGGGTTCTTCTGATGTAGATGCGAACTTTTTAAAATCTCGAGTGGCACTGGCAGGCTGAATAATGCCTAAAGGGAGCACTCACAGTCTTGCGGCATTAGAAGAGGAGATCTTTTCTTTTTACGCGAGGGGAGGAGGCAGAGAGAGGTGCATCAGTATAGGGGTGACATACTATTTCCACATGTCTTATGTGCCACCAGTGTCATAATGTCTGTTGCTGTAGACACAGAAATTTTAGTTGCTCCCTATAATACTCATTATGCAGCCCTTCAAATACTTCTATTTTTTTTTCTTCTGGAAACTTTCCAAAAGGTTTCCTATGTCTTTTTTTCTTTGCAGATATTGAACTGATAAAATACTTTCAGTGAAGGGTTGCTACTCCAGTCTGTATAGGGAGGATTCCTTTGTCCTTTGTAAATGCTATACCCCTATTTGTATTTACTCCACTTAAAAAAGTTAACTATAGCGGTACACTCACTTCTCTTTCTTTTACCTACAGTTTGTATCACCTACCAGGATGACCACTCACTTTCTTGATTATTATTTGCACTTTTCTTTTGCCAGTCAGTTCCAGAACACTAATAATTTTTATCTCAGATCAGTTTTGGGAAATAATTATAAGCAAAGGGGTAAATTGTTAATAGGTTGGAACATTAGAATGAATGGAACAGTTGGGCTATAGCAACGTTAACTGACATTTCTTTTATGTGCTTTGCATTTGAGAATCACTGTGGGTATTTCTGAGATTAATTGAAGAAAGATTTTAAAGAGCAATTGGGGAAAGTAGAGGATTTTGAGGACAAGTTTTCTTTGAGACACAGCCATAATTTGCTGTTTCTGGCACTTTTTGAATCCTCATTCTGTAAGGAAGTATCAACTGGATGAAACCATTGAAATACTATTAATAGTATCCTAGAGGCCACAGAAAGTTTTAGTCAGGAAAATTAGTGACAGTGGATCAAAAAGATTTTAGATCTTTTTCCCCACTATACATTCATAGCAGTACTGCCGAATGTTCTTATGAAAACTCTTAATTCAAGTTGCTTGCCTTGTGATTACTATAGATAATTAGGAATGCTTGAGAACTCAGTTTGGGCAAGATTGAAGTTAATGTCATTTGTATGTGTTTACCTTTTCTGTCAATTGATTCCTCAGTACACTCAACTTTTCCCCTCACATTTAGAGAGATATGTATCAAGTGCTGCTTTTTAATATTATTATTGTTATTTATCTGTAGGACCCAGGACCACCCCCACCTTCTCCATTACTAGGTTTGAAGCCACTGCAGTTACTAGAAGTGAAAGCAAGGGGAAGATTTGGTTGTGTCTGGAAAGCCCAGTTGCTCAATGAATATGTCGCTGTGAAAATATTTCCAATACAGGTATGCTTATTATAGTTTTCTAATCTGCACACATAATTTTAAAAGATTGCAACTGCGTTGGTCTTTGTAACTCCAGTCTGAAAATACAAGCCATATGTTTCAAGGTGGTTCTTGTGGTACTAGGGAAAGCGGTTCTCCTTGTTAAGTCTGCCTTCTCATCTGAGAAATGGAATTAATGATATACTAGTCATTACGTTTTTTTGGAGTGGTGGAATTAAAATAAATGAACATATAGGAGATCTTTTGCCAGTAAAAATTCTAAAGAAATGCAAAGTGAATATGAAGATTCCAATAAAAATTTAATTAATGTCTGGGTGGTTAACTTTTAATATTCCATTGACATAATCAGAAAAAAAGCAAACAGAAGAATGAAAGAGTAAAGTGCTTTGTTTCAGAATTGCCGTTTGGAAGTATGTTATCAAACTGATTCATTTTTGTTGTACTTTGAGTGTTAATATAATTGCTTCAGATATTGCTTGTTGAATTTTCAGAGGCAGTTAATGAAGATGGCAAATAATTGGTTTACTGTTGAAATTTTCTTTTTAAAGGGGCTGACCTCATAAAACCTAGTCTAATGCACCCCTGAGCTATCTTCTGTTTTGTTTTGTTCCATTGAGAATGACTGTGGTATAGATCTGTGATGATTCCTTTTCCCTTTCTCTCATGTCTAAACCTCTGTGGCTAAAGCCATGCATGGTATTGCAATCCTGGCTGGGTTGGATGATGCTGGCTTCACCACTGTATCTGGACAGTAGATCTTCCTTATTCCAAAGTTACAATATAATCAACTTCTTCATCGTAATATACCTGGATTTTAGCCTTCTTGACTCTTCTAAAGCCTATTTCTTAGAGTCTATGAAAAAGTCTATTACTATTCTTTTTGGTAGAACTGCAGAAACTATATATTTTAGTTCTTAGAGGGAAAGTCTATTCTGTTGTGCCAAGATTCACAAATATTTGGATGATATTAATGTAAGATTAATAACAATAATAGTAGCTAACATTTTATTTGATGCTTCTATTGTGTCAGGTAGAGGTGTTTTACATATATGAGTACTGACTAATATATGTCCATACATATAATACAACACACACTATACATATCTCTATCTCTCTATATAAAAGCCTAAGTGACCGCTTGACTGTTTGCTGTGATGTGCACTTACCACCAGGGGGCAGACGCTTAATGCAGGAGCTGCCCCCTGGTGGTCAGTGTGCTCCCACAGCGGGAGTGTCGCTCAGCTTACCGGGATTACAGGGGCTGGGATGAGCAGGAGCGGCTCCTCCCCGGATCCCTGCAGGCCACGCCAAGGGACCTCACTGGTGCACGAATCCGTGCACTGGGCCTCTAGTCTATTTATATAAAACCCTAATATGCAAATTGACCAAATGGCAGAACGACCTGCGGAACGACTGGTCAGCCGGGGGCAGGGCTGGTGAGCGGGTGGCGCCAGGCCAGCCAAGGCGGGTGCCTGTGGGCAGAGGGAGGCAACCGGTGGCGGTGGTGTGATTGGGGGGCAGGGCCTGCCAGCAAGTGGGCAGCACCACTCCCCAATCGCCCTGCCAGTGTTGGTGGGGGGGTGGGGCTGGCCCGTGAGCAGATGGTGCCAGGCTGCCAGCCAAGGGAGGTGCCAGTGGGAGCCCCCCCCGATCGCCCCACCAGTCGTCCCACAGATCGGCCCTGATCGCCGGCCAGGCCTAGGGACCCTACCCTATATATTGGGAACAGTCTCTTAGATTTACAAATTAAAATCTGGCAAGGCTACTTTAGCACTGAAGAAACAGGATGATGCAGCAATGACATGCATGGACTCTGGCTTGCACATTTTGTGGTCAGCCCTGATTCTGACACTTATAACTGTGTGACAAAGCCAATTACTTAACTTCTCTCTGCTTCAGGTTTTCCACCCATAAGATGGGGGAAATGGTACTACTGCCTCAGAAGGATCATGTTATGTA
>NW_005354385.1:2858877-2889796 GCF_000412655.1 Myotis brandtii
TCATTTTGCTAATGGTTATTAACTTGCCAAAGGTCTCAGATATTTTAGATCCGGAGGGTCCCTAACTGTTATGCAATCATGCCTTCTGCTTTTATTATCCTTTCATTGTGGATGGAAACTAAATATTTTATAATTTGATATGTAGTGGGCATGGATCATTTGCAGGCACAAATGAGAATATTGTATTTAAAATTATTGTATTGTATAAATATACTCCATTGTGCTCTTATTGACTTTATAGGGTATTATAAGCATTTTGTTAAGAACCCTATATAATAAAAGGGTAATATGCAAAGCAACCAAATGGCGGAGTGACTGCTTGCTATAATGTGCACTGACCACCAGGGGGCAGATGCTCAATGCAGGAGCTGCCCCCTGGTGGTCAGTGTGCTCACACAGGGGGAGTGCTGCTCAGCCAGAAGCTGGGCTCACGGGTGGTGAGCACAGAGGCAGTGGCAGGAGCCCCTCCCATCTCCGCGGCAGTCAGACATCCCCTGAGGGCTCCCAGACTGTGAGAGGGTGCAGGCCGGGCTGAGGGACCCCCCCCCCTCAAGTGCACAAATTTCATGCATCAGTCCTCTAGTTTTTAATATGTTACTAGAGGTCCGGTGCATGGATTTGTGCACTGGTGGGGTCCCTTGGCCTGGCCTATGGGGATAGGGCTGAAATCAGCTCTCCTACATCCCCTGAGGGGTCCTGGATTGTGAGAGGGCGCAGGCCAGGCTGAGGGACCCCACCAGTGCACGTTCGGGGCCAGAGGGGGACCATGGGAGGGCTCCAAGGTGTGTCCGGCCCATCTCGCCCAGTCCTGTTCGGGGCCAATCGGGGCTGTTTCGCCTAGTCCCAATTGGCCAGACCCCAGCAGCAAACTATAATTTACTGGTCAGAGTGTCTGCCCCATGGTGGTCAGTGTGTGTCATAGCAACTGGTCGAACAGTCAGACACTTAGCATATTAGGCTTTTATATATATAAATTCTTTAAAATATTTTTTTCTAATTAGATGAAGTCTTTCTACCTGAATTTCATCTCCCAGGGAGATTATTCTGAATAGTAACACAAGTAACTTCACACCATGGTGAAATTACACCATAGTGCTAACTTGTAAGCAGAATGTGTCCAAGGTTAGATACTGAACTTGAGTATTTCTGAGCAACTCCTGTGTTTACAAATTGGAAACACAGAAAAGTGTGTTTTGAGGGTATAGGGGAGGGCAGACATTTGGTATGGAACTCTTATCTGTTATCAGAGTGTGCTTTTATTAAAAATCAAAACTGGTGAATCTTTTAATGGTTATGTTTATTTTTAATTTTTTGCCTTAGAACTCAAGTAACTTTTTTTTTTTAGATATAGCTTATTGCCTCTATTCTTTGCACTCTTACTATTCTTCCTTCTTGACTGTAGGACAAACAGTCATGGCAAAATGAATATGAAGTCTACAGTTTGCCTGGAATGAAGCATGAGAATATATTACAGTTCATTGGTGCAGAAAAACGAGGCACCAGTGTTGATGTGGATCTTTGGCTAATCACAGCATTTCATGAAAAGGTAAAACTACTTTCTGTTTTAACTCAATAAAGTCAGGGTTGGTTTACCTACCTAATGTTGGTTACAAATTCCTCAGATTTATTTTTCTGGGAATAGTATATTCTACTAGGTTAATATTTATAAGTAATATCTTTTTAGAAAATTTACTTTAATAAAAGAGCAAAGATAGCAACTTTTTTACCTAACCCTCTAGTTAACCAGTCTTTTGTCCCTGATTTCTTGTGCTGCAATTACCTCTGCTACAAATAATTATTTTAGTACTAGAGGTTCGTGCACCAGTGGGGTCCCTTGGCCTGGCCTGCGGGATCTGGCCGAAACCGGCTCTCCGACATCCCCGAGAGGTCCCGGATTATGAGAGGGTGCAGGCCAGGTTGAGGGACCCTCACTGGTGCACAATCAGGGCCGGGAAGGAATACGGGAGATTGGCTAGCTGGGGAGGGGCCGCAGGAGAGTTCCAGGTCATGTCTGGCCCATCTCGCTCAGTCCTGATTGGCCAGACCCCAGCAGCCAGCTAACATACTGGTCGGAGCATCTGCCTCCTGGTGGTCAGTGCACGTCATAGCTATTGGTCGCCGTTCAACTATCTGCCCCCTGGTGGTCAATGCACATCATAGCGCACGGTTGAGTGGCCGTAGCATATCATTAGCATATTACGCTTTGATTGGTTGAATGGCTGGACTACAGGACACTTAGCATTATTAGGCTTTTCTTATATAGAATAATTGATGCTTAGTAATTTTACCATCCATTTTGATTACGTGAACCATATATTTTTTTTTCAGCTTGAATTTTGTTTCTTAAAACTTTACTTAGTATAGCTTAGTGACAAAACTAGAATTAGGAAATTTTACCTGATCTTTGTCACTCGTTTGTAGGGTAATTATTACCAAAGCACACTTGCTATTTTTCCTCATTTTTTCTACTTTCAGAGTTAGTATGAAAATATACATTAATGATATAGGAAATTGTGTTCTCCTTGGCAGTCAGGTTTATTGTCAGATAGAAGTGGCTCTTTCACTTCTCTTAATTCTTAACCAAAAAGATGGCAATAATCAATCCCAAGAGGATTCTTTATGTTTGTTGTTGTTTATGTGTCTTAATTTTATGCTCTCCTAGTCCAATATAATATCTCCATAGTCATTAAATAGTTTCTGAAACTAGACTTTTTTTTTTAAAAAAAGTTGCCTTCTAAATAGGGGGAAATTGACCGACTGCCTGTGCTTGTAGCAAACCTTTAAAGATGAGTGGTATTTTTTTCTAGTCAAATATTTATTAATGTGAAACTTGAACCATTCCAGATACTGTAAATTGGTTTTGGGGTGTTATTATTCACCAAAAGAAAAATATGTTGTCTTCTATAACCTCTTAAAAGTAAAAAGGAAAGTCTCCATATACATACGGCTTTTTGTCAAGAACATAAGTTGTGTTTTTTTCCCCTTTAGGGTTCACTGTCAGACTTTCTTAAGGCTAATGTGGTCTCTTGGAATGAACTGTGTCATATTGCAGAAACTATGGCTAGAGGATTGGCATATTTACATGAGGATATACCTGGCCTAAAAGATGGCCACAAACCCGCCATATCTCACAGGTAGAGCTAAATTTATATTATTTTCCCAAATCAGTATTTGTTTATTACTTAAGCCTTTAATCCCCTGAACAAAATTTATTTTTTCCCTAGTTATCTAGTTATGCTATAGGAGGCAGAATGATTTCATTTGTTTTTCAAATTAATTTTGAGATTGGCCAGGAAGTAATTTGGATAATGTATATATTAACATCATTAGCTTAATTGTTAGTCATCACTAGCTTAATTATCGATTTATGTTTTAATTAGTCTCATTTTTGAAAGCATGGTTAAGAATAAAAGTGTATTTTCTCTAAATCAAAGGGTAAATTTGTTTAACCTCAAAACATGATTGACTTCAAAGATGATTAAAAATAGGTAAAAGGGGATATAACTAAGGAGTGCCTTTTTTTGCTTTCATTTGAATGATTATTACTTGAGCTGAGGTGGAAGGAGGCATCATCAGAACAATTGGTTTTACTCAGTTGCCTTTTCAGGGAAGAAATAGTACTTGGACAAAAAAGTTATAATTTCATTAAAAGGGAAAACATTAGTTCCCTTAAACATAGGATTCAGTTTGTCATTGTGAATTTAACTTCCTTGAACGTGAGACCAATTTGTCTTCTAGCATTCAATTTAAGAATGGTTGCTTTAAAATTGGGTATGAACTGATGCATTTAACAAATATTTAGTTGAGTGGCACCAGGTGGTGTATAGGTTGCTGGGAGGCATTACTTTTAAACCCAACTGTAACATAGATTCTGATTTTGCAAACTTCCACCTCAGAAATAGCTCCCCTTTCTTCTCACCTTCCTCTCTTCAGTCTAACTGCCTCTTCCTGGATTTTTACTCACCTCACCCCATCTTACAGGGAACTGAATGAACTTTCCTCCCCCACAGGTTATAAGGAGTAGCACCCATAAAAATTTTTGAGTCTAAAACTGATTGGTTTTGTAACATTTGTGGGTGTCTCCTCTATCCTACTCTTGGTCTCTCTGTACACATAAATTTAACCATTGCTCATGGCACAGATGTATTCAGCTCAAGTATAGTATTTCTAGGATTAACCGGTTGAGGCTGGTGTGTAGAGGACATCTGATTGCCTTAAAAAACAATTACTCTTTTCAGAACACCAGGGTCTAATTGGAGCAGGGTATGTTCATAGTGAAAAATTTTTATCTGTTATACATTCCTGGAGATGCTTATCTGCAACCAGGTTGATGAATGTAAGAACCATTAAAATAAGGGACCATTCTAAAATGTAGGCCTGTACCAGTAGGCAGAAGGTCCCCAATTAAGCTATTCTTTGAAAATTCTTAAATTTTGGTATTTAATGTTCTGTTTCAATGGGAGTTTCTAACAATAAACTCTGATATGTTTTTATTGTCTTAGAAAAACAGCAATTTTATGATTGATAGTAGGAATGGCATAGATAACATGTAGGCTGGATAGTATTTTTGGAATGGCACTTCTTTATAAAACTGTTATGGAAAGAATTCCTTCTTATTGTCCATGTTATAAATAGGAGTTTGTCACTGTACTCTTTCTTGTGCTTCAGCTATATGGAGACTTTGCTTAAGCTTTTTCTCCCTCTCCTTTTTTTTTGCCTTTCATACTTTCCAGTAACTATTCTTGTATAGCATACCTAGCCTCTCTCCCACTTTAGTGAAAATTTTTACAAGATGTACCTTGTTAAAACTTAATTTGAGTACTTTGTCTATCTTTCTATTTGCAAGGGACATCAAAAGTAAAAATGTGCTGTTGAAAAACAATCTGACAGCCTGTATTGCTGACTTTGGGTTGGCGTTAAAGTTTGAGGCTGGCAAGTCTGCAGGTGATACTCATGGACAGGTAAGCATGGTCACTATAAACTCTGAAAAAAATAATCTTGTCTCATATTTTCTTAGCATGGCATATCTGGATTGAATTGGTTATTAACTCAGCATCTAATATAAAATGGCTCTCTTAAGAGTAATGCGTTAAATTTGCTGAGGAGGACATTTTCATAGGATGGTGAAGGACTGTGAGGACCTCAAGTGGTTTAGAACAAGCATTTCATAAAAATAGCCTAGACAGATGTCATGGGATTCTAATTTTAAAAACTAGTCAAAGAAGAATCAAACACATTTTAATAGACTCATTCTGAGAGAGTTCTTAGTAGTAACTCAGTTTTAGCTTAATTCTTTCACTACCTTAAGAGGGAATGGAAGAATATTCGGTCACTATTCATGCTACATTGCATTAAGATCTACTGCTCATTTTTTCAGACCATTATAATTTCTTGCTTTTTGGTCTTTATTGCTTCATCAACTCTTTAATCAGCTCTATAGCCTTTCTCTGAATTCTCTCCACATTTCAAGACATTTGTAAAGCCTTGAGTGAGGATCCTACCTCTTGTCAAGGTCGGCACAGAGATCTCAGTAATGGGAAACTTTAAGAAGGCCACAGAGGAAAAGAATATTATCCATACACTTTATTCTCGAAACCTGTGAGGCTAGAAAATAGCAAAGGTTTTGTCATTCCTGCAAGATGACTTTTAATCAGGAAAACCAGTTTAACCTGAGAGGTGACATTTTTTTACAAAGCCTAATGACTTAGGCTCTGGTATGATTATTTTTTCATCTTTCAAATCATGCAAATTATTTGAACATCTAATTCTCAGCTTTCTTTTCCCCCAGCATATCCTATTAACTTCCAAGAACACAGTTCTCAAATAACCACAACATAACAAATTTTGGCAGTATTGACTAATGATTTAAGAATTTAGTTTGGAGCCATGGTCAGCAGTCATAGTTCTAGAAAGGTTGACAACAAATGTATTTGGGAACAAAGGCAGTTTTGTGGAGAATGTAACAGAGGGAGATTGTGCAGGAAGCCTTGGGATTAAACACCTGAGCTTATTGTATGGTCGATTATCATAAGACTAAGTTTGGTGAATAGTTTATTCCTTTGGTACCTCATAACCCCCCTACCCCCTGTTTTTTTAAGAAAAGAATGTGGAACTCATTCATATCTTTTAATACCCTCATAGTTGGGTTACGTGATGAGATTAAAATAACTACTTACATCAGTTGTTTCTTGACTTTAGATTTCATGGACCAGAAAATATAAAAATGCATGTTATTACACATTTTATATATTACACAATTGTACCATTGAAATAGTTATTTAAAGTAGAAAAAATATTAAGCTTTCCTTTTCTCTGAAGTATTCTCCTTATTAAATGAATTAAAAACTTGAACTTTAGGCTCTTAGTAATCTGTTCTTATTACCAGTATATTTGCAGATAATTGTGCAATTCTAGTCTAGAAATCACAGTCACTTAAGGATGGAGCTTTTTGGAAATGGCCAGTATTTCCTAGATCTGCTCAAGTGGATTGGGATCTACCCAGCTATCACGCAGATTTTTAAACATCCATCTATGAATGTTGTCAAGCACCTAGCAAAGCTAGCTGTACTAGCTTAGTAACCATTGTTACATTACTAAGAAATACCAAATTGTTAGGGAAAGATAAAGACCTCTGAGACAGAAGTCATGAATAAGTAAACATATAGATTTTGTATAACTAGACTTTAAAAAGTTTATTCATCCTTTTTTTAGCTAATTCTTTTTACATTTTGTATTTTTATTAGTGTATTATTTTTTAATACAGGAAAAGAGAAACCCTTAAAGCATTTTTTTAAAAAGATACATTTCAAAGTGTGTAAAGGTACAACTTAAAACTATATAGTTTTTTTCTCTTTCATCCTTCTCCCCACAATTATTGTTTAGTTTCTTATGATTACTTCCAGAAGAGGGGAAAAATTCTAAGCCTATACTAGCATAATGTTGATATATTTATTAAGTGTACCCAGAAAGGACTTTGGTTTATACTGCTTTGTTCATTGATGTTTTCATCCTGCAGTGTTTTTGGAAATCTTTCTAGATTAGCCCATAGATATACCTCATGTTTTTAAGAGCTGCTTATGCTCCATATGTTTAATCCACCCTTACTGATGGATGCTTCTGCTCTTTCCAGTGAGTGTCTTGGCTGTTGTATTACTTGAAATGGAATAAATTCTGCTTGACCTTGTAGTCTGGTGGTTATAACTTAGTTACCTTATCTGATATTACACCACATATGGTTTTGATTCTTTTTTACAAAAGTATAATATGTTAGTTCATAAAATTAATGAATGAGTACTATTTGCTTTCAACATCTTTTTCAGGTTGGTACCCGGAGGTATATGGCTCCAGAGGTATTAGAGGGTGCTATAAACTTCCAAAGGGATGCATTTTTGAGGATAGATATGTACGCCATGGGATTAGTCCTGTGGGAACTGGCTTCTCGCTGTACTGCTGCAGATGGTAAGGGAAAAAAACATTTTTTAAAAAGATATATATGCCTACTACACATGTATGAAAAGGGATGATTACACTCAAAGGTAATATTTTAAAGTACACATTTTAATTTTTTTAAAATAGACTCCAGGAGGTGGTAGCTTAGGGAATTCAGGAGGCAGGGGAGAAGGGGGCAGGATGTATGGGTCCTTTACCTTGCCAGATGTTTTGCTGGACACTTCACATAGCGTTAGGTTATTTCCTAAAATACCTTTGGAGGTAGTAATTATCTCAGGTTTACACATGAGGAATTTGAGGCTCAAATTTTAAGTAGAAATTAAAGTAGCTTGCCTGTTTTAGCCTCAAAGTGGTAAATGGTAAAACCTAGATTTGAAACTGACCCAGATGTAGGGAGAAGGCTGTACTGTTAGTTCATGTGGGTCCTGCCCCAGGTTCTAAGTCAACTCCTCTGGCCAGAGGAAATACATATAGAGTTGAGAGACTTTTGCTCCCAGGACATTCAGGCTGAATCTGTCATATACCTGACGAACCAGTCTGTCCTCTGACACGTAACTGAGCAGGCGTGTGGATATACCACAGGCTAAATTATGTCTCCTTAAAGCTCTGAAAGTGTGATCTGATGTAGACATTATTGCGAATGTTTGCCTGCACAGCACCTGGGTTCTAAGGATTCATGTTCTTTGTTCTTGTTAGTGAGGTCATTGTTCACATCCTATAAATACTTGCATTGACTGATTGATAATAAATCTGCATACTATGTTCCTGGTGTGAGATTTATAGTGCTGTAAGTACTTGGTTTTAGTGCTCTCCGCAAAGCCTCTCTACTCCCTTCAGTTATGTTACAGTTTTTGCATGTGAGAATATAAGGCAAACTTTGTTAAACTCCCAAATGTAAATTAACTTGATCTGGTGTTTTATATTTTAACTTATAATTGCCTAAAAACTTCCCGTGGATTGTCAAAGACCATAGAAACTGTTGAATATTTTGAAAGGTATAACCAATTTAGCCTATGATTACAAGAATACTTAAATACTGAGTATACTAATAGTCTTAGTGCAGGACAGACTACTCTGGTATATGAAACTTGACTTGGGGAGCTGTGCTTTTAAAGGAACTTATTAGAATATGCTCAGGAATGGACAGCCATTTATTCTTCTAGACAGGGGATTTGGTATGGGAGTGGATTCAGAACCTAAAAAAGTAGGAAGCAGTTTAGATATAATTTAAGTTTGTAGTTCTGTAGGAAGAAGAGTAAGCTGTTCAGTGTATTTGGCTGTAAATGGAAGTACATTTATTATGGGCATTTATGGAAGAAAAAGTAGATTAAATGGCAGATATCATAGGAAAATATATCTCATAAGAACTTTATTAATATGAACTCTCCAAAGCGAACCATTAGATATGGATACACAGGGACCCGCCCTTAAGTAATGTACAGTTTCATTAAGGTGGCAGATTTTTTCTGGGACTATTAACTCTAGAGCAGCGGTTCTCAACCTGTGTGTCGCGACCCCTTTGGCGGTCGAACGACCCTTTCACAGGGGTCGCCTAAGACCATCCTGCATATCAGATATTTACATTACGATTCATAACAGTAGCAACATTACAGTTATGAAGTAGCAACGAAAATAATTTTATGGTTGGGTCACAACATGAGGAACTGTATTTAAAGGGCCAGAAGGTTGAGAACCACTGCTCTAGAGTAAGGTAAGTGTGGATTGTCTAGCCCAGTGCTTGGTACATAGGTATTCAGTAAATATTTTTGGATAAATATAACACTTGAGAACTAAATGTAAGGAAGTGTTATGGGAGTTTAGATTGAGAAAATTGTTGTTATTGGGAGGAGGATTTACCAGGGAAGTTTTTATGGAAAAGGATGGATGCTCACATTCCTTGGATGCCTGGCATGTGCTGTGAAGTACTGAATTGCAGTCAGGCATTTCTAACCCTTAAGCAGAAACTGGGGCAGAGGACAGTGTGGATATTGCTAAAGTGAGTGCTTTAAAATTTCTTGATATCTAATTGTTAATTCAATTCAGTGACTCTCAAACTAATGTATATACCAAACCCCTCGAGGCCTTGTTGATTCAGATTCTGACTAGAGGTCTGGATTGGGCCTGATATTTACGCGTTACAAGGTGTACCGGGTCAGGCTAGTGCTGCTGCCCTGTGGACCACTCTGAGGAGGGGTGGAATAGATGCCTTAGGGTGACAGTGCTGTCACTGCAGGGGTTCCCGGGGAGGCTGTGACCAGGCATCAGAAATGCTTACATTTAGAGAGGGTGGGGTTAGCTGCCTTTCTTCATGACTTACTGTTTGACTTAGATTCTTTTCAGGAGAATTTAGTGCATTTAAAGAGCTTGTACAAGGTTTATGTCTATGTACAGACATAGCTGGACACTGAAATTGCTTAGTGACAGGCTTCTGTCAAGGGGAGAAAGCACAGACGGTAGTCATTCAAATGGATTCAAGTGCCAACTCTACACTTAACAGCTGTATGCCCTTGTGCAAATTAGGGAACTTTTCTGAGCTTCCTTTTTATTTGTAAAATAGATGTAACTCGACCTTCAGTCTGTGAAAGTAAAATGGAAATAATTAATATATGTAAAGTTTCTGATCAGGAGAAAAGTGCATCAGATATTCATTATGAACTCCTGACTGCGTTTTCCTGTTTGAGTAGGCCTAAGAAACCAGGAATCACTTATAATACTGAAGAAATCTTGCTTGTCTGTGAAGGCAGTATTCTGAATTTTTGGCAACCCTGTGTGGAGAGTGTTTGTGATTTGAAAAACAATATATTTTTGTCAGCTCTTGGGGGCAGAGGAGGCAGACTCTGAGGTACAGACCCCTCATGTGTAGCGTGTTGAGAGTCTGAGCATTTCATAGATTAGAGATGGTTGTAACAGACTGAACCCAGGCTGCAGCACCACTGATTTGAATTGTAAGAGGAGTGGGTACCCGAGAGCAATTGCAAATATCAGTGGTTCTCTATATCCTACATATGCATGGAGATAACCAGTACTCATGTAAGGGTTAAGAAAGCTCCTTACAGTCCTTTGCAAAGTCACATGCCAAGTCAGACCTGACTTCCCCTAAGCTAGAGTTTGGGTCACACTGTGTGTAAGTCTGGTTGAGAGTGCTTCTCTCATTGCAGTATGTAACAGCTGGGAAATGTGATAGTGTTTTAAAGTTTGTTCACTTTGGAAATCAGGGAAATTTAAATTAAAAGATTTTTTCCCCTTTTTATTTACACTTTAGGACCTGTAGATGAGTACATGCTGCCATTTGAGGAGGAAATCGGCCAGCATCCATCTCTTGAAGACATGCAGGAAGTTGTTGTGCATAAAAAAAAGAGGCCCGTTTTAAGAGATTATTGGCAGAAGCATGCTGTAAGTTATGCAGTTAGCTTGTCACATGAAATCCCAATAAAATGCTTTGCAGAGGAATGATTTACACCTCTGCACATTTCTCGAATGATTTCTGGGAGGTGATCTTCATCAGAATACTCTGCTCTAGAAACAAGATTGTGCATTCACAGGGGAGATGATGCAGTCATATTGCGGGCTCTCATCCCTCTGTGGTCCTGTGCAGATGAGCATGTCTCCTGTTTGGGAAAGGAGCTCCTGGCTCTGAGCCGTCTGCGGATGATGGGGTTAACCCTGCTGATCACCACCTTCCTATATGATGCCATTTTAAAAAAGCGAAACACCCAGTTCTCTCTCTCCAAGGGCATTTGCTTTAGCATTTTGATTTGTGGTTGCAAGATTTTCAAATTCTTAAGGATGCTCTGAAACTAGAGACTAGGTGGACACAGGATGGGACAGTATTGTTGTGGTTATTTTGGTCTAGATATAACCAGGATCATTCTCAAGGATAGTTTTCAAGATATAAATTGCAAGATAGAAATGTTGATTGTTAATGTATACCTCCTATAGCCTTGGTCTTAAATCCATTTCAAGGGTTAGCACTGAAATGACTTGGTTTATGAACAATGGATAGCAATTTTTGGAATTGAAAAAATTACCTACTCTGATAATCTTCAGTGCTAAAAAAAAATTTATCTCAGTGCTTCTCTTATTCTTAATGTTCCTGTGTACATTAGATACTAAAAAATGAACACTGGCAAATAATAGCAAACTTGGTTAATCTTGACACTTTCTTTAATCCACAAAAATAGCAATTTGTTTATGGAAGTTTTACTCTATTTCCTAATAGAAAACAAAAATTGCCATGGTGTTTGAATATGTTTTTCCTTTCTAGGGAATGGCAATGCTCTGTGAAACGATAGAAGAATGTTGGGATCATGATGCAGAAGCCAGGTTATCAGCTGGATGTGTAGGGGAAAGAATTACTCAGATGCAGAGACTAACAAATATCATTACCACAGAGGACATTGTAACAGTGGTCACAATGGTGACAAATGTTGACTTTCCTCCCAAAGAATCTAGTCTATGATGGTTGCACCATGTGTACACATTGAGAAACGGGACTGTGAACTGGAGCTGCTAAGCTAACGAAACTGCTTACAGTGTCTTTTCTGTGTGAAATGAGCAGGAGGTCTCCTGGACACGTCGAAAAGACCACCCTCGTTTAAAACTGTGGCTCTGGGAGACTTAGGCACTGCCTATAGCAGAGACGTGAAAGGACGAGATGAAGAGAAACATTGCAAACTCTATAAACTTTTGAGAAAGTGTACATGAAGAATGTGGCCCTCTCCAAATCAAGGCTCTTTGGACCTGGCTAATCAAGTGTTTGAAACTGACTTCAGATTTCTAATGTCTGTCAGAAGACACTAATTCCTTAAATGAACTACTGCTATTTTTTTTTTTTTAAATCAGAAACTTTTCATTTCAGATTTTAAAAAAGGGTAACTTGTTTTTATTGCATTTGCTGTTGTGTTTCTATAAATGACTATTGTAATGCCAATATGACACAGCTTGTGAATGTTTAGTGTGCTGCTGTTCTGTGTACATAAACAGTCATCAAAGTGGGGTACAGTAAAGAGGCTTCCAAGCATTACTTTAACCTCCCTCAACAAGGTATACCTCAGTTCCACGGTTGCTAAATTATATAATTGAAAACACTAACAAAATTTGAATAATAAATTGATCCATGTTTTGTAACAAGGTATTACAAATTCACTGTGTTATTTAAGAAAAAAAGGTAAGCTATACTTAGTGCCAACAGTAAGTGGCCATTCGTAAAGCAGTGTTTTAGCTTTTCTTGTGCTAGCTTGTAATTTTAGGAAAAAAGTGCTGTTCTTTGAATTGAAAAATGGTGGCATTCCTCCTTCCCATGTTTTAAAGCTTCATCTTATATCCAGTTCCCAAAATATTGCATTTTTACCTAAGTATTTTTTTTTAGGTGTGCTGTGTTTGGGGAATATTTGAAAATTTAAAGCATGATTTAAAATTTTTAAGTGAGCTGTGACACTGGAAAGCTCTTCATTTTTATTCTTTTAAAATAGATTTTTTTCCTATTTATATATGTAAAATTGTAGTGTATTTCTTTTCACCAAACAGTGTGTGGGACATTCTTTATCACTGTTTTAGGATCACCTCAGGAAGTGTCATTACCCAGAATTCCTCACTCTCTGCTTTGAGACTTATAAGTTTATCACCATATTTCTGCTTGGTGCCATCCTGTCAGAGTAATATTTGATGTCTGTGATATGTAAAGAATTATCCTAGGATAGAAACTAAATTTTAAGCACAGATTTCAGATGTTACCACTTTAAAACAAATCAGGGATAACAAGTTAAACCTATAACTTAAAATATGCAATGACATTTAGAGGTAACCAATATTGAAAATAGGTCACATATATAGCCGTCTCCTCCTGCAAATTGCTCTCACAACTGACTCTATTAATTTAAGATAGTTCATTCCTTACCCTTGATAAGAAAATGGAATTGATGGTAGGCGTCAAAGTGCTTTTCAAAACAGTATACCATTAGAATATCATTGGATTCTTTCTCAAATTATTCAGGCCAAAGTAAAACATTCATTTCCTGAATTTCTAGATTACTGACCACCAGTATTACACTATATACTTTTTGTCAGGTCATTTTGAAATCCATACATTAACTTTATAAAATAATTTTTTACATGTCACTGTCAGGCACTCACTGTGAATGTGTTATCTTTAAATGGCTATTTAATCACACAGTACACTACATTTTACATATGATGTGCACTTACTCTCTGGGAATAAGTTATATTATTTAAAAATAAATAGGTCAACAGACTCTAAGCAGGGAGGGAAAAAAGAGTAATAGCATTGTTGCCCATGTGCCACACACCATCTAGAACATTCTCTTGGTCACATCATGTGCCCAAGTTGTCATGTCATTTTTAGGAATTCCCATTTCAATGTTGAGTTCACCTCTTTAGTTAAAAAAAAGTACTTTGCCTGTCAATTTCTTGATATGGTTTTGCTTTTACTTTGAAACTAATCAAGAAAGGAAAATAATCAGAATGTTCACACATGAAAATTGTTAATCTCCTGAAGACTAATTTACATGTGTTCTAAACATTTAATCCTGATTTTAAAAGTTAAAAATCCAAAACAGGAGGAATATTTGTCTTATGTGGGTACTTAGAGATAAGTTTTATAAGACCAGTTATTCACAAAATAAATTTTTCTCTTGTTAGAATTTTTTTTTAGAAATCTGGGTATTGTACTTAACTAACCAATTTTAAAGCTTGTATCCTTTTGAGAACGTTATTAGAAAAACTTTTTATAAGCAGTTACATAAGAATGTTCTGGTGACTACCTTGTCCTGATACCCAGTCTCGTTAGAACTTTCTTTTGCAGGGCATTTTCATGTTTGGTTTACAGTTGGGGCAGAGTGGGCAAGTCAACAAAACGTTTGAGCTGGGGATACTAAAGAAAGATCAAAGAATGAGAAAAGACTTTGTTTTGGGGTAAATGGACTCCAATACTTTTTTTCCTCATGTGTATGGTGCTTCTTATGATTTGTCTTGTATTTAGCCTTTCTGATACCCATCGGACTGCTGCTCTAACTTACACTCTTTACCTTGCCCAGATCTTCATCTAAAGAACGCTTTATGATCAACTGCCATAGGACTGATGATGGATTAACCGGTATTTGGCTTTATTTGAAGTCAATGCCCTGCACAGCTCTTGTATGTATTTTAGATGCTAGGAAGTTTTCAGCATGTGATGTGTGATTCTTGTTTGAGTGTTTATTATAGATATCTTGTGAATTCTAGAACAGAGACTGTGCCTCACAATTGTTGGTCCCATGAACTATCCTTCATGGTGATGGTTTTGAAAATACAATCAGGAAACAACCCCAACAAATTTGGAATTTAAAATAGAATCATATATCATCAAATTAAAAAAGAATCTCTTCCCCCTTTCCTTATCCCTACATAACAACTGCATTTAAGTAAAATGCAGGTGCTATGGGAAAAAACCCTGGCCAGATGATAGTTTGGTGGGATAAACTGATTACTGTTTTTAAAAAAACTGCTTCACCATAGATATTTTCCAGTTTCTCTTTTTTACCTTTCTAAAAAAATTACTTTTTAGGAACATTTGGTATAATGTGCATAAAAATTATTTACTGATTTATGGGCAAAATGATACAAGTAGCATTTTGATTGAACATCATTTACCTCAGATATTCAACCAGCAGTACATTTTTTATGCAGTCTAAACCCATATCCTATTTGTTACCTCTCAAAATATTGGAAAGCAATTATTTAGCTTTACTCTGTATTTCTTGTCAGTGTTTTGGGCACAGGTTGTTGTACTACTGTCAAATTGTACTTGCTGTTTTTTCTGCAAGTATTTAACAAAAAGCTAAAAAAAAAAAAAGCCCCATTAAACCCCACCTTGGATAAGTGATTGTTAAATATTGTACAAATAAAATGTATGCTATTCCCATTCCATCCCCAAGTTAAATAAAAAAAAGTGAATATAGTATGATTTGCATATGCAGTTTTTCTTTAGCTATATATGTTCTTAAGAGGGGAATAGTAGCTTTGTAATTTACAGTGAGGCTTCCACCTTGAGATTTGCATGAATGGGGATAAGGTGAAAGGAAGGCTTGTCAGTTATGGAATTTCCTTCCTTTGTCGTCTAAGCAGATTGTATTCCCACTAAAGTATTTATGTTGGTCCTGCCAGTTTTAGGAAGCCAGAGGCTAGCTGGCATTAGTTTTCTCCTTCATATGAAAATAAAAAAAATGTGGCTTAGGAAATAGCCCTCAAAGATATACATTTCCAATTTGTAACCTGTTTACCAAGTGGATGGAAGAATTCTGGTATTTTCACTTTGGGTAATCAGTAATAGGAAGCCAGCTTCCATTTACATATTTAATGTTGCAAAAGTTTTGTTTATGATGTGGCTTTTGAAAAAAGGGGGAGTGGAAAAGCCCCACAATGCCACATGGAGTGTTACAGTTCACACTGATTCTCAAGTTTTTAGGGTAAAGGCAAAGGAAGGGACAACACTTAGGTTATGGTGGTTTGAAAGAACCTGCATTGTCTTCTAAACTACATGAAAATGGGAACAATGGTGAAATCTACAGGAATATTGGAATTGTTTTCCACAATGTGTTCTGCAAAACACTGATTTATCAGGAGGCTAATACAGTATACACTTAATATATATAGCATTATGACATAGTAAGTTTGCACAACAGGTTTTCATTCCTCAGAGCCATTCATATGCATGTGCACATGAATTGGAAAGTATTTCTTTAATTAAAACATGAGGCCCGGTATGTGAAATTTGTGTACGGGTGGCGGGGGATGCTAGGGAGTCCCTCAGCCCGGCCTGCGCCCTCTCCTGGGAGCGGGTCTAAGTCAGCAGTTGGACATCCCTCTCGCAGTCAGGGAGCCCTTGCTCCTTACAGCTGCCGCGGAGGCGGGAGGGGCTCCCGCCACTGCCACTGCGCTCACCAGCTGTGAACCCGGCTCCTGCATTGAGCGTCTGTCCGCTGGTGGTCAGTGTGCGTCATAGCAACCAGTCGTTCTGGTCCTTCCGCCATAACAGGTTGCTTAGGCTTTTATTATATAGATTTGTTTTATAAGAACCTGTTTTTGTTAGGGCACCTGGGGGGGGAGTCATGGTAAAAACTGCACTGAATTCTTCTTCCACACCTGATTTTCAATCTGATGACTTAAGAAGGGGATGGCTTGCTTTCTGTTTCACTGAGTATGAAAACCCACCTTGCTGCTTAGTTTTTTAATCTGTATACTTGCATACTGATGGATCTAATGTAGCTTATATGTACCAGGGAGGCAGAGGAGGGAGGGCTCTCAGTCTTTTAGTGGTATTTAGCCTAATAAAAATTTATAAACCTCAAGTCAGTTCTTCAAGTATTTATGTAGTCAGTGCCTTAAAATAGTTTAGAAAAATTTTTAAAGGGTCAATTTTAGCTCAAGTGTAAAATAAAATCTTTGCTTCTAGTAATAGTGAAGCTATTATGTTGGCAAAGCATCCCCTAAAAATCTAGAGTATTGCACAAAAATAGTATGTAAGCCTTAGATTTAGTGAGACTGCTGAAAAGCAAGTGATAGTGATCTGAAGACTTAGTCAGGGGCAGGGCATGACTGGCTAAGTGTGCAGAACAATAGGTTGTAACTACTGAAGAACTAGAGCTGCTTTTATTACACACAGATATTTCTATTCGATGTCCAAGACTTCTTAAAAACCAGATAAATCATTTCCTGGAGTATTCTTTAAAAAACACATGGTAAGAAACCTTTGCTGGATTTCACACCTTAATAGCAGGGACTTTGATGTCAAACCCGATTTGAACTGGGCTCTGTCATCGTTCTCTAACTGTGACTCTGAACACTGCCACCGCTGTGCTAGATTTTTCATCTGCAGTTAACGGCACTGAAACATCCTATCGTCTTTGACAGTTACAAGTATTACAAACTGCACAAGGTTAGGGACAGTGCCTTCTGTAAACCTTCCATGAAAACAATAGGCAATCAAATAATCCTGAATAAATGAAGTCACTAACACTTAACGAATGCTTATTATATTCCACTTTAAATACATGGCTGTATTAGCTTGTGGATTCCTGAATTTATAAGGTGATCCTTTGGCTGACAGTTCCACATCCCTCTTGCGATTTAGATATAGATTTAGTTAACACTGCCAAACATTCCCCAGTCTTTGTGAAAGTGGTTTTTCAAGAATTTCGTAAAGTACCTGTTTAAAAACATAAATTCTGATCATTTTGGACTAGAATAGGCCCAAGGATCTGCACTTAAGAACACCCTTCAACTCTTCAAGGGATTCTTCTGTAGGTAGTATAAAGTACCACAGTCGGAGAAGTCTGGAGGAAAATGTCCAAACTTTTGGCCTTTTACTTCCGTGTGAAGCATCTTCTAGCCAAACTGGCCAGGCTCCTGAACTAGACCTGGGTCTGAAATAGAATCCATTTCCATGGTACAGAAAAAAACTAAAAAAATTACTCTACATCTCAATGCTTGCTGTTGTTTCTTTAATGCTTTCTTTAATGTTTATAAAAACATTGGCTGCTAGACTGAAATGAACATTTCAAATGTAACACAAAAATACTTCATAACTGTTAAATAAGTATATGGTTCAATATCTAAGAAATAGTCACTTTTTTTTAAACTTCTACTTCAACATAGTCTAAATTACTGGAATTATAAATCACGTAACTGCTCATGATTTAAAGACATGACATAGCCAAGAATACTACCTGTGTAACAGTTCCCCATAAATACAAAAATACATGTCTATAAATATAAAAAATGTATTAACACATCTTATTAAAGGACAACAGCTTTTAGTTCTTTAGAGAAGTCTGCCTGAAACTACATTACTGAAGCCATGGGTTATATTTATAACCAGCTTAGTGAGGATGTTGCCCACTGCCTAACATCTGTAGGACAGTTGGGGTATTTCTGCAAAGCATTCATAATTTGAGTATTATCCAAAAGTAGTTTCATCAGCTGGTACTCTCTCTGTGCATTTACTGAAGTTCTTTCCACGGGCCTTATTAATTCTAATTGTTGTAAGTGTTCAAAGGCCTGAAAGATGAAAAAAATAGTTTAGGTTCATTAGAGGAACAACCCAGAGAACAGTTAAGGATTTTGATCAGTTGTGGAATAGAATGCCAGAAAACAAAACTTAATAGAAATCAATAATCAAAAACAACTCTCCATCAACTTCGTAAAAACTTGTATATCAGGTGAAGCAGCGTCAATATATAGTTATCTGTCACTATATTGTTGAATGTAAACAGGACACATTTTAATCCAGTCTGCACACCATGATTTTTCCTAATCTCATTTTTTGTTTCTGATCTTATTCTATATCATATTTCCGACTAGTGATGAAGTTAATGAAGGGTTTCCAGCTAAGATCCACTAAATCCATTACTTTTTGACTTAAAATTACTCCAATTTGCACTTATATTTTGTTTGTACCTTTGTAAGACTGCTGTGTAAGTTTAATGCAGCTGAGAGGAAAGAGCCCTAGGAGCACAGCAAGCCTGTCAGCTGACCTTGTGACTCAGCAGAGGACCACAATGGAGGAGAGGGGCCAGCTCCTGTTCCCTAAGGAGTCTGGTGGAGGCTGCCACCACCTGTCAGAGTTTCCTTCCATTTTCCCCACCTTAATAGGGCTCTCTTCTGTTTCCTCTTACCACACATATTATGTCTTTTTTAACCCTGATGATTGTTTTAGGTATTTTATTAGGTTATGAAAAAACAAACCATTAAATCATGACATACTAAACGTAAATACTAACATTACAATCAATTCCTGAGCTTTCTATTCCTACAGCTTTATTGTGAAAAATATCATTAGAACATATTCTCTATGTATCATAAAAATTCTTATGATGAAACAAATAGCTCAGATGCCACTTCTGAAAATGAGAAAAATACAAAAGGCTGGGGCTGAATAAAATTAAGGAGATTTAAAATATAGGCAGCAAAAATGTTTGTTTTTTAAATGTAGAAACTCCTAAGAATGTAAATGCTCAGGTACCTTTTTCCATTCACAACTCCCAGAAGCCATGACTACCAGACAGACATGGGTATTAGGAAGGGGGAGAAAACCCACCTGCACTGTGCTAGATACGCTTTCTGTTGTGAAGAAATGGCAATGCCCCAACACTTTTTGGTTGCTACAAGAAATAAAATTCTGACTACATAGGTCTACAGGGGATGCTAAGGGATGTATGGTTCCATTGCTTTAAAACAAAAGTTTTTTCTCATAAAGTCCTCTAGAGCTGTGGTGTCCAATAAGGTAATCACTAGCTACATAGGGCTATTGAGCATTTGAAATGTGGGACTCGATTTTTAATTTTATTTCATTTTCATTAAGTTGAATTTAAAAACCGATGCCTGAGTCAATAAAAAAAATTAACTATGTTTAGGACAATTTCAATATGTAAATATTTTTTTGTAAAATATATTTTTATTGATTTCAGAGAGGAAGTGAGGAGGAGAGAGAAATATTAATGATGAGAGAGAATCATTGATCGGTTGCCTCCTGCAGGCTCCCTACTAGGGATGGAGTCCGCAACCTGGGCATGTGCCCTGACAGGGAATCCAACTGTGGCCTCCTGGTTCATAGGTCGATGGTCAACCACTGAGCAACACCGCCTGGGCTACATCTACTTCTTTAGCTAAAAATTTTATGAAATCTAAAGAGTATTTCCAATGAATATTTAGGGACTATTTTGGTATATTAGGTTAAATAAAATTTATTATTAAAATAAACTTCACTTTATTTTTTGTTGCTACTAGAAAATTGATAATTATATTATATGGCTCACATTTTATTTTTAGTGGGTAATACATATTACACAAGAATAAAGTTTCTCAAGTTTTAAAACCCTTGTGTCACCCAACCCCTAATAAAACCTTCTCTATATGCTTTCACCAGCCAGTGAGATTTCGCCTGTTGGTTTCTTAATGGCTCATGTCAGCATTTTTGTAGCTTTTTACTGCTAAAATTATAGAGCCGAGCCAAACCTTGAGTATAAAGGGATAGGGCTGTATCAATATATTTCACAGACTATAAATGTTTCTTTTCAGGATGTAAGTGTTAGGAACAGACAGTAGAGGGCAGTATACTCCCACAAACCAAAACACCTGGCTGCTAACTTTGTGCAACTATGATATATAGTTAGGCCTTGAACAATGCTGGGGTTAGGGGTGCCAACAACCCTCCACACTCAGTCAAAAATCCCCATATAACTTTGTCTCTCCCAAAACTTTACTACTAGGCTACTGTAGACTGGAAGCCTTACCAATAACAAACAGTTGATTGACACATATTTTGTATGTCATATAGATTATATACTATATTCTTACAATAAAGGAAGCTAGAACAAAGAAAATTTTAAGAAAATTATAGCAAAGAGAAAATACATTTACAATACTTACTGAAAAAAAATTCATGTATAAGTGGACACTGTTTAAACACCCATGTTGTTCAAGGGTCAGCTAGACAATCAAATTGGATATAAAAATATACCAGCCTGCAGAAAAATAACAGTGACTCTTACCTTCATGACAACAGGTTTCTCAAAATTATAGACAGAATGGGCTTTCCTTTGAACAAACTTCTGAAACTCTGGACAGAAAGCAATGACAAAGTCAGGATCTTCAATAAGCAGTGGGGTAGAGTCAGAAAGAAACTACCCAAGTCTCATCTCACCATTATAGACCATTTGAAAATTAAAGGGCTCCTCTTCATAGATGTCATTTAAATGTTTCATTGCTATTATAAGACAGATTTCCAAGACTGACAGACCTATAGTAAAAGGGAAACAAACTATAAGTTATAGTTTACTTACTGATACATAAGACTGAAATAACTGTCCCTCAAACAAAATGATGAAGTGAAAGGGTGGAAAGGGGTCAAAACCCCCCAGGTCCCAACGTGTTTCAGTTACTGCCATCTAATCTTAAGCAAATTACTCAACTTCCCTGAGCTTAGTTTTCATATCAACAGAATAGGGATCTTTCTAACTTACGGAGATGTTAGAAGAATTAAGCACGTACCATATGGTCCACAGTAAACAAACTGTGTAATCATATGTAACTTTAAGTCACACAGGGCTCTTGATTATTCAAAGAATCCTTAAGTCCCAAGAAATTATATCTAAATTCTTTTTCCTAAAGAGATGGCTCATTAGATTCTCAAAAGTGACAGTAAACCCCCAAATGGCTAAAAGCCCATGCTCTTCATTAGCACCTGGTGCAGTAAGAATACCTGCAATACAGTGCTAGCTGGACTTCCGATGTGGCAATGGAGGCAGTGTCAGTTTTCGGGGACTTTAAGTGGGAGTGACAACACCTTATAAAGGGCCGAGTTAAAGGCAGTGTGGATACAAAAGTAGTCTGTGTATAAAGCACTATGCCCAAGGTTAATTATGAAATGCACTCCATTAAACAAACCTATAAAAATTATTAATCAGGTAGGTTTCTCACCATGTACAATATTTGCTTTAGAGTCCATGCTACACAGCTGGTTTGCCTCCATCAAATCTGCTGCAGTGATAAATGGGTGTGATGTGGTTACACGACTTAAAGCAAGCATCTAGGAAAATGGGGATCAGAAAAACAATTACATCTTTACGTGGGAAATGTGGCGGTATTACTGAATAACACTTTTTAATTTGGAGAGTCTACACTTATGAGAGTAAATATTAATGCTTGGGAAAAGTATTCTCTCATATTTAGCTGTACTAAAATTTAGTATTTAAATTAATATGCCATATAACTATAAATGTAAAGCATAAAAAAGTTTTGCTGCTCTCTCTACTCCTTCCCACTTGCATATCTTACTTACAACTCCTCAAAGGAAGAACATTTAAAAAGGAGTAGGGCAAGCAGAGAGACCAAAAATAAGTAAAATACAACTTAAAGCCCCACACCAAACCGAACTAAAAGGCAGATGTGTGACTTGTGCATAACTTTCTAACCACAAAATCTGCCAGTCCAGGTCAGGGTTAAGTAATAGAAATAAGTTAGCTACCTTATGTTCAATTGCTCAAAAAGGAAAAAGATAAAAACCAAAATTACACTCAGAAATAGCTCTCCTTGAAAGCAGAGCCCACTTTATTTGAACTTCATTCCCCTGCTTCATTCCCTTTCTCTTACCTGTCCTTTTACATTTTACAATTAAATATTTTTGACACACAAAAAGGCAAGAGAATAATATAATCAATAACCATGACCACTTCCTTAGCTTACGAAATATGACCTTATACAGTTGAAGCCCCTGTCTCTTTCCTTGGTTGAACTCTCTTCTCCTTTGTATACAAAAATAAAAATGCACATTTTTAAAAAAATGTATTATTTTCATTGATTTCAGAGGGGGCCAGAGAATCATTGATCAGCTGCCTCCTGCATGCCCCCCACTGGGGATGTGCCCTGACCAGGAATTGAACCATGATGCTCAACCATTGAGGCAAACTGGCCAGGCATAAATAAAAATGCACGTCTCCTACTACCTATGTACTTCTACCTATGCATGGTTTCCTAGACTATACAGAGTAATTTTTAAATTTTATATAAATATCCTATTGTACTGTTGCAACTCTCTCTCCATTGAACATTTATCATGGGAATTTATCCACATCAAGTTGTCAAGTCTAGTTTATTCATTTTTTCCCTGTTGTATTGTATTGCTCTGCAATTTAATTATTTTTCTTTTATTGATGAACACCTCTCATTTCTTTTGCAATTATGAAAAAGGCTGCAATAAACAACCTTTCTACGCCTTCTTGTGCTTCTGAGTTACTCTAGATATCTAATTCGCCAAATTGTTCTCCAAAGTCCCTGTACGTATTCACACTATCAGCAGCAACGCATTTCTACAGTCACAGACACCACACCATCAGATATAAACTTTTGACACCTACCAGTTGGCAGGAAAAAAAGGTTTAACTCTAGTGTTTAATTATGTAAAGTTTAAATTGTACCGTTTCCCTGAATACTGGAGAGGTAACGCATCGTTCTATATTATAGGGCATGTGGGATTCTACATTGCTAAATGGCTTGCTCGTACTCTTAGCTCATTCCTTTACTGATTACTATAAAAGCTCTTTATTTATTATGGATAGTATTGATGATTAGATGCATTGCATACACCCTCTCCCAATCAGCTTTTTTTTTTTTTTTAAATCTCCATCCTGGCCAGTCAGTCTACATTTAAAAGTTAAATGTAGTTAAACTTTATCCATCTGTTTTTTTATGGCTTGGAATTTGCGTATTTTATCTAAGAAGTATTTCCCTACCTCAAGATTACAAATATATTCTCTTACATTTTTTAATAAACTTTTTAAACTTTTTGTACAGACATATAGGTTTATCAACCTGGAATTTACTTTTGGATATGCAATGAAGGTGTTTCTTTCTTTTTTTTTTCTCTATGTATAACTCCTGATTTTGTGGTGGTGGTTGTTGAAAAATTATCCAAACTATAATTAATCTCAGTCAAGTCATTCCCTCTTCTTTATAATTTCCACCAATTCCAAACTTTTCTTAAACATGAAAAGCTGAAACAAAAATCAAGCCATTACCCCGAATGAGAAGTGTAACAGAAAACTGGAAAAATATTTGTTCATGCTGACAATTTTAAGGCAGAGAGATTTTATCATAATGAGAAGTGTGTATATGAATAGTTGTGTTGCATGTATGTGTGGTGTGTGTATTCTCTATGTAAAGTAAGTTAATAAAGTCTAATTTTCATATACAAATAATTAAAAATACTACTCTAAAAATTCTTAATCCCAAAATTACTTTGTAAGAAAGATAGTTGTTAATGAAAATGGCAAGATGGGAGGGGGATTTCTAATGAGAAAGTATATACAAAAAAAGCTCTTAAATTTCCTCACCAAAAGCAGAAATGGAAAAGGAGAATCTGTAAATAAACACAGCAGAACCATAGAGTAAAGCAGGATACAAGCTTGAAGCCAGACACCTTGGCTTTGGGTTGGGTTTGCCATCTACTACCCGTGTGACCTGGGGCAAGATAATTAACCATGCCCTGGCTGTTTTGACTAAGTGGATAGAGTGTCAGCCTGCGAACCGAAGGGTCCTGGGTTTGATTCCAGTCAAGGGCACATGCCTAGGTTGCAGGCTCCATCCCCAGTAGGGGGCGTGCAGGAGGCAGCCAATCAATGATTCTCATCACTGAAGTTTCTCTCTCTCTCTCTCCCTTCCTCTCTGAAATAAAAAACTTATTTTTTTTAAAAAAGATATTGCATCATAAGAAGCCTCAGTTTCTTAAAAAATAAAGATAAAAATATCCAAAGGTAAAATATAGACATAATCTGCCCTAGCTGGATTGCTCAGTGGATAGAGCTTTGGCCTGCAGACTGAAGGGTCCCAGGTTCGATTCCGGTCAAGGGCATGAACCTCGATTGCAGGTTTCTCCCCGGCCTGGGCACTGGTCAGGGCGTGTGCAGGAGGCAACCAATTGATGTGTTTCTCTCACACTGGTATTCCTCTCTGTCTTTCCCTCTCTCTTCCACTCCCTCTAAAAATCAATGGGAAAATATCCTCCGGTGAGGATTAAAAAAAAAAATAGACAAAATGTTGGTAAAGCAACTATATAGTTCCCAGCTCAAGTGCTATTTAATAAATGATACCTATTATTATAATAAATGAAAGTGACCAAGAAGAAATTCATGAAACAAAATTAGTTTTTCCTTGAAAGATATTTGCCACAGATAATTTTCTAGAAATATTAGGCTAATGTCAAATACTCTTAATAAAGGAAGAGCTTTCATTTTCAGAATAAAGTACTTCTTCATTGATAATGTTTAAGCTTAAAAGATATTATTACTTTAAGACCATAACAAGATGGGATTTATTCCAGGTATGCAAAGCTAGTTCAACATTCAGAAGTCAAGCAGTGCAACCCAACACCGCACGGCTAAAGAAGAAAAATCATAGATCATATTCATTGATAGAGTAAGCATTTGACAAATCCAACATCCATTTATAATAAACTATTAACAAGTTAAGAACAGATGGGAATTACCATAACTTGATAACAAATGTATAAACAACCTATAGCTTCCTTATACTTAACAGTGAAAGGCTGAATGCTTTTCTCCCAAGATAGGAAACAAGGCAAAGATGTCCATCCTCACCACACTTACTTAGCATTTTTAAGAGGTTTTAGATGTTGCAAGACAAGAAAAAGAAATAAAATATAATCAGATTGGTAAGGGGGAAAAAAACCTACCTCTCTATTTGCAGATGACATGACTGTCTCAAGAAATCTAAAAAACTCCTAGAATGAGTTCAGCAAGTTTGCAGAGTGCATCAACATACAAAAAATCAATCACATTTCTATATACTAACAAAGAGCATGCTGAAACCAAAATTAAAAACAAAACATCATGGACAACTGCTCTAAAAAGTTAAATACTTTAAACATGTACAAACAGGATAAAAAATTATAAGATAATGATGAAAGAAAGCAAAGAACTAAATAAAAGGAGAAAAGTGCCACAGACAGAGACTGGAGAACTCCATGTAGTAAACATGATAATTCTCCCAAAATTTATAGGTTTAATGAATTCCCAACAGAATGTAATTGTCTTGTGAAATAAAAATTTAAAAAAATGATAAAAACAAAGCTAATACGAACCAATAGCATATGTAAGGACCGCAGGCTTTTGCTGATGTTGAAATGCTTCTGTAGGACTTCTTGCACACTTTTATCTTCTGAGAGACACTAGAGAGAAAAATCAAAGCAGAGTTAAGGAATCTTACAATTTAAAACTTAAATATAATCTTGTGCCTCACTAGTTGGTATACCTCATTAATTCTATTCATTAATAAATAGGTATTGGTCTGACTTAGAACACAAAAATTAAAATCAAATTACTAGTTTATTGATTTTCTTATCCTTTTACATGATTTCAGTTGACACAAACATAAAATACAATCCTTGCTACCCATGAATTTCTAGTCTGAAAAGGGAATCTACACAGTGATACCAGTGGCATGATCAAAATGCAGCAAAAACACACAACAGAGAATAAGAGTTACTATACTTAGGAAAACAAAGTATGAAGAACGCTTATTGTATGAGTCAATAGATTAAAAAGAAAAAAGAACGTTCCAGTATATATATAAAAAACAGCATGAGTAAAGCAGAAAAGATTGTGGCATACTGACAGAAGATAAGCAGTCATGTAATCCTGAGTTTTAGTGACTGGCAAAATAATTTGTGTATGAAGACAGAAACAGGAAAACCTAATTGGAAGTGACTGTAACTGTTCATACAAGAGACCAAGAAGGTCTGAATTAACAAAGTGATGTAAAAACAAGAGAAAATTAAGACATTTATAAAAGACATGTCTGATGGAGAATCAACTGGTGAGAAATGGAGGAGAAAGGGGTTAGAGGGGGAAAGAAAAAATCAGAGATGATACCATGGCATACAGAATGTCCCACGAGGAGATGAGGTCAAGAAGTAAGTGAAAACTTGGATTATCAATGTTTAAGAAGCAGAAGAAAAGAGAGAAGCAAAGTAAAAGATTGAGAAAGATACTTAAGACTGGAAGAGAATACAAGCAAGAACAATGAAACCAAGGGAATAAAACTTCAAGAGGCAAGTGGTGATCAATGATGTAAAACGCTTTTTCTAATTAAGTTGAGATATATTCTGAGAGGAAGCTAATGGCTTTGGAAATTCAGAGACCCTTTGAAAAGCATTATCTAAAAGAGCCAACTGACTGCAGTAAATTAGGATTAATGAAAAATAAGGTACACTTGGCACTGAAAAAGATTAAATGAAAGAAGAATAAATTCAAAATTGGCAGAGCCAAGAAAGCCTTGGGTAAGATTGACATTAATTTTTAATAAATCATCTGCAAAGAATAAGGATTATTTTCTTAAAAAAGAGAGAAAACTAAGTACTGATTATTTCTGTATTTTCTAGAGCTAAAACTACATGTCTCTCTCCCACTGTAAGTTCTAATCTAATGAAATAAAGTTTTGTGTTCTCAGTAAAAATACTATCCTAGTTATAGTCCCTGTTTCCTTATATGTTTTAGTTATTCTCTTTCTATTTGGAAGAGCTTACTGTCACTATACATACCCTTTTTCATAAACAGCGTCAAATACCCTTTGGAGATACATAAGATAAACTTGAAATAAAGTAAAGTAATTCAAATAAAAAAGTCTTGAAAAATAACCGCAGTCCTGGCTTCTGCAATTATTGACTCTCATCAAATCCCTTATGAAGTTTCTGTATTACAATAAGAGCACTTAAGAACGAAAGTAAATCCTCTGGGACAAATATATTGATGCAAGATTTTTTTTTTTCCCAGCAAGAATTCCAGGTGGCTCAGTTGGTTGGAGCATCATCCCACACACCAAAAGGTTGTGGGTTTGATTCTGGGTCAGGGCATATACCTGGGCTGTGGGTTTGATCCCTAGTTAGGGCGTACAGGAGGCAACTGATAGATGTTTTTCTCTCTCTCTTGCCCTTCCTCTCTCTCTCAAATCAATAAAAACATATCAATGGGCGAGGATTAAAACATAAATAAGTAGAATAATGTGCCAAAGAGTTAGTCTTCTATATTCGGTACTCTGCCTTTCTGCTCATCTCTTTATTTTTAGAGGTCTGAATCCAATGCCCCTTCTTTCTGAAAGCTATCATCTTCTTGCTTCCATAATTAGTCCGCTAAAAAGAAGCTTACAAGATCTATCTGTGAGCCATTAAAAAATGAAACCTCATCATATTTTTTATTTCACTTTAATTCAAACATTATAAACTGCCTGAAGACGGTTATTATTACCAATAACCACTTACTGGATGCCTATTATATTTAACTAATTATGATAATTATTGAAGATATTAGATCTCAGGTTTTGAAACATGACAATTTCTTATGGTTGGGTCAGGAAATAATGTAAAGGGAATAAGACAGAACTGACTGACTGATATCACCACTCACAGGAATATGGGGGAGTTCCCAGAAATAAAGCAGACCCCCTCTGTTGTTCAGGGAAGCTGATACCGTTCCTTCTCACTGATGAACACATGAACAGCTGCCACAGAAGCAGGTTCTCATAGTGCTGATTGCACAGTGTGGTAGGCAAGTGCCTTCCTCAGGTAAGATTCTAAGCAGAATGTTACAGAATTACACCTGCACCTTAGGACCCATGCTGCTCCAGGGATAACTTAGAGGCAGCAGCATATGTGCTAATCTCCTAGTCAGTTCCTGCTAAAACTTCTCACCTTTTGTTAACTAAACAGGAAAGGTTTAAGACAAGATAAATCTTCCCTGAACTTAGCTATAGTACTTTGGAGAAATTTCCTTAGAGGAGAATTAGCTATGGTTCTTTTAAATGTTCATTTATACAGGGATTTCTCTTACACTGCCATACTCTCTCTTACTTATTGACTCATTTGGGGTATAAATGATATTCAGAGGTCTAGATTCAACACTATCCTAAAGATAGTTCTTGGGTGAGATTCCATAGGTGACCTATACCATTGCTTTTAACTTTGGAATCAGAAAAACTTCCTGAACAGTCAGCACTGAGAGAAAGGATAGCTCCCTTAATGCAGTCCCCACCCCACCACCACTCATAGGACAGGGCCTCTGGCCATGGTCCTGATATTTTTTCAAGTGAAGTTCATTTATTAGCATACCAAAAGGTGGCAAATGATTAGGTTGGGGGAAAAAAGTATTAGAACTAAGAGACACAAACTCCAGTGGTACTAGTATTACCTTATAAAAGTCTACAAGGTTGTCAAAAAGATGACAGGATAGAGCTCACATTCATTCCTACCATCTGCTGCTAAATTCAGTGATATAGGATCAGCAAAAAGGGGACCAAAAAACTTAGGCTTAGCCACTTTACAACCACATGGTTACCCATTTTCTCAGTCATTCAGAGTTTGCTTCACCAGTAACACCCACCATATACTTCCTTTATATACATGCCCACTCTAAGATGATCAGAATATAATGTATCTGGGAAGGACAGAAAGAAGGATGATGGCATCAGTCATTTTAGGAAAGAAAGTGAGCAAGGATAGAAATAGAAGTCCTGGGACAGCACAAACATTTACTATGAAAGATTACATTTGAATCTATAAAGCACTCAGAAAACCCATTGTTGTAACAAAACAGTCAGTTAAAGAGCTGCAGAAGGTGAAAGTCTGTGACTCACTGAAAAGTGGATTCAGAGACCAGAGATTCCAGACCTTTGAAAAGGAAGGGACAACGTGGGAGCACTAATTATAAAGTGCTCCTAAAAAATGTAATCTTATAGTTAGAGTATCAAAGAAAACGTGCCTGCGCTAACAAATATCTGAGTCCCAGGAAAGACTAATTTGGGGAAGAAGTTGGAAGGGAGGACCCACACCTAATTATACCAAGGTACAATATCTGAATTTTAAGGATAAAGTTAGCCATTTTTACACACAATTCCATATAGTTATATTAAGAAAAATAATATAGGATTATTAATCAGAACAAAGTATAAAAGGCAAAACAAAAAATAATATGAAAAGTTTGCCCAGCCAGTGTGGGTCAATGGGTTGAGCATCGACCCATGCTCCAAGAAGTCGCTGGTTTGATTCCCAGTCAAGGAACAAGCCTGGGTTGTGGGGCAGCTTCCATCTCTCCCTCTCCCTTTCTCTCTCTCTAAAATCAATAAAAACGTATTTTAAAAAATATGTAAAGCTTAAACCCTTTATATAAAAACAAGTTTAGTTTTTACACATAAAGTCTGAATTGCTATAAACTAAATAATTACTCTGGTGAGTTTGGACATAATGAAACATAACTTTTACCATATAATCTTATGAACTGATTATATTTTGTTCAATGAACTTTTGATTTAAAAAATGAAATGTGTCAAAATTACTAATGCTAACATGAGCAGACCATATTTTATTATTAAAAGAAGAATCAAGTTTCAGTTATGCAAGCAATGTGACTATGGTTAACTATATAGTATTGTACCCTTGAAATTTACATACAGGATAGATCTTAAGTGTTCTCACACTTAAAAGTAAAAAAAAAAATTATACCTATGTGAGGTGATGGATATATTTAATAGCTTGATAGCGGTATTTCACAATGTATATGTATATCAAAACATTAAATTGAACACCACAAACATATACTGTTTTCAATTTGTTGATTATACTTCAACAAAGATGGGAAAAAAACAAGAATCATATAAGAGAAAAATAAATACATTTTTATTTTGGAACTAGAGGCCCGGTGCACAAAAATTTGTGCACTCGGGGGGCAGAGGGGGTCCCTCAACCTGGCCTGTGCCCTCTCGCAGTCTGGAACCCCTCGGGAGATAACGACCTGCTGGTTTAGGCCTGCTCCCGGGTGGCAGAGGGCAGGCCCAATCCCTAGGTGCAGCCCCTGGTCAGGCTCAGAGCAGGGCCGATTGGGGAGTTGGGGCGCCGCCCCCTGTCATGCACAGA
>NW_005354385.1:2890625-2906140 GCF_000412655.1 Myotis brandtii
GGGTGACTGAAGCTCCCAACCTGTCCTTTTTTTCTTTTTTTTTATTCTGGGCCAGCTTTAGCTCTGAGGCTTGGCTCCAGCTCTGAGGCCTCGGCTGCTGAAAGCAGGTATCTGGTTTGTTTGGGTTCTATAATTGTAACACTGTTGCGGTCCTGCTCACTCCAGCTCTGAGATCCCGGCTGGCTGAAAGCAGGGATCTGCGTTTGTTCTATAACTGAAACAATGTTGCGGTCGTGCTGGCTGAAGCTGGGCTGGCTGAAAGCAGGTTTCTGGGGTTTTGTTTAGCTTCTATATTTGTAACATTGTTTCTTAGAGTGCAAGCTCAGAGGCCGGCAAGGCAGGCGGGGAACGTTGGCTTCCTCCGTCACTGAAGCAAGCAAGCCTCCTGTTCGCTTCAAGCTGCCTGGCTGCCGGCTGCCATCTTGGTTGGCAGGTAATTTGCATATCGCCCTGATTAGCCAATGGGGAGGGTAGTGGAGGTACGGCTAATTACCATGTTTCTCTATTATTAGATAGGATTGTTATTTAAGAATAAAATCAATACTACTTTACTATAAAACAATCCTTTTTTAGAGGCAGTGAATATAAATTGTGTAACTCTATCCATATATCTAATCATCCTCACTCATTAGCATTTAATAATACATACCAATTTTATCCAATGCTTTCAAAATGAAGGACTTTTTTGTTATTATTTTCCACTTTCATAGGACCCATATTTTTGCAAGATTCTACTATGTGGGCTTTATTTAGCAACACTGTTCTTCAATTATGTTATTGAACTTCCTCTCCCTTTCTCCCTGCCAACTGAAATTTCTTGTCAGCATAAGACAAACTGATGCCAATATGTTGGGCTGACATAACAGTGGTCTGTAGAAGTTAAGCTTGAAGTGTAGGTAAATCAACAGAGTTCACATGTTTAGTAAATCTTGAAAACAACATATGAAGGTACCTCTGTAGCTAATAACCTCAGGGCTCCATGGACTCCAATATGGATTTCGTCAATGTATGTAATATAACCACAACTGCCATAACCTGGATTGCCTTTTAATAGACGTGATGAGATAAAAGATAAAGTTCTTTATGAGAATTAGAGGGGGAAAAAATCCACATTGGATAGGTAGATATGAATCACTAACATAATATATTGCTAAACTTAAAAAGTAAAATAAAAATAATTTTTGTGATGGAAATGCTTCAACAAAATAACCTAAAATATAAATCAGATATAAATAAAACAAAAAGCTCATTAAAGTTCTTTTGAGAGAAAAATTCAGGAGCTATGACATTTCAACAGTTTTTTATAAGAAGATAATATGCACACACAAAAAGTGTACAATTAGTATTCATGCAGTTTTATGCAATAGTACATTAGAAGCTTTGTACTAATTCAGAAATTTTAAATATTTCTAAGTTTTGTTTTCAAATGGTATAGCAAGATACAGAAATCATTTTGATATTATTACTTTTGCTCCAAGTTACCTGAACATTCTCATTCCACTTCTCAGCAAAAAGCTTGTCTGGAAATTCTGCAGGTAGAGATAATTGTTCTTTAAATATTTTAAGATACTGGGGAAAACCAAATGAATTCATTAAGTGCATCTGTCTGTGAGAAAATCGTGACTTCACTCTTTTTTCTAAGAGTTCCAAAATATCCTTAAAAACAAACAGAAATTCCTGTAAGATGCATGTTAAAAAAAAGTCAATGTCAGAAATATAAGTATTTAAACTATTACCTATAATTAGCAATGCCTACCTTATAATATTCAATTAAGCATAAAAAAAATTTATGAAAACCACTAAATACTCAAATTATTCCCTTGATCTCTTTACTGTTAAAAGGCAGTAGAAGAGAGTGTGGCTTGGAAATAAACCAAGCCTCTAAAACAGGGATGGGGAACCTTTTTTATGCCCAGGGCCATTTGAATATTTATAACATCATTCTCTGGTCATACAATATTATCAACTTAAAAATTAGCCTGCTATATTTGGTTAAACATTTAACTCACCCCCTAATGCCTTGGCAGGGTTAGACCAAATAATTTTTCAGGCCTTATATGGCCCAAGGGCCAGACGTTCCCCACCCCTGCTCTAAAAGATTCTGTTATGCATGCTACTTTAATCCCCTTTAAGAATCTGTAGGCCCGATGATGTCATGCGTTTTACCTACCATGTTAATCTCAGCTAATCTTCAACATTCTAAAACTTATAATAATTGCTAAAAAAAATTGTAACTATTATTGAGTAGTTATTTGTCATAGTAACATTAAAAGTTCCAAGGATTTCTGTACATTCTATGAAGAATTCAGATAAAAAATTAAGATGAAAATTTGTACTAAGACTTATTACATTCATGAAAATCTAAACATCTTCATTGTTTTATGTAACAATGACTTAAGTAAGCAGTATGTTTAATGGAGAAATGTTCAGTTCACTGAAATATCCACAAGTTTAAGCTGAAGCCATGCTAGGCCGAAGGAACAAACTACGGAAGAGAAACTGGCAGAAACACAGCATGACAATGATATGTTATTGTCCTGTGGCTTTTCTATGGTGATATTTTAGAAACTACTTATATTTATGCTATTTTTCCTTAAGAAGTTAGAAATCAAGTTTATTGCCAACTTTCTATAATTAAAAAGTTTTATTTTTTTTAAAAGAAGCTGTGATAAGCCCTAGAAATATGGATTTCTAATCTACCAAGATGATTTTCATAAAACAGCTAGGTTAAGAAATCAATTATATAGAGCAGGGGTGGGGACCCTTTTTACTGCCAAAGGCCATTTGGATATTTATAACATCATTTGTGGGCCATACAAAATTATCAACTTAAAAATTAGCCTTCTATATTTGGTCAAACATTTAATTAACTCAAAAGCCTTAGCAGGACCAGACTAAATGATTTCAGGGTCCTTATACGGCCCACAGGCCAGAAATTCCCCACTCCTGCTTTATTTGGTCCTTAACTGGATCAATAATATTTGCCACTGCCACTTCCATCCAAAGGAAGTTTTTTTTGTTTGTTTGTTTTTTTAACAAGAAGAAGATGCCTCAATCCTCATGACAGACTGCTGCTTCTAGCAAGGCAGGATAGTTATGTGGAGAACCAGCCCGATGTTCTACGAGGGAGGCTTATTATGAAGGCATACGTCATAAGCTCTGGAGCACTGGGGAAGGAGGGCGGGAAAAGCCACTGGACAGAAAAAACAGCACTAGGGGGACTGTTGGAAGATGACTTTGTAAAAAGTTTCACTTTTCTAAAAAAAAAGACAAAGAGGTACTGAAAAAGAGAACAAGTACATGAACCTCATTTCCAGCGGTGTATATTTACAAAGTTAAAATAGTATCATTCTGAGTTGATTCCAAGCATTTTCAAATATGGGAAGAATCATAAATGTTAAACATAGACACTATTGGTGAATTTAATCAAGTGATGGTAAGATTATTTAACTTTCTCTTTACTTGCTAATGTAGAAATATTGTATTTATTAGCATAATCTGACTTCATTTTTTTCATTTAGTGATTCCGTTGGAGAGACAGGTATTTATGAGTATGAGTGATTAACTGTGTTCTTATTTTCCTCAATCTGATTTGAAAAATGGGATAAATGCACCAGGCATCGGTGAAACACATTTGAAAAATGCCTGATATCATGACCTACATAAGTGACTATGTTGGTAATTAAGCTTTAACTTTCTAAACATTACAATTTTTTAATTAAAAAAAAAAGACTTACCAATCTACAGGTAAGACCAATAACTGCTATTGGAGTCTGTGCAGACTGAGAAATATCAAAAAGATTATAGAGGAGTGTTTGGTTTCTATGATGAGCAAAGAGATCAAATTCATCTAATATGAAGATCACTGGACAACTACTAGTCCGGTCACCTAAGATAAAATAAGAGTTTTATTAACAGCAATTATATTAACCTTTGTTAAATTCCCATACTATTTACTACATTTCACTTTTTATTTATTTTTATTTTTTTTAAATATATTTTTATAGATTTCAGAGAGGAAGGGAGAGGGAAAGAGAGAACTACATTTCTTTTATTTATTTTTATTTTTTTTAAATATATTTTTATAGATTTCAGAGAGGAAGGGAGAGGGAAAGAGAGAGAGAAACATCAATGATGAGAGAATCACACTGATCGGCTGCCTCCTGCAAGCCCACCACTGGGGATCGAGCCCGCAACCTGGGCGCGTGCCCCTGACCAGAATCGAACCTGTGACGTTTCAGTCCACAGGCTATTCACTGAGCCAAACCAGTCAGGGCTACATTTCACTTTTTAAAACTTAATTCAACAAACAATTATTGATAACCTACTTCGGGTAGGATATTTAACAATGCACATAAATTTCTTTATTCAACAAAATTACTCATAGGACAAGATAGCCTTAAGTATTTCAGTCTAGTTACTAGTAGTTTATTGATGAAAATGATTTAAATAAATGGAGACTATTGTTTTTAAAATTATGTAAACAGAGTCCTTCTAGCACCAGAAAATTTACAAAGAACTTTTAATACCTACACAGACCAAATCATTTTGAGATTAAATATAAAGAGTCATTATGCTCAAAACTATTATTTCAGAAAAGATTCATTTAGCTAGAAATGCAAAGTATATCTTCCCTTAGAAATAAATTTTTATAAACAATGGTTAGACTGTGAAATTCAATCAGAACCACTATAATTCCTTCTAACCACAACTTTAATATTTCAACAGGGAAAAGTTCAACATGACTCTGTGAACTCATTGTTCTCATCACAACAGAATCAGCTTTAGCAAAAGAATCACTACTACTTTAAGGTTTAGGGCTTTATATTTGCATAAACAAGTAACAAGAAAATCTGATAAGGGGACACTCACTCCAACAGGTAATAAAACATTTAACACTAACCTAAATGGCATAAAAACCACAGGGACTGCTCAGAAGTCTAGAAACAGGCCTACATTATTAGAAATTTAGTATTGGTAAAACATAGCATTACATATTAATGGGGAAAAGTGGTTTATTCAAGGTTAAAGCTCCACTTTACACCTCACCAAAATAAATTCTAGGCAAATTATTAATTACAAGTATTAGATGAAAACATAATTGAGTATTTTTAAACCTGGAGAGAAAAAATTTTGACTATGTAAAAATTCTAAAACTCTGTTCAGCAGATAATCCAAACCAAATTTAAGAGAAGAGAAACATTAAGTGTTGTGTTTAAGTGCAAGAATTCCCATAAACAAACAAACAAACAAGCTAAACATCAAAATAAGTCAGAACCACAGGAAACACATGAATCAGGAAATGTCAATGGTCAATAAAAACAGAAAATGATGATCATCATTACCAAAATTAAGCAAATTAAACTAATAATTTTTCTATTAGACAAATATAAAAATAAATACTTGTTTTTGAAATTGTTAAGAAAAAGGTATTCTTGAAATATATTTAGAAAATGGGCCTTCTAAGGTAGTTTAATTGTTGTACCTTTTAATCCAGAATTCTACTCACTGAAATTTTCCCCAGGAAATATCTGGATGACTATCTACGAATTTCTTCATAATTACAAAATTAAAAATAAAAGCCCATAACTGGTGGTTAATAAGTTATAATGTATATTTTTAATTACAGTTAATTTATATTTATAAAATGAAATATAGAAGAACCATAAAAATGATAATGCAGCATTTTTTACTGACATGGAAAAATGCTCACAACATACTGTTTGTAAATGAAAAGATGTAGACTACATAATATGGAAAATAAATGTATTCTTATGAAAATTACTTAACTACTTATATCAATGATATACTGCAGGTGAATAAATACATAAAACCAAAGTTAAATTGGGATAATCACTATAATAGTGTGGGAATATAGTGACTATTATTTTCTTTTTTAATATTTCTTTACTAATTTTTTTTGTAAAATCATGTTATTATCTTTATAATCAGGGGAAACTACAGCTAAACAAATATGTTTGATACTGTTAAATATGTTAATATTTACCTTTCTTTAAAGCTTCCAGAATAAATGAAAGGTTTTCGGCAAAGCTTCCCTGAGTAACAAAAACAAAAAACAAACAAACAAATACCATGACTAGAAGTTTATTAAATAAAAAAACAGAAAGGTTATCTGGCCCTTAAACATTATGTAGACACACCCTGTATCTAATTCTTAGACATTATATAGATACTCATTTTTCATAGTAAACTAGAGGCCCGGTGCACAAATTCGTGCACCAGTGGGGTCCCTTGGCCTGACTTGTGGGATGAGGCTGAAACTGGCTCTCCCACATCCCCCGAGGGGTCCCGGATTGTGAAAGGGTGCAGGCCAGGCCGTGGAACCCCACTGGTGCATGATCGATCGGGGCCGGGGAGAGACGCAGGAGGTTGGCCAGCTGAGGAGGAACCGTGGGAGGGCTCCAGGGCATGTCCAGTCCCTCTTGCTCAGTCCTGATAGGCTGGACCCCAGCAGCAAGCTAACCTACTGGTTGGAGCGTCTGCCCCCTGGTGGTCAGTGCACGTTATAGCAACTGGCCGACCAGTCAACTGTCTGCCCCCTGATGGTCGGTGCACATCATAGCGAGAGGTTGAGCAGCCTTAGCATATCATTAGCATATTATGCTTTGATTGGTTGAATGGCAGACCAGTCGCCTGGACATTTAGCATATTAGGCTTTATTATATAGGATTAGAGTCATTGGCCAGATTCTCAGTTGAATATATCTATGCTTACAATCTAAAACTTAAATATAAAAGCAGAGATGGCATAGCTCTGAAAGTGACATTACTACATAGTGTTCAAAATTTTATATTTTCTTGATAAAATACATAAAACTGTTAATGTTATTTAAAGGGAGTTTTTTTTTTTATCCTCATCTGAGGATATGTACATTGATTTTAGATTTTTAGATAGAAACAGTGATGTGAGAGAGACACAGTGATGTGAGAAACATTGATCACTTGTCTCTTGTACTCGCCCCACAAACTTTTTGGCTTACGGGATGACGTGCCAACCAACAGACCCACCAGGTTGGGGCTATTAAGAGTTGCTATATTACAAATATAGTCAGAGAATTAGAAATCCATTGCACTTTGTATCGTCAAAAACATCAGGCTCTTGAAAGTCACAAATTAATTTCTACCACTAAAAAATGAATTTAAATGAGATCCAAAAGTAAAAGGGAGAAGAAATTTGCCTCAAATATTAGATACTATAATAGTGAATCTCTATTCAAGAGCATATTACACAATATGTACTATCATATCAAATTTGGCTAACTGAACCACAACCAAAACATTTTTACATACAACTTAAATATTCCAGATAAAAATTTAGAGTTGCAGATGTGTTATCCAGATGTTACAGCTTGTGGATAAAGGCCCTATTAAAATATTTTTTCATTAAAATCATTACTATACTTCAGATTTTTTAATTTAAAGAAATAGCCAACTTTAAATTTGAGATGTAGAAGAGAGAGGAAACACATTTATTTGTTTCCTAATGAGAGAACTGATATAAAATAGCGTAAGTTTTTAAGAATTTCCATATATTTTGTAATGATTGCAAACTGCCACGTCAACACTATTCCAAGGTAAGCAGGACTAGAGGTAGTTACCATAACATAAACAAAGGCTCAGAGACAATTTGTTAGGAAATCAGTGGTCAATGTTACTCAAAGGTTGCTTCTCTTCCAGATATTTTTTAAAAGAATGTTGTACATGACATTAGATATATACCTGTACAAATACATATGTACATATTATACATACATTAAATATATATCTATACAATACATATGTACATATATGTACTTATATAAATATACATGTATATATATACGTATAAGAATATACAAATTTGCTGTAAGGATATCAGAACAGAAAAGCTCTGGATTGAGATAAGTGACTCAGGTTCTTAATGCCCAGCCTTTGTTATTTTATGACTTTAGGCAAGCTTTTTATGCTCTCTGAGCCTCAGATGACTGACTAATGAATACAATGTAGAAGTTAAATTAATAATATCTCTATGTGACAATTATGGTACCAAAAGTGATGACTAGGATGATAAACAACGATGCCTTTTTATTATTTCGTATGAATCCAATATGCAAGTTGGAAACACCAATCTTACATCAACAGGAAACTAAAAGCAAAACAGGGCCTCTATAACAGTAATTCTCCTTGACCAAGTAGCAGACTATTTTCAACATTAAATTCTAACAGAAGATAGAACATTAATAGAAGGGGCATTCTGAACTTCCACTTCAGAGACCTGCAGACAGTGAAAGGGTAACATGTGATTGGGCTCAAGATTTTAGAGATAATTACAAAAGAATGAATCACTACATGCTAGGAGGCTTTCACAACCATGGCTGTGAAGCTGCATAGGAGAGTGACAGCACTGCATGATTACCAGAGACCAGAAAATGAACTTGGAACGTATATAACCCACTTCAAATGCATAGGTAGTATGAGGATAAGTCATTTCATCATGAAAATTAAAGAAGTTGAAAATTAAGTTAATCATTCTTCCCTTGAGCCCTATAAATCAAGTGATAGGCAAAAAAATTTTCAAGTTTCAAAACATTTCTAATCAGTTTCTTTTAAGTTATGACATTCATTGTCTTAGATTCCAAGCTATTACAATAATGAGATATGGGCAAGTATCTGAAAACATTTTAATAGTACGAGATAACTGGCATATGTATAGTGTATTACCATCAAGTATCTTTTCTTAAAACATAAATTATGTTTAATGCTTTCTTTTGTCTGCCAAATAAATTAGTGCAGTAATTTAAGATAATGCCTATTTAACTGAGGAGGACCTGAAATTCAGGGGGATTCATTAATCATTCTCACCAGGCTGTAAAGCAAGACTAAAATCCACCTTTTCTGTAGTGTAAAATTCAGCACATTTTCCACCACTCCCATGATACCCAAGTCTCAGACGACTAGAAATAGACTGCTAGAGTATAGTATTTTTAAAAACATTAATTTATCTCCAAAGACAGAAAATCAGAATATTTATCTTACAAATAAAGAAACAAACTCAGTATCTACGTAAACCTGGTTTTGATAAATAAATGCACCCTAGTACTTAATATATTTTTATTACAAAAATATAAAGCTATAACAATACAGACTTTATTTTGATGACTATTTAATAAAAGAATAGAAGTTATACGTACAAAAACTTTATCTCCAACTACGTTTTCCAGATTTAACTGCCTTGTGATTTCCTTTAGAGCTATTTTATCATTGATCTGCAGCAGTCCTAAAACAAAGCCCATTTAAAAGCATTTAATTAAAATGAAATATGTATTTGAGGTTATTTTCCAATCAAATAATTTTTAATGATTTTTAAATTTAACTAGAAAGAAAAAAGTCACAGACTGAGTTTATATTTCATTTTACAACTGAGTAATGAAGACATCTAGTAGAATCAAAGAACAATCTTCTCTGGAGTTAGGGTTATTAGAAAAACACACAACAAAACCGAAAGTCTTTATGTGCATCCTTTATTTATTGTTTTAGTTTCTAAAAATATTGTTTATGGTGTGCTAAGAGTTATTAGACATAAATCTAGTTTTAAAAATATAATTATGAATCCAAATTTAAAACATACAAGTGGATTTAGTTTCATAATATAAAAAGCGCACATGATTTATATTAGTTCCAGTGGCAAAATAATGACACACTTACCATTTAGGTGAACTTGTAATACATTTTCACTCACGTCTTCTACCTCCATTAATTCTTTCAAAGCATGGTTTATTAGCTAAAATATATTAAAAAGTTTACAAAATAGTTAATGATAGCTAAAAGTTAATAAGCCCTTATTTTTTAAACTATGAATAGTGGAAATGATATAAACAGATTGCCACTTTAAATTAACAAATACAATTGCAGATTCTTTAGTTCCCTCTGTTAGTTGCTAGGTATACAGAGAAAGTCCTTATTACAGAAACTTAGTGCTTACAATGAAAAAATTATTCCTACTACTAATATACTTATAATAACTAGAGGCCCAGTACTTGGATTCATGCACCAGTGGGGTCCCTCAGCCTGGTCTGCGCCCTCTCACAATCCAGGGCCCCTCGGGGAATGTCGGAGAGCTGGTTTTAGCCCGATCCCCGCAGGCCAGGCTGAGGGACCCAACAGGTACATGAATCCATGCACCGGGCCTCTAGTATGCATATAAGATCTTTGGTTAATCTCTTCCCTGACTCCCCCCTTCCCTCTGAGATTCATCAGTCTGTTCCATGTTTCCATGCCTGTGGTTTCCACTCCTGCGTTGAACGTCTGCCCTCTGGTGGTCAGAGCACATCATAGCTACTGGCTGGTCGGCTGGTTGCTTAGGCTTTTACATATATAGATTACTACTAAAATATGCACAGAAATTATTATACTACCTTAAACTGTTCAGTTATAAAGCTGCACATTTTTATAATTACAGGTTTCTAATCCACATACTTACATTTTATTATACTTTTTAAATTGTGACATCTTACCACTCACAGCATATAGAAAAAAATTAATTAAGATGGCATCAAAATTTAGTGAGAACAAAAGGAATTATTCAAAAAAGTCACTGGGATGACTGGTAAACTATTTTGAAAAACAAAATACTATTTGTTTTTACAATAGCCTATCCTCTATCTGTCACTATAGCATCTTTGTGCAATAGGAAGAAACAAATACCCTCATTTTAAATTACTAGGTTGCACAACAGGATATCAAACATAACAGCTATTCCTTATTTATCTGTACTGTTTTTAAAGCAGATGGAATTCTACCTCAGAACATAGGCAGTCCAGGTCCTCTTTACAAGGGACAATATGGAAATATCAATTGTTATATGCATTAAGGCCTGGTTGAGATGTGAAATTCTTTATGAAGAACTGTCAGAAGAAGAGGTGGTGCTTCTCTGCCTTTGGGTCAAGTCTTTCCATACTACAAGAGTTTGTCCCCAGAGGACATAAACTTGGGCTCTCAAAATATGACTTCGCCATATTTTTTAGTAATCTGCTATGTTCTTGCCCCCACCTTTTGAAATTTTATTTATATAACATTTATATATCTCAAGCTCTGATTTTATGATTTAAATTATTTTATGTCTGCTGAATTGTTTAAAAGCATTTCAATTTCTTGACCAAATGAAATAAGGTTAATAATAGTACCTTCATTCTACATATGCATAGAGAGAGTTATAACAGGTTTATAGGGCACTCTTTCCAGATTTTACTTTAGGCATTAAGCTGTCATGATTTGCCTAGATCAACTCACAGCCTTTTTAATGGGGTGTGTGTGTGTTCTAAAACAATAATTTAAATGTATTAGCAAGTATGTCTTCATATAATTTTTGTTCCAATCTGAATACTGCTAAAATTTAGTATGTAATTAGCTAGATAACCAATTGTATAATTTCAGTCAGTTTTCTCATGGATATAATGTCACCTTTTCAAATATTTTAAACTATATAATATACTAAAAAGCTAGTTGGTTATTAATGTTACACCAACCAGCATAACCAATATGGCTACCCTGTTTCCACATTTTTTGTACCTGAAAACTAATTTTACAAATCTACTAGGAGAGTTTGCTTAGATCTGCCAGCATCTAGGGATTTTTATGCTTACTAAAATTACTATTTCTAAATACTTTAATAAACACAACATTCAGCAATATGCAAGTAGAAGAAACATCAATCAGAAGAAACATCCTATTTAACCATCTATTAAGTTTCTGTTTACAGTAATTTATTTTTATAAAAAAGAGTATTTTCCAGGGTCCAATCTGTCATTTGGAACGAAATGTTTAAAGTACAACAAGCCACATTATCTATGATATTTATCAATCAACTGTATATTATTTTTCCCACCACCCAGAGTCAAATTATCTTCCTTCACCATTTATTAGGCCCCCTTAACCACCACTCTCTAACCCCTTAATCAAATGCAGATTTCGAATTTTTATATTTCAGACAGGCAAAGCATAATGTTATTAAATATGCTGGAATCTTATTTTTAAATTTTAATTTACATAATTAAATTAATGAGAGTTCTTGTCTAAGAATAACCTATTTTATATCTTAGGATAGTCCCAAGCAAAGCAAATTACAAAAGTGACACAGATAAACAATGATCCTCAGCTCTTTGACCTCTCAATATTGGAGTGCAGCAAGCATAAATTAAATTATACCAAAATACAATACCAAGTAAGGGATTCTTCCATATTCCAGTGAAGTCACATTAAATAAATGACTTCAGAGTACCAGAAGAGGGCTCTAGTTTAAGAAATAACAACAACTGGATAAACTGTCATTATGCCAAGAATAGTCTATCCATTTTATTAACTGATAAATACTATGCTGTAATGGCCATGTCCTTCTTTAAACCTGAGTAAGCAGAAAAAGTTGACATAGGAATTCATTAAAAAAAAAAAAGATGTAACATGAAAGAAAAGGAAAGGCAGGTTGACGATAAAGATTAATTAGTACTGAAAACGTATATAGAAAAAAAATGTTTCAAGCTATTTAAGACAGACCCAGACAAACACAAAACAGCAGACTCAGAAGTTTCAGGACAAGGAGCTAGACAAAAGTTTAATAACTGAATAATTCTAAGAAAGGACAAAAAGAATGAAACAGAAGAAATATCAAAAATTAAATTATTATTTAGTGAAGACCGAATTCATATTAAGAAAGTTTGTATAATATCAGTTAATTTTATGATCAATACTTAAACAGAGCCTGTGAATAACTAATGCAATGAGACAAAAAAAGGATATAAAAGGCATGGATAGAAATAGACAAGAAATAAAACTTTTTTGTTTGCAGATGACATGACTGTGTATGTAGAAAATCCCAAAGAATTGATAAATTCCTGGAATTGATAATCAATTATAGCAAGGTTGGAAGATACAAGTAATACACACATGGCATTTGTTTCACCACATATCAGCAATGAACCCTTGGAACATGAAATTAAAAACATAATACTATTCACACGAACACTAAAACATTTAAATGCTTAGATATAAATCTAACAAAATATGTATAAGTTCTGCATGAGGAAAACCACAAATTCTGGTGAAAGACATACATACATACATACATACATAAATAAATAAATGGAAAAAAATATTCCATGTTCATGAATGTGAAGATTCAATATAGTTAAACCAAAGCATCTCAATGTGATATACAGATTCAACACAAAATCCCACAATTGAACACAAAAGTTCCCAGTATTTTGTAGTTAATTGATTCTGAAGTTAATATGGAAATGCAAAGTACCCAGGATAGCCAAAACAATATTGAAGAAGCAAAAAATTGAAAGACTGACACTATGGAACTTCAAGGCTAACTATAAAGCTACAGTAATCAAGACAGCGTGATGCCAGTGCAAGAACAAACAGATAATGGAAACAAAATAGAGAGGTCAGAAAGAGACACATACAAATACGGTCAACTGATCTTTCATAAAGAGATAAAGGTAATTCAATAAAGAAAAGATAGTCTTTTCAATAAATGGTGTTAGAATTGGATATTCATATGCAAAAAAAAATGAATCTAGACACTGACTTTACACTTTTCACAAACATTAACTTGTAATGAATCACAGATGTAAATGTAAATGCAAAGAACTATAAAACTTCTAGAAAATAAAATAGGAGAGAACCTAGAGAGCCTGAGTTTTGGTGATGGAGTTTTAGATGCAACACCAAAATCACAATCCATGAAACAAATAGCTGACAAGTTGGACTTCTTTTAAATTAAAAACTTCCCTTCCAAAATCATTGTTAATAGAATTCAAAGGGCAAAGGACAGATTGGGAGAAAATATTTGCAAAACATATATCTGATATATCCAAAATACACAAATGACTCTTAAAACATCAATAAGAACCCAATTTAAAATGATCATAAAGTATCTCACCAAAGATATACAGATAAAAGATAAGCACATTGCCCTAACTGGTTTGGCTCAGTGGATAGAGCGTCGGCCTTCGGACTGAAGGGTCCCAGGTTCGATTCCGGTCAAGGGCATGTATCTTGGTTGCGGGCACATCCCCTGTAGGAGGTGTGCAGGAGGCAGCTGATCGATGTTTCTCTCCCATTGATGTTTCTAACTCTCTATCCCTCTCCCTTCCTCTCTGTAAAAAATCAATAAAATATATTTTAAAAAAAAGATAAGCACATTAAAAGATGCTCAATATCATACACCAATAAAGAACTATAACAAGAAAAGCAATGAGATAGCACTGTGTATCTACTGGAATGGCTAAAATTTTAAAAACTGACAATACTAAATGCTTGTGAAGACACATAGCAGAAGAAACTCTCATTCAATGCTAGTAAGAAGCAAAATGGTATAACTATTTTGGAAGACAGTTTGTCAACTTCTCACAAAGCTAAACATAGTATTACCATATGATGCAACAATTGGTGCTCCTAAGTATTTACCCAATTAAGTTGCAGACTTACATTCACATAAAATCTTGTACACAAGTGTTTAGAATAACTTTATTCAAATTGCTAAAAATCAGAACCAAACAAGATGTCCTTCAATAGGTAAATCAACAGTGGTACATTTATGCAATGGAATATTATTCAGCAATTAAAAGAAATGACCTGCCAAGCCATAAAATATCATGGAGGAACCTTAAATGCTTATTGTTAGGTGCAAGAAGACAATATGAAAAGGTTCTATATTGTATGATCCCAACTATATGACATTCTGAAAAAGGCAAAAGTATGGAAACAGTGAAACATCAGTCATTGAGAGGGGTTGGGGGTGAGATAATAAATACAGGGGATTTTTTAGAATGGTGAAGTTATTTTGTATGACACTTAAATGGTGGATATATTACATTATGTATTTGTTAAAACCCATTACATTGTACAACACAAAGAGTGAACCTTAATGTAAACTATGGACTTTAATGATAATGTATCAATATCAATTCACTGATTATAATGTACCATGCTAAGTCAAGGTGTTAACAGTAGGGGAAATTGTGTGTATGGGGTAGGAGTAGGGGAGAATAATATGGGAACTTTGTAGTATCTGCTTAATTTTTCTGGTAAAAAATATATATTTAGCCCATTTTCTAATGAAATGGGCTATAGTTAAAATTTGTATTTAGTTATACATTTTTATAAGTGTTTAGCTCTATTTCTGAACTTTCTCCATGCCTATAGAGACAAACTTCCAAGGTGAAGTTCAGAACAAATTCAATCAGCCACTCAAGTTATACTTTTAGGCTTGACATTGATGTACAAATTACTGATATTCAACTTTCCTGTTGTACTGCCATTTAGTTTCAAGATGCACAGTTTATGATGGGATAGACCTAATGCACTGATTTCCTAAATCTCATTTTCTTCTGTATGGATATAAGAGTATCACTATGAAGCTTCTTGAAAATTAAACTTTTATCTAAAAACTAGAGGCTCCGGGCACAAAAAATTTTGGACTCGGCGGGGGGGGGGGGGGCCCCCCCCACCGCG
>NW_005354385.1:2907615-2911900 GCF_000412655.1 Myotis brandtii
GGCCGCCATCTTGGCTGACAGTTAATTTGCATAAGGATTGCTGATTAGCCAATGGGAAGGGTAGCGGTCGTACGCTAATTATCATGTTTCTCTTTTATTAGTGTAGATGTTCTTCAAACATTACTATGATGATGTGTCTTCCAGATCCTATCTAATAAAGACGGAATATGCTAATTGACCCGCACACCATCGCAAAGATGGGGGTGCCCACAGCCAATAAGGAGGGAATATGCTAATTGACTGCCCTGCCCTCAAAGATGATGGCACCCACAGCCACCAGATGTCCCCTAATCCCCTCAGCCCCCCAGCCTCCAGAGTCCCCCAGTCCCCTCAACCCCCCAGCCGCCCAGGGCTGGCCCGAGGCGCAGGCAAGCCTCGGATGGCAGCTGCCCATAGGCCCAGGGCTGCCCAAGGCTCAGGTAACCAGGGCCGGCCGAGGCTTGCGCTGCTGGCACTGGCAGCAGCAGAGGTGTGATGGGGCATCACCTTCCCCTGATCACCGGGTCGCCTCCCACCCCTGAGGGCTCCTGGACTGTGATAGGGGGCAGGCCGGGCTGAGGGACCCCCATCCAGTGCATGAAAATTCTAGTATAATAAAAAAAATGGGGGGAGCAGGGAGAGGATCTTTTATAGAAGAAAAGATCTAAATTCACAATAAGAGGATTTGAAGAATATAAATTTTATGATCAACATTTAGATATAACCTGTGAAATTTTAACATTGCTAATATAAAGAAACTCTACAAGCAACCATAAGGGGAAATCACATGAACTAAAAACAAGTTAGCTGTGGTGGTTGTCAGTGACAGTTGCCTAGTACTTCTGATTAACCTTCCTTCTAGGCACCACTTCCTTCCATAGATCTATATTCCCAATTTATATCTTTCAAACAATACTGGTTATGGAAAACAGTAAAATCCGAAAGTTCTAATTTCCATTTCTTAGAGAACACTGTTTAAATAGATTTTACACAGCCCACCTATTTAAAATTAAATGGTTTGGTAATACTTTCAGTGTGACAGACATAATTGGTTTCATATTCTGTATAAAGAATGTGAAAAGAGAAAATGAGACAACTAAGCAAATATGATTACGAGGGAAAGTAGAAGACAAATCTAGAAAATGTGAATGGACATATGAAAAAATTGTTTATGTTAGGGTTAAACAATAAAATAACGAGAAAAAAAAGAATGCATTGGTGACAGTTACCTAATCCACAAATAGAGACAAAACCTATCTTACTAGGTTAGTGTAAACAATAGATGATAAAGCAAAGATAAAAGGAACAAGGTACATGTCCAATAAATGCTAGTTTGCTTTTTCCACTGGCAATCACTAATTCTTCAAGGACAGAAGACCATGATTAAACAAACATCAACTGAAACTTGTCACTGTGGGGAAAAACAAGGCAAAAAAGATAGCTCAACTCAAATATATCGCCCCAACTTTATAAGGCTTTTCATGTTTTCAATGATTTAAGGAAAAAAAGCAAAATGTTAACAAAATAATGAAATACATTTCAGCGTTGTCTACAGGAATAGTCACAAGCCTACCAAAGCAAACACCAGAAATAAATAGCTTTACCATGGTCTTTCCAGATCCTCGGGGACCAATAATGAGAACAGAGTTACTTTCTCCATGGATAGCAGTTCTTTTTAGCAGTTCAATTAAGTGTCTGAAATTATATAAACAGGCCCAAATTTAAAAAGCTAGAATAATTGTTAGGTATTATTTTTTAAAGCTAAATTTGAATATGCATAGAAAACAGGTATTCCTTTTTTCTTTCCCTCTGGGAACTTGACTTATACTCTATATAGTCCTACACAGAAACAGATTGTTGGCTAATACTGATTCTCTGGAAACCACAAGAAGAAATCAAGTCAGCCTGAAATATCTTGGTCTTTATGCTAGTATGGGGTAAGTGACAACAGTGGCAGCTCTTAGGCCCTTTCACTTTACAACTGGCTGCCAAGTCTTAGGTATAAGAAGAGCAGAATTATCTCTACAATACCAGATAATAAAAAAAACGTAAGACTAAAAGTTAAAAGGCTTTCTTATTATGGAAATACTTATATCTCTCTTGCTTCATGATACTCAATGTTTCTATACCCAAAGCACAAGGTTCATTAGCAATGCTTAAGATAAAATTTGTATATGGTAATATCTGCAAAACCTACAGGGCATCTGTAAGTATACTCATAACATACAAGGGAATAGCCAAACTTACTTATATTGTACTTGTAGTCCAAATAGGTTACTAGGTGAACTCTGATAACAAAATCTTTCACGTAAAATTCTTTGTACCTGATGAAAATAAAGTAAGTATAAAAAAATATTATACATGCAATCAAAATAAATGAGAATATACACTTATGGGAGTCAGAATTAGGTATTAATGAATCAATTCAACCCTCCCTAAATAACTTTTCTTCAAGAGCTCTGGCACCATTTTCATGAGTTATAAATTCAATAGTTCTTTTTATCTTAAATCCCAGAGAAAAGATGAGAATTTAGTTGTGTAGGTTTCAACAAGAGAGAATTACTTACTTTAGTTACATCAGAATTTGAGGACTGTTTTAATGCATGTGAATGAATGTATACTTTACCGAGAATAACATGTCAGCTAAAAAACTGATAGGTGATAATCTAATAATGTAACCTAATCTCATAACACTCATATATCACTCCTCTATCTCTAGAGACCAACACATTTAAATTGCCTTAGCTCAAGCCCTACCAATCTATCCCTGCCATAAAGGTCAGTATTCTGAGAGAATTAAAGAAGTTTAAAAGTCCCTGTAGTTATTTAGTACTTATTAGATGCAGAGCACAAGATTACTAAAAGAGCATGACCCATGCCTAAAAAAAAAAAAATTGCAGATATACTGTGCAGAAATGACACATTCAAGAACCTGCATAAAAGTATTAACAGCATATAAGAAAATGCTCAATTATATGGAAGAAATCACATTCATGTAGGCTATAAAATAAAAAAAATCATTGAAATAAAGAAAAAAATTCTTATAAAGAGCTAAATTTTGAGGTCATCATAAAATAAAGGGCACAGCCTTGGTTGTAAAAAATGTCAGAAAATCTAGCACATTTTTAAGAACATAGGCTATTGCCCTAGCTGGCTTGGCTCAGTGGATAGAGCATCAGCCTGCAGACTGAAAGGTCCTGGGTTCGATTCTGGTCAAGGGCACACGCCTGGGTTGCGGGCTCAGTCCCCAGTGGGGGGAGGGGGGGGAGGGTGCAGGAGGCAGTTAATCAATGAATGATTCTCTATCATCATTGATGTTTCTATCTCTCTCTCCTTCTCCCTTCCTCTCTGAAATCAATACGAATATATTTAAAAACTAGCTGTACCCGGCCACGCGTTGCTGTGGCTCAGTCTGGTTAAATGGAAAAGAAAGAAAAGAGAAAGCGCACATTTTGACGCGGATCTGCTGTTTCTCGTAGACGTCTTTCAGCCACTCTCAGCCTGTCGCGTTCATTCTGTTGAGAACGAAGCAGATTTGAAGCTGCAGAACGCGATCGCCGTGCTTGCCGTGCTCGCCACCGTGCATACTCAAGTCTGGCTGCACGTTGCTCTGCTGCTTCCTCGGCACGTTTTTGAGCCATTCTTTGTCTGTTTCGCTCGTTCGCTGATGCCCGTTCTTCCTCAGTTTGATTTGCAATTACTCGTCGCACTGCTTCTGCTCCGCGAGTACGACGACCTAAGTTTGATCTTCTGCGAGGCATTATTTTGATGAACTAAAGCAGATCGATTGCACTGAGAAAGAAAAAAGTTCTACAAAAACATATAAAATTGCAAAACATTAAGAAAGGAAAAAACACAAACTAAAAAACAAAGAAAAAACAAGAAAAATAAAAAATACTAACGAAATATTTCAATTCAAACGCAGATCAATCAACACAGCTCAATTCCATCGCCAATTGCACTGAAAAATAAGAAAAACAGTTAAAAAAACGAAATGAAAAAAAATAAACTATACTCACGAAATGAACGCTGTGGTAAACGACACAGCTCAATTCCAATGCAATGTCACCCGGAATAATTAAATCAAAATGAAAATAAATCGAAATCTATGTAAATTCAATTTAACAATGCAATTGGAAACATTGAAATGGAATCGTAAAATTGGAAATTTGGAAATCGTAAATCAGAAACATTGAAATGGAATCGTAAAATATTTAGTATAGCTTGTGTTGCTTTTACATCCAACATATGGCGCTGTTTTTTAAAAAAAGCATGTTTTTACCTGTCACAGGTGTGACATCTATAT
>NW_005354385.1:2911940-2917288 GCF_000412655.1 Myotis brandtii
TAAAAGCAACACAAGCTATACTAAATATTTTACGATTCCATTTCAGTGTTTCTGATTTACTATCCATTTACGATTCTATTTCAATGTTTCCAATTGCATTGTTAAATTGAATTTACATAGATTTCGATTTATTTTCATTTTGATTTAATTATTCCGGGTGACATTGCATTGGAATTGAGCTGTGTCGTTTACCACAGCGTTCATTTCGTGAGTATAGTTTATTTTTTTTCATTTCGTTTTTTTAACTGTTTTTCTTATTTTTCAGTGCAATTGGCGATGGAATTGAGCTGTGTTGATTGATCTGCGTTTGAATTGAAATATTTCGTTAGTATTTTTTATTTTTCTTGTTTTTTCTTTGTTTTTTAGTTTGTGTTTTTTCCTTTCTTAATGTTTTGCAATTTTATATGTTTTTGTTAGAACTTTCTTCTTTCTCAGTGCAATCGATCTGCTTTAGTTCATCAAAATAATGCCTCGCAGAAGATCAAACTTAGGTCGTCGTACTCGCGGAGCAGAAGCAGTGCGACGAGTAATTGCAAATCAAACTGAGGAAGAACGGGCATCAGCGAACGAGCGAAACAGACAAAGAATGGCTCAAAAACGTGCCGAGGAAGCAGCAGAGCAACGTGCAGCCAGACTTGAGTATGCACGGTTGCGAGCACGGCGATCGCATTCTGCAGCTTCAAATCTGCTTCGTTCTCAACAGAATGAACGTGACAGGCTGAGAGTGGCTGAAAGACGTCAACGAGAAACAGCAGATCCGCGTCAAAATGTGCGCTTTCTCTTTTCTTTCTTTTCCATTTAACCAGACTGAGCCACAGCAACGCGTGGCCAGATACAGATAGTAATAGGTATATAAACACGCGCATATTTGAATGCAACGTTGTGTCAAAATTTCAAAGCAATCGATGAAGAACTTTCGGAGATTTAAGATTTTGAACAAACAAACATTTACATTTTTATTTATATAGAAGAAGATAGATAAAAATAAAAAGAAAAGATGGGCCATTAAAGACATTTCTTTTCAGGATCTACTGCTAATGCAGAGGTACACCCAGGGACACAAACTTTAGGAAGCTTAAGATTTGGCTCCATCAACAGAAACAAGAAGCCTCCAAGATTATTTATTTTTCCCAAATTGAGAGTGTGGGACTGATCCTTCATGTATCAAAGAGATACATGAGTTCTCTTTACATGCACTAGAGTATAAACAAAGCAAATTATTCACTGGGAATAAAATAAATAATAAATACTTTTCATTATAGAGGAAGTGAAAAGAATAAGAAAATTGGTGCCAGAAAAGCATTTTAAAGTTAGTCCTTTCTAAATCTTAATTTTAAAAAATTTATAAAATGGAGACAGTAACACTTTTCAGATTAAATAAGGCAGCTATCTCTAACACAGCATAGGTATTGGACAGGTAACAGCTGATACCTGTAAAACATTTAAATGAGCATATATGGAGACTCAACAAATCATAATGTTTATTCCTCTACCTAGATAATATCACTAGAAATTAAAAGACAAACCTCAGACCTTTTCTTTCTTCATTAGAGTCTATTAGAGAGGGAACAACTATGTATAAAATATGACAGGGATAAAGTGAAGAGAAGCTGTAGTAAGTAGTCGGAGGTTTAAAAATCCCAAAGTGATCTCAGGTAGAGGTTACACAAGTGTATGTATGTACAGAAATTAATGAAGCTGGCCCTGGTTGGTGTGGCAGGTTCAATCCCTGGTTGGGACATGTTTGGAGGGGAGCGGTACACCCGATTGAAGTTTCTCTTTCATGCTGATGTCTCTCTGTCTCTTTCTCTCAAATTAATGAAAAACATATCCTTGGGTCAGGATTTAAAGAAATTAATGAAGCTGTACATGAACTTGTGCCCTTTATGAAGATGTGTAAATTATACTTGTTAAAAAATTTTTTTTGGAACAGAATTAAACATTTACCTTCAAAAATAAGAACAAGGTTTTATAAAGGGATGCCAATACCATTTAGTTTTAATTTAAAAAATAATGTAGTTCTGATGATCAAGCCAGGTAAAAAGAAATGTCAGGGTAGAAATACCATGCCCATTCCCTCCTAGATTCCTTAATAGAGATATGTATAGCTATATACTTAGCATTTGAAATACAGTATGCAACTATCTTAAATGTTCATGATAAATATTCTAGGAATATAAGTGAAATTCCTTGATGTGATAAAGGGCATCTACAAAAACCTACAGCTAATATAATGCTCCACAGTTAAAGGCTGAATGCATTTCTCCAATATCAAAAACAAAACAAGATTGTCTCCTCTTGCCACCTTTATTCAGTATTGCACTGAACGTTTAGCCAGAGCAATTAGATAAGAAAAAGGAATGAAAGGCATCCAGTTTGAAAAGGAAGGAGTAAAAACTATTTCTATTTGTAGATGACATGACCTAGTATACAGATAATCTTAGGGAATAAACTAATAAACTATTAGAACTAATAAATGAGTTCAGCAAAGTTGAGGTATATAAGATTAATATATAAAAATCAATTGCATTTAGATATATTAGCAATGAAGAAATAAAAATAAAACTACTTTATTTATTACAGCTTCAAAAGAAATGAAAAAACCACAGGAATACATTTAGCCAAGGAAGTATACAACTTGGAAGATAATGTTAAACTAAATTGAAATCAGAACCACACTTAGGGCCGAAACCAGTTTGGCTCAGTGGATAGAGCGTCTGCCTGGGGACTGAAAGGTCCCAGGTTCGATTCCGGTCAAGGGCATGTACCTTGGTTGCAGGCACATCCCCAGTGGGAGATGTGCAGGAGGCAGCTGATCGATGTTTCTCTCTCATCGATGTTTCTAACTCTCTCTCTCTCTCCCTTCCTCTCTGTAAAAAAATCAATAAAATATATGTAAAAAAAAAAAAAAAAAAGAACCACACTTAGGAAGACATATAAAGTTAGAATCCCAACTACCCAAAGACTTAAAAAGGATAAAATTAAATAGAAGCATATGGCATTCTGCCTCTCAGAATGGGAAGAAGATAACTATTTCTCTGAGGACCTTTGCAAAGTAATAGAATTTGAAGTTAATGAAAATATATACTAACCTGTGAAAGGTACTCTGTATGTATTAAATTGTTACTCTTTGATTTACGACTGCTCATTTCTACAAACTGAAGTCCTTAAAAACAAAAAAAAAACATTTAAGCATGAATATAATAAAGACTATTGGCTTAAAGTATTTAAGAATTTACCATTATAGAATCAAATTAAACACATATTTTAAAACATGAAAAAATGATCGAATTTCTCAAACTTTCAATTCTTAGCTGAACCTATTGCCATTTCTCCCCATATCCATCCCACAGAATCATCTTTCCCAAAGCCTTTGCGTTCTTGATCAGTCTTAGTCATTAGAGAGTAGATAAATAAAATGCCTCTTCTGTAAACATTCATAAATGCCTCTATTTCTCTTTATCCATAATCAAACTATATTAAATAAAACTGTCTATTTAATTGTCAGAGTCCCCAAATTGAAGATATTTAAAAATTCCAAGCATTTTGGCAATTATAACTGAAATGAAAAATGTATATTCTACTGAAAAATTACATAAAATTCTCCTTGAGGGCAACATACTCATTGATAAACACCTAGGCTGAAAGATCTCACTTTCTTAGCATTGATTTCCTATAGCAGTACTTTACTAGTCAGGTAATAATAGCTTAAGCAGTGTTTACTTGCTAGTATATAACAGGAACTGTTACAAGTGCTTTGCATTTATTAAATCATTTAACCCTCAAAATAACCCAATAAAATAACTATTACCACAATAACCCTTTAAGATTAGCAACATGAAATAATATCCTCACTCTGGTTCTCTGAAAAGGGTTTAAATGTTGACATTTGAAATTATAGAAGACTAGGTTCAAATCCTGAAACAACTGTCCCTTAAATGATAAGGAAGACTAATAATTTAAAAAGCGGGAGAAAGCTTTGGTAATATGCCTTATTTTTTAGAGCTATATTAGCTATTTCACAGTATTTTTGGAATTAAAAAACATACCCCTCACCCCTATTTTATGGATTACAAATTCACTACTCAGAAAAGCTAAGTAAAATGTCTGAGATTGCAGGGCAGGTGTTTAAGCCTTCCACTTGCATCAAATATGACTGGTAAGGCATTATTAAAAGCAGGCATTTTTCTTCTTTTGGGGATCATCCATGAAAGAAACACATGCACTCTTTTAGTGCCTAACCTGTGCAAATTTTGACTGTAAATAAGTCTTAGTCAAAAGATAGAAGTTCTAACACATCTTGTCTCTCCAAGTAATAGTAAAATCTCTACTCTCTAACAAAGAATAATTTAAAAGCTAATTTTAATTTTACAAATGAAAAGACAAGGTTCAAACTAGAGAAAATATTTACAAGCTATGTATTTAACGAAGAATGTACATATAAAAAATACTCAAAACTCAACATAGAGAGAAACCAAGATGGCGGCATAGGTAGACACCAGAAATTGCTGCCTCGCACAACCACTTCAAAACTACAACTAGGAGCCCTAACTGGTTTGGCTCAGTGGATAGAGCATCGGTCTGCTGACTCAAGGGTCCCAGGTTCAATTCCGGTCAAGGGCATGTACCTTGGTTGCGGGCACATCCCCAGTGGGGAGTGTGCAGGAGGCAGCTGATCGATGTTTCTCTCTCATCGATGTTTCTAACTCTCTATCCCTTTCCCTTCCTCTCTATAAAAAATCAATAAAATATATTTAAAAAACAACAAAAAAAACAAACTACAACTAGGAGAAACCAAGATGGCGGCATAGGTAAACACCGGAGTTTGCTGCCTCGCACAACAACTTCAAAAATACAACTAAAAGACAGAACGGACATCACCCAGAACCACAGGAAGGCTGGCTGAGTGGAAATTCTACAACTAGAAGAAAAGAGAAAAGCATACCGAGACTCAGAGGAGGTGCGGTGCGGAAGTAAAATACTAAGGTGCGGAGGTGCATGCGGAGAGGGCTGGCGGCTGAGAGCGAGGTTGTCTTTTTCAATCGGGAGGGAGTCTCAGGCTCTGAGCTCCAGTAACGGGCGAGTCTCTGGGGACCAAGATTCATACGGGAGAAGCGGGACTGTCTGGCATCGGTCGGAACTCGAGGGAAGCTTTCTCTCCGAGGGGCTTGCAGCAATTGCTGGGACACTGAAAAGCGGGGCCTCTGAAAGCAGGACTGAGAGCAGCCATAACTGCTCGCTCCGCCCGCCCTATTGATCCCTTGGGACCCACCCCGCCCAAGCCTTGCATGGAGGCGGTTGCTGGATAGCCTCAGGCAGAGGCTAGATTAGCACTTCCCTAGAGCTCC
>NW_005354385.1:2918594-2924615 GCF_000412655.1 Myotis brandtii
ATGGGGGGGGGGGAGAGGAACAACTGTAATAATTTGAACAATAAAGATTTAATTAAAAAAAACTCAAAATAAACAATTTAATTAGAAAAATGAACAAGACATAAATAAACATTTCACCAAAGAGGATAAATGTATGGCAAATAAACATATGAATAGATGTTCCACATCATGAGCCATTAGGAAAGTGTAAATTAAAACCCAATGAGATATTAATACACACCTATTACAATAGCGAAAATAAGAGAAAGACAGAGAGAGAGAGAGAGAGAGAGAGAGAGAGAGAGAGAGAGAGACTAAATGTCAGTGAGCATAAAGAAAAACTGGATTTCTCATACAACTACAGGTGAGAATGTGAAATGGTACAGCTACCCTGCAAAGTTTTCTTCTGGCAGTTTCTTAAAAGTTAAACATACACTCACCATGCAACACAGCAATTGTACTCTTGTATATTTATCTGAGAAAGGAAAACTCATGTTCAAACAAAAAGTCTACAATACTAATGTCTATAACAAGTTATCTTGTAATACCTCAAAAAACTTGAAATAATACATATGTCCTTCAACAAGCCAGTAGGGTTATAGAAACTGAAATATCCGTACATACAGGAGAATATGGGTGAGAAAAAAACAAAACAATAACTATTGATATGTGCAGTAACTTGGATGGCTCTCAAGGGCATTATGCTTACTAAGGAAAAAAAAGGCCAATTACATTTTGTACGATTCCATTTATATCACATTCTTAAAACAACAAAACATTTAGAATTAAGAACAGAATTGTGGCAGCTAGGAGATAGGGACAGGGTTGAGGGGTGGGTATGACAGGAGGGATTTTCTTATAATGGGACAGTTCTGTATCTTTATTGTGGTAGTAGTCACACAAATCTATACATGGGATCATAGCACAGAGACCCAGACACAAAAATGAGTTCAGGTGAAAACTGATAAAGTTGAATAAGGTCTTTAGTCTATTACCAGTGAGTGGTATACCAATGTAAATTTCCTGCTTTGAAATATTATACTAGAGTTACATAAGCTGTCACCCTTAAGAGAAGCTGGATGAAGGATTTACTGGACTCCATGTACTTCTGTGAGTCTATAATGATTTTAAAATTAAAAATTTAAGAAGAGAATTCTAATTTTATGGCTTTTAAAAACTACTTAATGACCAAAATAGTGATTAGTGGTCCAACCAAATCTTTATTATCTGCAAATAGATTAGTAGAGTAAGTTTGGTTGAATTTTTCTTCAAATTATACCAATGGATCTTGGGACTCCTTCTACTTCCTATTGTGCTTTCTATACTATAATTTTACTTACTATTCTAAAATAGTAGAACTAGACAAAGTGTAAGAGGCGATGAATGTCTATGCAGGACTAAGTGATTTCTCATTTTGGTATCAAATATAAACCTAAGTGACTAAAATTTTGGTAGAACCTACTATTATGTATTCATACTATTGCAAGGAGCAGTGAAATGGGTAAGTTTAAGGAATGATTCACCCTGATATTACTGCTTTAGTTCTACAATTGCTGTATTATCAGTTTCCAGTAGGTCCTTCTCTCTAAATTGTTTTGTTAGAATGATTAAACCTAATAATCAATCTCAGCCTTTCAAGTAACAATTGGTCTATGCTATTGTCTCAAAAATTTCAACTCAAACCACTTCTGTTACTAGTTGTCTCTATCCCACTTTCAGATCACCATTATTTCTTGCCCAGATATCTACAGCTTCTTAATGGTCTCCAAGTCTTAACCCATTTATGATAACACTTTCTCATAAAAACCCTTTCCCAACCCCCCAAATTCTAAATTCCAAATTCCCTAACATCATTTAAAAGGAATGACTAGTTTCCCAGCTTACTGAACTAGCTCCTTCTCTTAATATTGTTCCTGGAACAACCAACCATTCTCTCTACCCTTCCTCACTCCAACCTCAGATCTTAAAGTGAGACCTTATCTTCTTGGGAATACTTTCTGTGACACCCCAACTCTGGCAAATGTGTGAGGGTTTAGTGTTCCTAAAGTGCTTTCATGATATATGCGATTTTCCTCTTTCTTTCACACAACTTAATTAGCATAGGGTAATGCAACTAACTCGGTCTTAACTTGTCTGTTTGTTCCACTAGACCAGTGGTTCTCAACCTTCCTAATGCCGTGACCCTTTAATACAGTTCCTCATGTTGTGGTGACCCCCAACCATAAAATTATTTTCGTTGCTACTTCATAACTGTAATTTTGATACTGTTATGAATTGTAATGAAAATATCTGAAATGCAGGATGTATTTAGGCGACCCTGAGAGGGTCGTTCAACGCCCCCAAAGGGGTCACGACCCACCGGTTGAGAACCTCTGCACTAGACCAAGGCTCCTTAAAAAGGGCTCAGAAATTATGTTATAATTGTATCCAAATCAACTAGTAAATGTTAGCAGAGAGTTGGTCTTCAAAACAATATTTGACAAATGATTAAGTGCTCGGCAGTGAGGATGTGCAGAGGTAAACTAAGCTGCCGAAAAAGAGACAGGTTAGCTTAAATCAACTGCTTAGTAAATTTTAAATTTTCAAATAACTATATACCATCACCCTAAAAAACACTGTCAAGCATAAAAGAACAATAAATTATAGAAACAGAGTAATTTATTTTCTAATTCAAGTAAAATATATGCAGTATTATCTTGGTAGTATCATAGCAACAGAATTTCAAAATGGTTAAAATATAATTTGTTTAAGAAATTTATTTTAGAAGTCACAAGATTAAAGATAAAGTACACAAATTTTTTATGAATAATTTTTAAATCAAGTTGCAGACCTTACATAGCTACACATCTGATGATTCCTGATTATGTCTACCCGTTTATAATACACTAAAGGCCCAGTGCATGAAATTCGTGCACAGGGGGTTCCCTCAGCCCAGCCTGCACCCTCTCCAATCCAGGACTCCTTGGGGGATGTATGACTGACAGTTTAGGCCCGGACATCCCTCTCACAATCCGGAACTGCTGGCTCCTAACTGCTCACCTGCCTGCAGGCCTGGTCGCTCCCAACTTTCCCCCCCGCCATCCTGGTCACCCCTAACTGCCCCCCCACCGGCTTGATCTCCCCCAACTGCCATCCCTGCCGGCCTAGTTGCCCCCAACTTTCCCCCCACCAGTCTGGTCACCCCTAACTGCCCCTCCCATGGGCCTGATCACCCCTAACTGCCCCCCCTCATTGACCCGGTTTCCCCCAACTGCCTGCCTCTGCCAGCCTGGTTGCCCCTAACTGCCCCACACCGCCTGGTCACCCCTTACTGCCCCTCCTGCCAACCTGGTCACACCCAACTGCCCCTCCTGCCGGCTTGGTCACCCTCAACTGCCCCCTGCCGGCCTGGTCGCCCCCAACTGCCACCCCCTCACTGGCCTGGTCGCCCCCAGCTGCCTCCACTGCCGGCCTGGTCACCCCACACAGCCTGCTGTTCAATCATATGGTTATCCCTCACTAACCCCCCTGCCAACCTGGTCGCCCCATGCAGCCTGCTGTTCAGTCGTTTGGCCATCCTTCACTAACCCCCTTCCTGGCCTTGTCACCCCATGCAGCCTGCCGTTCGGTCATCCATCCAGTTGTTTCGTTCATGGCTTTTTATATATTAGGAAGATTGATAATGTAAGAAATGGACCTCTGTGATCCATCTCCAGCATGGTCAGCTTCTGATGGAATTCGCTGAATTTCCCAAGGGCAAGCAGAATATAGGGAGGAAAGAATAGGATGTAGGAACAAAGAACTGTGCATATGGGGCAGCATTATGGTGGGAAACCCCCCTTGGCCTCAGCTAGACAGGGAAGATGGAGGTAGCTAGAAAGGTCACAGCCCAATATTTTTTAATGGCCCAATGGGAGACAGCAAGACCTAGGTGAAATATGAGGAAACAGGTGACCTCATACTACTCAGCCAATGAGGAACTGGAAGAGGGACTAAATAAATAGGCAATGTTCCCTGCTGTGTGTGTGTGTGTGTGCGTGTGTGCACGCGCGCGCACATACACATCAATGGATGCCTGCTCTCAAGAGTGCATTAAAAGTCTCATTTTTGTCATTCTTCTGTTTACAAGTGTGTAATTTGAAATTCGGAAAGGTGGGCCATTATTCACAATAGCTCATTATTAACATTTTTAAAAGATTAATGAATATAATCTCCTTTCTAGAATTAAGCTAGCTCATTTTATATTTTATTTATACTGGCTTCAATTAAGAATTTAGAGGATTAAGAGAAATAGTTCTAATGATTAAAATTACTAGTCAAAATCTGTACTTTTAGTTATTTATAAAACGAACTAGAGGCCCAGTGCACAAAATTCGTGAACAAGGCGGGGGGGGGGGGGGTCCCTCAGCCTGGCCTACGCCCTCTTGCAGTCCCGGAGCCCTTGGGGGATGTTGTCCGACTGACAGTTTAGGCCAGCTCCCCATCAGACATCCAGCAGTTGGACATCCTTAACGTTGCCTGTGGGAGCGCATTGACCACCAGGGGGCAGCTCCTGCGTTGAGCATCTGCCTCCTAGTGGTCAGTGCGTGTAACAGCGACCGGTCGTTCCACCGTTTGGACAATTTACATATTAGCCTTTTATTATCTAGGATACTCCAATAATCCTCCATTTCTTGGCTTATAATTTTGCAGTGATTTGGATTATTCTCCCTACTTGTTTCAAAGTTGCTATTGTTAATGCCAGTTTTAGCATGTCTGAAAAATCTGGCAACACATTTTAAATTTATGACCAAATGTATGAAAATTAAACCAGTCACTCAAAGACAAATACTGTATAATTCCATTTACATGAAATAATCAGAATAGTTAAAAATCTAGACAAAAAGCAGAATCTTGATAGCCAGGGGTTGATGGGCAGGGTAGCATGATGAATTATTTTTTATGGGTATAGAGTTTTAATTTTAAAAGTTGAACAGTGTTCTAGAGATGGATGGTGATGATGACAGCACAATAGTAAGGAATGTATTTAATATCACTGACCTGTACATTTAAAATTGTAAATTTTATGTTATGTGTATGATAAATTTTGTAATGTATATTTTGCCAAAATAAATCTCTGAAAAATATGTCATAGTAAAATTAAAGAAAAAGTGAAACATTAACACCACAAAAAAATAAAAGGCTAGAAAAATCTAGAAGAGTTCTGCAAAGCTTCCAATTTTAATCCCACTGTCAAAAGCCCAGAAATTCTCAAAAAATGTCAAATAAGGAGAGAAGCAAACTCAAACAATCATAATTCAGTTGTTTCATTTTAAACCTAAAGAAAGAATTCATCAGGCCTCCAGGCAGACTAAAACCTACATGGTAAAAAAAAAATAAATGTTGAAAGACAATGGAATAATATTTTCAAAGTTCTGAGAGAAAGTTTAAAGACTCATACGTAGTAAAGATTTCATTCACATATAAAGATAACAACCTCTTTAAACTAGACTAGATTCAGTAAATACAGAAAATGAAGTTTTGGTGAGGGAACCCAATCATGAAATCCAGCCATTTAGAACACACACACACACACACACACACACACACACACACACACGGTAAAGCGGTTGGTGGTGAGCTATGAATCCATTAAATAATTAAAACTAAACAACTATAAAATTTATAGTTATAGAACAGGTGGTAAATACAAATCTTAATAATGTAAAAATAATTATACAATGTAACTAGTGAATGCATAAGAGTACTAATTTCTTCATTATTAATAACTGGGAGAAAATACTGTTTAAAATTAAAATATGCAGTATAGAAAAGGGACTTTTTAAAACATTAGATCATCTCAATATTCAAAGTTCAGCAATTCTCACTTTTATTTGGTTAAATTCAGAAAAATTGAATGGAAGCAATATCACTATTGGTATGAGTGTGCGCGCGCGCGCACACACACACACACACACACACACACATATATATATATATATATGTAGCAACAGCCATGAATGAATCTGGGGTTGGTTAGAAAAAGCTTTTGAAAGAAATGAGCTGGACCTTGAAGGATTAAGT
>NW_005354385.1:2924631-2962334 GCF_000412655.1 Myotis brandtii
CAAACTTCTCCATAGTATTTGTCAGTTAAAAAAAGCAGGAACAACTTGCCATACTCATACATACATAGACATGCATATTAGTACACATATACCCACACAAATATATATTTATACATATCTTATTGTTTTTCCTATTACTACTTTAAAGCAAAATAAATAAATAAATGGAATTAGTGGGTTTAACTGAGAAAAAGAACCAAGTACTTCAGCTAAATAATAAAAATATACTTTTAGATTAGGCAGAATAAAATTTTTTCAAGTTTTATTAAAATCTTATTAAGTACCATGAAATGACCTGCCTTTCGAATGAAGCTTTGCATCTTTGGCTAGTTTTATTAGTTTGTTTTTGGTTAATGCAAACTAACTTCAGTGAACACCTTAGCCAAGCCCTATAGAAGTATACTTATATTCCAAGTAAATGGGGTCAGTGAAGTGACAATTTAAGGAGAATGGAAAATTAGATGGAAGCCTCAGTCCTATTAGTTTCAAAGTTGTTCAAGTAGGTCAAAGATACAATAGTTTTTCCTACCCTGCATATCAATGGACTCCAAGATAGTTGGTACAAAATAACCCTCTCAGGTAAAGAGAATATTTCAAAACTTTTACTTATAAATCCAGGTGATTTGCTAAACTTAAAGGTATTGTTTCAGTGTTTTAAATAAAAGTAAAATAATGCAGGTGTCTCAATAAATTGCAGATCTTTCCTGTAATGAACAGTAGTTGCCTGTCAAAAGCATTCTGCTTAGCAAATAAACATAAAATTAAAAAAAAAAAATCCCGCCCTGACCAGTTTGGCTCAATGGATAGATCGTCGGCCTGCGGACTCAAGGGTCCCGGGTTCGATTCCGGTCAAGGGCATGTACCTTGGTTGCAGGCACATACCCAGTGGGCAGTGTGCAGGAGGCAGCAGATCAATGTTTCTCTCTCATCAATGTTTCTAACTCTCTATCCCTCTCCCTTCCTCTATGTAAAAAAAATCAATAAAATGTATTTTTAAAAAATCCCTTATGTAGAACTTTAAGACAAATGTAAGAAAGAAACCTATGTTAGAAATATACTCACCAGTCCAAAAATTTTTTAAAAATGGACATGGAGACACTAAGTACAGCAAAAGCAAGGCATTTAATGTCGGTCTTGCAAGATCAGATATCTGGTGGGAAGGCACACCCAAAGCAGTTACAAGAGCATTTTATTCCATAGTGCACAGGTCCCTCCCCTGGTTCCTCATTGGCTGAGTACTATGGGTGTACAATCTTCCCAGATGTCACCTAAGTTTCATTATTTCCTTATAGGGTATTCTTTCTTTTCCCGTCCCAGTTTAAGTTCCTTTGTCAGTTGGTCCCTCCCCAATATCCTGTTTGCCCTGAGGACATTCCAGGTGCATGAACTTTGTCAAGTCCACAAGCCACTATGCAAGCAATCTACCAGTAATTTTCCATTAAGGGTTAAATGCCTTGCCTTGAAAACCGACCACCACTGACTTTATTTCTAACAACTTATAAAAATTCTCACATATTTACATGTAACACTTATAAAGAGGACTATTTAATCTATTGACAGACATTTCTATAAAGAGTATGAATGGGTTTTATGTCCATTATTTAAAAACTAGTGGCCCGGTGCATGAAATTCATGCACGGGGGAGGGGGTGTTCCTCAGCCCAGCCTGCAGCCTCTCCAATCTGGGACCCCTCGAAGGATGTCCTACTGCCGGTTTACAGGGATCGGGCCTAAACCGGCAGTCGGACATCCCTCCCGCAATCCGGGACTGCTGGCTCCTAACTGCTCACCTGCCTGCCTGCCTGATTGCCCCTAACCACTCTGCCTGCCAACCTGATCACCCCCAACTGCCCCCCATGCCATGTGCTTGCCCTCAACTGCCTCCCCTGCCAGCCTTCTCACCCCCAACTGTCCCCCCTGCTGGTCTGCTCACCATCACCTTCCCTTCCCACTGGCCTGCTTGCCCCCAGCTGCCCCCCTTCTGGCCTGCTCACTCAAATTTCCCCCCACCCTCCACTGTCCTGATCACCTCCAACTGACCCCCACTGATGGCCTGATTGCCCCCAACTGGCCCCCCTGCTGGTCTGCTTACCCCCAACTGCCCCGCCCCCAACCAACCTGATCACCCACAGCTGCCCTCCCCTTTTGGCCTCTAACCACCTCTACCTCGGCCCCGCCACCATGGCTTTATCCAGAAGAACGTCCAGAAGGTCTCCTGGAAGGTCTCCAAGTCTAATTAGCATATTACCCTTTTATTAGTATAGATAGAGGCTTGGTGCACAGGTGGGGGCCGGCTGGTTTGCCCTGAAGGGTGTCCCGGATCAGGGTGGGGGTTCCCTTGGGGTGTGGGGAACCCTGGGCAAAGGGCCTGTGGTTGTTTGAAGGCCAGCCATGCCCCCATGGGGTGAGGGTCCCCACTGGGGGTGTGTAGCCAGCCTGGGTGAGAGGCTGATGGCTGTTTGCAGGCTGGCCATGGCCCCCAGCAACCCAAGCTCCCAGCCCCCCCCTTTTTTTTTTCCCAGCGCCTCCTTGAGCGGAGGGAAGCAGGTATCTGGGATTTATTTATCTTCTATAATTGAAACTTTGTAGCCTTGAGCGGTGAGGTCTGGCCAGGGTGGGCGGGAAGCTTGGCTTCCTCCATCGCTGGGGGCAACCCAAGCCGCCTGCTCTCTCCAATTCCGTGGCCGCCACCATCTTGGTTGGTTTAATTTGCATACTTGCTCCTGATTGGCTGGTGGGGGTGACTTGTGGGTGTAGCAGAGTGACACCAATTTGCATGTTTCTCTTTTATTAGTGTAGATATAAAAATATACAACTTTCCAAACAGTTTGCCAAAAACAATTTACATGAGAGAAGATTAAATTTACTAACAGACAACTTAAAAACTCTTTTAAAATCAGTGAATAGAAATTAAAATTAAAAACATACAAATAAACATTATTTTCTTCAATAGCTTGAGTGGAAGTGAGGGGGACAAAAACCTGAAATCCTAGCAGAGGGCAGTATTACTTTGTGACAAGAATTTTTGGTCAATTAAAATAAAAGTGTTTAACACTACTCTCTGATGATGACTACAGAAATATTGAAAATAATATCACTATAAGCCTCCATTACATAAAAACAAATTCTACTACTATTTACCTAGTGTCTAATTCTGAATAGTAGACATTTTGTTCAAAGAGTAAGAATGGACAGAAGGCTAGAACTCTGCCTCTCTTCAGTTAGAAAATACTCTTGATGAGATAAGCAAATAATGTAAAACAAAAGGTATTTTAGGAGAAATCTGTGGATGCTTTCCATGTTTTCCATGGATGTTGCCATCGGGCTGGCAGGGGAGGGCAGTTGTGTGTGATCAGTTATTGGTTTTTGAGATAACATTGAGGTAAGAATATATTTAACTTGTTTTTCAGCCAGCTAGAATTAAGGAGCATTTGCATGTAGCAAGGTAAATATTAGAGTTAAAAGCCCTGAACTCATAACGTACTGTATTGTACTTTCTTGCAAGAGCAATCACTCCAGGGCATATGTTCATTTGAGAATAATTGAATAAAATCCTTACCATTATTTAAATAATTTTTTTCTTTTGACATGCTTACACAGTTATGTAAATATGATATGCTACAACTCCTGTGAATTAATTAGCAAATGTTAATTAAACTATTTTTGGAAGGAAAACATTTAAAATAGCATTGCCTTAGAGAGAAACCATTTGAGAATTTATAGAAATTATCAATGTGAATGCAAAATCTCAGAATTTCCCCCCAAAACTTTAATAGTATATTGCTTCAGCTTGTGCAGGAAACATAAAGAGGCCAGATTCCCGCAATCTGAATAGTAGGGCCAAATAAATTATGTTCTCCAATTGTGCTTACTAATGTATACACCACCACCACCACCACCGCACCCCCCCCTTGCCCTCCGGCCCCCATCCTCATGCTTAGGTAACTGCCAAGGCAGACATTTGAGTTTAAACATTTATACTGTAGTAAGATCTTAAAATAGTTGGATGTGTTTTAGGGGAATGCTAAGTTTTTATTTATTAATGCTTTAAAAAGATATCTTAGAATTTTTTCTTATATAACATCATACAATACAGAGGAAAACTATCCTTTTCAGACTTCAAACCAGGAAAATACTAAAAAAAAACTTAAGGCATTCTTTGTATTTCAAGATAACTGTTCATCATGATGACTTTAAGGTAACAAAATATCCAAAGTGTCTTCATAAAAGTTACAGACTCACTTTTTATCAAGATCACCAAACATAACTCCCTCATTTTCACATATGTTTATAAAGTCTACAGTAGTGTGAAGTATATACATCACTCACTCACTTATGCAGAGCAACTTCCAGTTCTACAAGCTCCACTCACGGTAAGCACCTCAGATAGGTATATAATTTTTTATCTTTTCTATCATTTTTCTGTACCTTTTCTATATTTAAGATATGTTTAGATATACAAATATTTACTACTATTGGTTTACAACTGCCTACAATACTTGGTACAGTTACATGCCGTGTAGAGTTGTAGCCTAGGAACAACAGGCTATAACATATAGCCTAGCTGTGTAGCAGGCTATACCACCTAGGTTTGTGTAAGTGCACTCTATGATGTTAGCACAATGATGATATCACTTAAAGATGCATTTCTCAGAATGTATCCCCCTCATTAAGTGTGCATGACTATATTTGTTGAAATAGAAAATATACATTGCTTTCTATCCCAGGTTCCTGATACAGAGCTCCTGAAATGCTTATAATTTCTGGGGTGATAGGAGTGTCTTTTGTTCCATTTGAGATGACAATTAGTGGGCTTGTGGATAGGTCTGGATGAGGACTGGTCATAAGAAAACAAGTCATGATTAGAAACTTGGAATTTTCAGCCCTGTTCCCATTCTCTTGAGAAAGTGAAATTGGCTAATCATGCCTGTGTGAAATCTCCATAAAAATCCCAAAGGGTTTGAAGAACTTCTGGGTTGGTGAACAAGTGGAGATATCGGCGAGTGGCATGCTCTGAAAGGGTATGGAAGCTCCATGCCCCTTCACCATACCCTGCTATGCATCTCTTCCATCTGGCTGTTCCTGAGTTATATCTATACTAATAAAAGCCTAGATGGCCCTCACACGCAACGTTGCCACAAGATGGTCACGCGCACAGCAGAGGCGGGGCCCGGTGGCTGCTCTGTGTGGTGAGGCCTGGGGGTCCCGCGGTTCCACGCGGCGCAGAGGAGGCCAGTCCTGGCATCTCCACCGCCTTGCGCAGAGGAGACGGGTCCCAGCGGAGAAGGCGGGTTGCGGCTAGGGAGGGCAGTTGTGGGCGATCGGGCCGGCAGGGGAGGGCAGTTGTGCGTGATCGGGCGGCAGGAGAGGGCAGTTGTGTGTGATCAGGCCGGCAGGGGAGGGCAGTTGAGGGTGATCGGGCCGGCAGGGGAGGGCAGTTGGGAGTGATCGGCCAGAAGCGGCAGGGGACAGTTGGGAGTGATCGGCCAGAAGGGAGCAGTTAGGCATCAATCAGGCTGGCAGGGGAGCAGTTAGGGGGCGATCAGGCTGGCTGGAAAAAGCAGTTAGGGCAGTGGTTGGCAAACTGCGGCTTGCGAACCACAGGCGGCTCTTTGGCCCCTTGAGTGTGGCTCTTCCACAAAATACCACATGTGGGCGCACACATATAGCGCGATCGAAACTTCGTGGCCCATGTGCAGAAGTTGATATTTTGTGGAAGAGCCACACTCAAGGGGCCAAAGAGCCGCATGTGCCTCACGAGCTGCAGTTTGCCGACCACTGGGTTAGGGGCAATTAGGCAGGTGAGTGGTTAGGAGCCAGTGGTCCGGGATTGTGAGAGGGATGTCCCAGATTGGAGAGGGTGCAGGCTGGGCTGAGGGACACCCCCCCACCGTGCACAAATTTCGTGCACCGGGCCACTAGTCCTTTTATAATAAACTAGAGGCCCAATGCACAAAATCTGTGCAAGGGCTTTGGCCCCCGCCGCCTCTGTCTCTGCCTTGGCTCCTGCCCGCCGCTGCGGCAGCCAGAAAGACAGATGTCTGGAAGGACATCTGGTCTAATTAGCATATTATGCTTTTATTATTATAGACTGTAATCTAGTAAATAAAATGCTTCTTTGAATTTTTTTGAGCCAGTCTAGCAAATTAATCGAACGCAATGAGTGGGTAATTTAAATGTGTTGTTCAGAAACACAAATGACAAATCTGACTTGCGACTGGTGTCTGAAGGGGTTAGGAGAGGGGGACAGTCTTGTGGAACTGAGCCCATTATTTGTTGAATCTATGCTATCTCCAGGTAAACAATTTCAGAATTAAGTTGGATTTAGGACACTCAACCAGTGTCCTAGAATTGCTTGGTAGGTGAGGAATACCTACACAAAATTGTAACTCCATGCAGAAGTATTTAGTATTAAACAAACTTACCAACTTATTAAACAAAAAAATAAATATGCAGTATTTGCAACATGTAACCTATAAAGCTAGAAAAGGAATAAAAGTAACAAAAGAGTGCATAACAAAGAATAAAGACCAAGGCACAAAACTGATGAAGTAATTTTTTTAAATGTTTTTATTGATTTCAGAGAGGAAGGGACTCAACTGGGCATGTGCCCTGACCTGGAATCAAAACGTAACCTCCTCATTCAATCAATGAGCCACACCAGCTGGGCTGATGAAGTAATTTTTAATAAATAATAAATAGTATGAAAAGTAGAGGCATAAAACCTGAACAAATCAGTCATCATGAAAGAACTAGAAAGGGTGTTCAAAACTATGCACAACAATGGCAATAGCCCCAGGTGGTTCGGGAATTTAATTTTTAACCAAACATTCAAAACAGGGTTCAGAAGAATTTAAACAGTTCCAGTATCAAGATAAATATGCAGGCCATTTTACTTTATTTTATGCACTTGATAAAACCTTCATTAATAAAACTGGACAAAGGGTAAAAAGAAAGTTTATAGATGAAGCTCTACTACATTAATGTAGCAAACTGAAAAGTTCCACTTTTTAACATTCCTCTGCCTTATTAACTATCGCTGATAAGTAGCAAAATTATTAAGTCATATTCTAGTGTTAATACAAAATAACTTAGGAAAAATAAAATAAATCTCTTTAAAAATGCAGATCTTGTGCTTGTTTCATTTTAGTTCAAAGAATAGTCACAGTTGGTAAGGCTGTGGTTAACACACAATAATGGCACAACCACTTATTACTAGAAGCCTCAATTTTGTATAGACTTCAAGCCTGCAATTCCACTTCCAGAAATTTACTCCATAATCCCAGATGTACACAAAAAGCAAGCTAAGAAGTACCCATGAACATGGGCACAGCCCAGGGGCACAGGCTCTCGCACACACAAAACAAAACTGAAACCTAATCACAGGAATACAGACTGCTTCCCCTAGGCAAGCGCCATGCCATCATATCAATAGAGCTCCTCTTTATAACTAAAAAAACAAATCTCAGACCTTATTTTTAAATATCTGTAAGGAAATTCCAAACAGCTTATGATAGTCTAACTTTGAGCTGAGTGAACATAAAAATCTTACACTAAAGTCCTATTAACTTTAGTTTCTTATACCAGAATATATCTTGTCTGGCTTTCAATCAAAAAATTATAAGGCACACTAAAAGTAAAAATAAACATACAGTGAAGAGATTGAAAAGACACAGTAAGACTTAGGAATGGCAACAATTTTAAAATTAAGACTGGGAATTCAATATGCTAAGAGCTCTAATGAAAAAAGCAAACAACCTGCAATTAAAGATGGGCAATGTAAGCAGATGGAAACTCTTGAAAACAAATCAAAAGGAAATACAAAAAATTGAAAACAATAAAATAGAAATAAAGAATGCATTTGATATGCTTAACAATGTATAAATGATCAAGTAAAGACTATTACAAGGAACTGGCAATATTCTATTATATGATACCTGTACTACTTGTTAAGTGGTACAGTGCTATTTGAAAATAGACTTGGATTTCTTATAAATGTACACTGCAAACCCTATAGTAACCACTAAATGAAGTTTTTTTGTTTTTGTTTTTAAAGAGGTGGAACTATGGACTGAGGGAGGAAAAAAAATGGATATAACATGATTGACTAAAATCAGAGAAGGCAGAAAATGAAAGACCAGGGCGGGGGAAAAAAGAACAAAGGCAACCCAGAGAAAACAGCAATAAATGTGGCAGATATTAATCCAACTATGTCAGTATGACTTTTAAACGTTAATGGGCTAAAAACACCAATTAATAAGTAGAGACTGTCACAGTAGATAAATAAGACCCAAGTATATACTGTCTACAAGACACTTTAAATATAACAACACAGATTAAAGTACAGGGATTGGGGGGGGGGGGCAGTTAAACACTAATCAAAAGAAAGTTGAAATAGCAATATATAATTTTAGATAGAGCAAATATCAGAGTGAGAAGTATTAAGATTAAAGAAGGCAATACATAATGATAAAGGAGTGAATTCTATTAAGTCAACAATTCTTAATGTGTGAGTGCCTAACAACTGCCTAACAACAAAAGATCAAAGTACATGAAACAAAAATTGATACGAATGCAAGAAGAAATTGAGGAATCCACTTTATACTTGGAAGACATCAATATCCCTCGAACAGTAATTGACAGAAAATCACTAAGGACATACTTGAATTGGACAGGACTACCAGTCAAAAGGACCTAATTGAACAGAAGAAGAACAGAATGCATATTCTCCTCAAACTGACATAGCACCATTCACCTAGATAGACCATAGTCTGGGGCAAAAAAAAAAACAACAACAAAAAAAACCTCAAACACTTTATATTTGAAAAAAAAAAAGAAAGAAAGAAATTATATAAAGTATGCTCTAACACCATGATAGAATTAAGGTAGAAATAAACAGAAAAATAGCTAGTAAATCCCCAATACAGAGCTTAAACAACACACTTCTATAAAACACATGGATCAAATAAGAGAAATTAAGAAAAAGAATTGTAAATAAAATAAAAATTAAAATAGAAGTTACCAAATGTATGACATGTAGCAAAAGCAGTCCTTAGAGCAGTGGTTCTCAACCTTCTGGCCCTTTAAATACAGTTCCTCATGTTGTGACCCAAACATAAAATTATTTTCATTGCTACTTCATAACTGTAATGTTGCTACTGTTATGAATCGTAATGTAAATATCTGATATGCAGGATGGTCTTAGACGACCCCTGTGAAAGGGTCATTCGACCGCCAAAGGGGTCGCGACCCACAGGTTGAGAACCGCTGCCTTAGAGGAAAATTTATAGTGCTGAATGCATATATGAGAACAGCAAAGAAGACCTAAAATCAATAATCTAAGTTTCCACCTTAGTTAATCAGAAAAAGAAAAGCAAAATAAACCCAAAGTAAGAATAACAAAAAATTAGAGAACAGGCCAATGAAATTGAAAGCAAGAACTCAATCACAAAAAGAAATCATGAAAAACTCATTCAGCCTAAAATGAAAACTGATAAAGCTAAATACATAAATGAATAAAACTGATAAACCTCTAGGTTAAAACAAAACAATAAAAAAGAGCAGGCACAAATGATTAATATCAGACATGATTAATATCAGAAATTAAAGGAGGACCATCACTACTGATTCCACAGACATTAAAAGAAAAGCTATTACCCTTTCAACTTTAACTTTGCCAAGACTGTCATCAACTTTTTGGTCAAAACTTCATACTGATCTCTATTCCCATATCCATCATGGAAGTAGCAAACTACTAAAATTAAGTTGTTTTTATTGGAGGTGGGAAAGAGATTGGGAGACTTTTGTGAGATTAACGGGAACAAGAATTTAGGAAAAACTAGCAACCCCAACACATGCTTGTTTGAATATAGGCATGTAGGGCATGATTTGGGAGTGAAAAGGGGGAGTAAAACGAAAAGAAAAGAATTAGGGAACAATTGTCGATTTCAGATTTCATCTACCTTCTTCTAGTTTACAATCTCAGCTTGTATTATTTTCCCATTTAAGCACTTAGTAAAATGTGCAAAGCTATTCAGTCCCATCAGCAAATCCTGTCCAAAAAGAAGAAACATATAACAGCATGGTCACTTAACAACCAGTGTTTTAATTTGGATAGAATTCATTGACAAAGCCATTTCCAAAAGACCTGCAGCACTAAAATAGTTAAAATTAAACCAAGGCCTCTATTCCACTCCATCAAAAGACAAGAGGTTCTATTGAGGGCAATACAGAAGAACTCTACACTAGGGGATATCAGGCTCAGTAGAAGGTAAGGGCATTACAGGTGAAAAAACTGAATATTGATATTCCTGAGCTCTCTGCTTTCATTTGCTTTTCCAAGCATTGGCAATCAGGCTTATAGCTTGTAGCAGGATTTGTTGTGGGAGGCTGTCCAGTGAATTGACAAATGGTCAATAGCACCTGCAGCTTCCATCTACTGGTTTTTAGTAACAACCACATCCTAGAACCAGTGACTTAGAGGCATGAGAGTGAAAAATCCTTTGCATTGAACTCTTGTTAGGCCAATAGAAAAGGTTTCCAAATACCTAAGAAATGCACATTAGGGTTTTTCCCTCTAATATGTGCCCCAGCCAAATTTTTCCTCAGTGAGAACCATCAATAGCTAGCAAGTCCCAGCCAAGTTCATAAAGACCCGAGATAACTTTCTACTGCCCCTTACAAAATTTGAACACACAATCAAGGATCATAAGAGAGCTAAGGAAAACGTCTAAAATGAAAGAAACCAAAACATACAAAAAGAATACTTTAGATAAAGCAAAGAAAAATAAATTTCAAAAAAAAACTTTAATTAAGTCCATAAAAAGAAAAGAAAAACACAAAACAAAACAAAGAAAAACCAACCACTAGGATTCTGTGAAAAAAATACAGCGATCAAGAAAGCTATTGTAAACAAAAGAGTATGAGAACTGAAATGAAAATCTTTAAACATTTAAAAAATCAAGTAAATTTCCCAGAAAGTGTAAAGCATAGAATTGGAAAAACATAAAAAATGTGAGAAATAAAACAGGTCTAGGAGGTCAATGTCTAATTGCAGTTCCAGAACAAAATAGACAGAAGCAAGGAAATTACACAAAAAGTATCAGAAAGTTTCTCAGAGCTGAAGGATATAAGTTACCAAATGGAAAGGTCCCATGGAACACACAAAAAAGTGCATTTATTTTACGACTATGACATTTTAGAATACTGGGTACAACGAAGAGAAAATTCTATAAGCTTTAAACAAAAAGGCTGCAGAAGCTTTCATGGGGAAGAGAAAGGTGAAATGCAAAGTGTTGAAAATTAGAATAGTTTCAGATTTTATATAAGACACACTAAGAATTCCTTCACAATTCTGAAGAAAAATATTCCCAACTTAGAATTCTATACCCAGACTACAGTCATATAAAGTAGCAGATATTTATAGGAACATAATGCCTCAAAACATTAGCCTTTCAGATAGCTACTGGAGACCATGACCAAACAAAGAGAAGGAGCATACAAGACAAAGAATTACATGGGATACAAACAACAGATGATCCATCATAGAATAGAGGCTGCACGAAGGACAACCTTATTAATAAGCAACTGGTGTAATCTGGAAGCAGAATGTTCCAGGAGAAATTTCTCAATTATGGTAAACCTGATAAAAATAATCAATACTTCTGAACCTATGGAGAGGATATGCTGACAACTATCAGTTAGTTTGGAAATGATTTAATAAATATTGAAAAACTGAAGTATCTGTAGAACGATGGGGGAGTGGTTGGGGTGTTTGTGGGGAAAAAATCCAATTTATAGAATCCATAGTGGGAAGTCAACAAATAATGAAATGAAAAAAAAAAAATCAAGAGGTAGCAATATAAGATGTTATTTAGAAATATGGAAGTAAATAGCAAAAGAATGTGTCAAAAAAATAAAAACTGTTCCCCCCTAGAGATGGGAAATAGCCACCTTGTCCAATATTACACCCTTCAAGGGGCTTGAGCAAGGTGAGGGTATAAAGGCCCAAGCATTTTGGTCCACCATGGTGCCAACTCTGATGGGAAATATTATGGAGAAGAGAACTTGCAATAAATGAGTTGCCCTGCCTGTTGTGGCTCAGTTGGTTGGAGTGCTATCCCGTATATGGAAAGATCATGGGTTCGATTCCCCGGTCAGGGCATATACTTAAGTTGTGGGTTCAGTCCCTGGTCCAGGTACACATGGGAATCAACTGCCGATGTTTCTCGCTCACAATGATGTTTCTCTCTCTCTAACCTCCTTTCTTTTAAAATAAACATATTTTTGGGTAAGGATTAAAATATGTATATATTTTAATTATATATATACATATATATGCACACATATATACATATATATACACACATATATATATTAAAATAGGTATGAGTTGTTTTTAATAATAAACGATGTAGAAGTAGTCAATACTTGAAGCTTATGTTCTTTTACATTTGAAACTGTTAACTTAAAAAAAAAAAAAACACCTGAAAATATTTTCATTAACTTGGCTACTTATACTGTAGAAGGTAATTCAATTTAAAAATTTTTAAACTCATGTATGACTTAAGTTGAAACACAAAATTTTGGCCAGAACCAGAAAGATCTTGATATGAATTTCTAAATTTAAAAACAAAAGAGAGGATAAGAGTTTTCTTTATGGTAAAGGCAGATCGAATCAATCCTCCTGCCAAAGTCAAGAAAAATCTTCATAATAAAAATCAAAGAAATAAGGCAGCATGAAATATATGCCAAAACCTAGTAGAAGGTAAATCAGAGAAATAAACCACACACCCAATCACTTTTTCCTGAGGCCTTTTGCCAATCCAGAAAAAAAGGCTGAGAAATAAAAAGTAAGACTGAGCTACTGGTGACTTTGATGAGCATGGTAAAAAACAACAGCAACAACAGCAAAACCAAAACCAAAAAACAAAACAAAACAACGAAGCAAAGGATCTACCAAACCTGGGGATTCAAATAAACCATCACACAATTTAAGTGGAGATCTCAAGGGCAGTGTCATCAGTATAGGAAGAACTGGATGTAAAACACAACTCATATGACTCAAAGTCCTGCTTATTTCATGTGTGTAACAGAAGAAATCCCAAATTTTGAAAATGAATTGATTTGGAACTGGTAGCATCCCTAAGCATCTTTCCTAGAAAAACATGCCTTCTTGACAAAGATATTATTATGCTAGTACTTACTCACTATTCCTGTAATTTTTCAAACAAAACCAGCACATAGACACACAAGAAAAATCATAAACCAGCAAACACAAAATTCAGAAACTGTAATTATCAGTCACAGACAAAAGAAACTAACTATGAATGCTATGCCACTAAAGCCACAACTTTTAATTTGTAATTTAAAATTTGTAACTTTTACCAAGTAGCCAGAAACAGTAAAAATGAATATAGGGCGCTAGCCGATTTGGCTCAGTGGATAGAGTGTCGGCCTGCAGAACAAAGGGTTCCGGGTTTGATTCCATTCAAGACTATGTACCTAGGTTGCAGACTACTCCCTGGCCTGGGCCTTGGTCAGGGCTTGTGCAGGAGGCAACCAATCAATGTGTGTCTCTCAGATCGATGTTTTTCTCTGTCTTTCCCCTCTCTTCCACTCTCTCTAAAAAAAAAAAAACACACACACAAAAAAAAAACCAATGGAAAAATATCCTTGGGTGAGGATTAAAAGAAAAAAAAAAAACAATAAGGACCTATGAACCATAAGGTTGCAGTTTGATTCCTGGTCAGGTTACATGCAGGGGTTGTGGGCTCCATCCACAGTAGGGGGTGTGCAGGAGGCAGCCGATAAATGATTCTTTCTCATCATTGATGTTTCTCTCTCTCCCTCTCTGAAATCAATAAAATTATATTTTAAAAAAATGAATATAGGTGTATTTCTTTAAATTCTGATCCACAGAATTAAGAATCCCAGTGAACCCAAAACAGGAAAACCTCACGAAGAAATAGCAGAAAATCTAAGATAAAAGAAACATTTTTAAAAAGCAGATTTCTTTCAAAGCAGCAAGAGTTAGATTGACAGCTGACTTCCAAAGTCAGTAATGGAAGTCAAACAGCAGTGGAATATTATCTTTGTGGTGGTGAAAAACAACCATAATCCTACAATTTAATACACCCCAAAACATTCTTCAAGATTGAAGGTGAAACAAAGACAGTGCAAGATAAACAAAAAATTAAGAGCATTGGCCATGAACACATCTGTATCTAAATAATATGCTAAAAAAACAAAAACAAAAAAGAAAAGGATCTCTGAGGAAAATTCAGAGACATTAGAAGAAATAAAGAACACTGAAAGTATATAAATATGTAGGGATATGTAAGTCAACAATGATGATAGAGAACTGTGCTGTCCAAACGGAAACATAGTACCTATATCAGTGGTTCTCAACCTTCCTAATTCCGCTACCCTTTAATACAGTTCTTCATGTTGTGGTGACCCCAACCATAAAATTATTTTCGTTGCTACTTCATAACTGTAATTTTGCTACTGTTATGAATTGTAAATATCTGATATGCAGGATGTATTTTCATTGTTACAAATTGAACATAATTAAAGCATAGTGATTCATCACAAAAACAATGTGTAACTATATAAGTGTTTTTCGATGGTCTTAGGCGACCCCTGTTAAAGGGTCGTTCGACCCCCAAAGGGGTCGCAAGTCACACGTTGAGAACCGCTGACCTATATGTTCTCTAAAATTTTCTAGTATCCTAATAGAGGGAATATGCTAATTGACTGCCCCGCCCTCAAAGATGGCAATGCCCAGTCCCTTCAGCCCTGCCGGGGCGGCAGGTGCACAGCAAGGCGGGGCCCGCCCCCGGGCGGGCCTAGCCCCTCCGCATGCCTGCCTCTGGAGACCCCCAGTCCCCTCAGCCCCCCAGGGCCAGGCCAAGGCGCAGGTAAGCCTCGGATGGCGGCTGCCCAGCCGCCCAGGGCTGGCCCGAGGTGCAGGCAAGCCTTGGATGGTGGCTACTCAGCCGCCCAGGGCCACCCAAGGCTCAGGTAACCAGGGCCGGCTGAGGTTTGCGCTGCCAGCAGTGGTAGCAGCAGAGGTATGATGGGGCATAGCCTTCCCCTAATCTCCGGGTCGCCTCCCATCCCTGAGGGCTCCCGGACTGTGAGAGGGGGCAGGATGGGCTGAGGGACCCCCCTCCAGTGTATGAATTTTCATGTACCGGGCCTCTAGTTTAAAAAATAAAAAAAGGTGAAATTAATTTATTAAAATTTCAACATGTAATATATTAAGAAGCTGAATTTACACTGTTTTTATACTTAGTATTAGAAATCTGGGGTTTATTTGACATTCACAGAACATAACAATTCAGTTGGTAAATTGCTTTTAACCTAATAAATAATCTGTGCAAAATACTTAAAGACTATTCACATAACCAATTTATATTTTTGAAAAAAAAAATGTTTAGCCTCAGTAATAACCAGGGAACTGCAAATTAAAGCAATAATGTAAAGCTACATCCATCAGTTTGGCAAAAATCAAAAAATACCAACTGCTGGCAGGACGGTCGAGAAAAAGTATCTATTGTATACTGCTGGTGGGAGCATAAATTAATATATCATTTTCCATTAATATATGGAAAAATTGGGCATACACACAATTGTACGCTATATGCATAAAAATACATTTAAAAACATCCATAATAGCACTGCCCATAATTGTTAAAAACTAGACACAATCCAAATGTCCATTAATATTAGATTAGTTAATTGTGGCTTATTCATAAAAAGACCACACTAGTTCTGACCCATGTTGCAAAGTGGTTAGAGCAGGGTTTCAGGTTCCATCCAGCCTGGTCAGGGCACGAGCTGGGGGAGACAACCTATGTCTGTCTGTCTGTCTGTCTCTCTTCCTCTCTTCTTCCCCTCTCTCCCTTCCTTCCACCCTTCTCCTAGCTCAGGGGTGGGCAAACTTTTTGACTCGAGGGCCACAATGGGTTCTTAAACTGGACCGGAGGGCCGGAACAAAAGCATGGATGGAGTGTTTGTGTGAACTAATATAAATTCAAAGTAAACATCATTACATAAAAGGGTATGGTCTTTTTTTTTTTTTTTTTAGTTTTATTCATTTCAAACGGGCCAGATCCGGCCCGAGGGCCATAGTTTGCCCACGGCTGCCCTAGCTCCAAAAAAAAAACAACAAAAAATTAAAATTTAAAAAAAAAAATAATAATAATCAATGTAAAAAATATCCTCTGGTGAGGATTAAAAAAAAAAATACTACCGTATACTTTTACTGTAGACTATAGACATTACTATAGAGCAATGAAAATATACATACTAAAGCTAAATGTACTAACATGGTTATATATTAATAACATGAGAGAAAATAACATAATCTATATATATAAAACCCTAATATGCAAATAGACTGAAAGGCAGAACAATCGGACTGGTCGCTATGACGTGCGCTGACCACCAGGGGACATTCGCGGAACATGGTGGGCGTTGCCAGCAGGCGGCAGAGTATGGAACATGGCAGGCATCAGCTGCGGTGAGATGGTGGAGCCGGTGAATGGGGGTGCCAGACCAAGACGGGGTGCCAATCGTGTCATCAGGGCAAGCCTCTGGTGGTTACTGAAAATTCTTTGCTCCTGCACACTGCAGTCCCACAGGGTGCTCACACCCACTGCTGGTGCCGGAGCCGCCACTCGCACCCATGGCAGGCGCTGGCCCTGATTGCCCCTCAGGGCTTCTCCACCATCCACTGCTCCTGAGAGGCAATTGGAGCTGGTAGCTGCCCCTTGCACCCGCTGTCGGCGCTGGCCCCGCTCGCATCCACTGCTGGCGCCTGGCGCCGGTACTGATTGCTAGGCGCTGTCAGCAGGTGAGAGCAGAAGCTGTTGGCCCCAGATCGTCCCTGAGGGCTTCTCCACCTCCCCCTGCTCCTGAGGGGTGATCGGGGCAGCAGCTGCCACTCACACTGCTGACAGTACCAGCCCCGCTTGCACCTGCTGCTGGCACCAGCCCCAATAGCTCCATGTGCTGTTAGTGGGTGCAAGCAGAACCGGCGCCATCAGCACGTGGGAGCATTAGCAGCGGGAGTAGGGCTGTAGGCAGACAGGGGACCGGGAGCCACGGCAGAAGGGGCTGGGCGGGGGTGCAGACGATGGGCTGAGACCCGCCCCTGTGCCCACCGCAGCCTCAAGGCCCACAGTTCCTTTCAAGGTGCACAAATTCGTGCATTGGGCCCCTTGTACATAATATGTAACTCATTTACATATAGGTAAATACAGGCAAAAATGATCTATATTAATTTAGGAATGCTGGCATAGCTAGTTAAAAAAATAGTTGAAATAAAAGTAAGACATAATTCCCATAAAATCCAAATAGTGTGAACTCTGAGAGTGGTGAGGAGGGAGGAATGATCAGGAATAGATGAGGGGTAGGAACCTGTCTCCAGGGCCAACAATGTTCTAGTTCTTGACTTTGGTAATGATTACAGAGTGTTCACTGCATTCATTAGACTGCATATCTATAATTTGTTCATTTTTGTTTATTTTACTACACAAAAAGACTTTAAAATTGTTACCTAAGGCACTTTAATTGCTTTGCAAGGTATTTTTCTGTTAAAAAGTGATAAACGTCTGGTTTTACTATATAAAAAATTTTAAGGTACAAGACTCTAGTTTTTATTTCATTTGACAAGATTACAGCAAACACAGAAAGTAGCAAGCACTAGGATATGATGCATAAATAGGGTCCACTGCTAAAACAAAATGAAGAGAAAAAGTAGTACCTTTAATTGATAGTTTACCCCAAAGGACCCATTAGAGATTAGGTAACACCAACACAAATAAATACAGTGGGGCCTTGACTTACGAGTGTCCCGACTAACTAGTTTTTCGAGATACAAGCCGTCTCTAGGCCGATTTTTTCCTTTGAGTTGCGAGCTAAAATTCGGGTTACGAGCCAGCTTCAGATACCCCACTGCTAGTTGGCGCAGCGAACATCACAGTGAACGCCACAACATCAGCCCAGCATCACGTGTCTCACTAGTTCACAACTGATTTGACATACGAGTAATTTGAGTTACGAGCTCCGTCACGGAAAGAATTAAACTCGTAAGTAAAGGCCCCACTGTATGAGAAACTTTAGATTCTTGGTCTTAATAGAAACCATAGATGGGTGATAATCTTTCAAAGTACCTTTACAAAACGCGCCAACTGAAAGACTGAAATGATTTAAGTTGTATAAAGAGAGTATGAAAAAGAAACAGTACTGTTTTATTTTAAAAAGCTTTACTAAGGCCCTGACCGGTTTGGCTCAGTGGATAGAGCATCAGCCTGCGGACTCAAGGGTCCCAGGTTCGAGTCCGGTCAAGGGCATGTACCTTGGTTGCGGGCACATCCCCAGTAGGGAGTGTGCAGGAGGCAGCTGATTGATGGTTCTCGCTCATCAATGTTTCTAACTCTCTATCCCTCTCCTTCCTCTCTGTAAAAAATCAATAAAATATATTTAAAAAAAAAAAAAAAAAAGCTTTACTAAGCCCTAACCGGTTTGGCTTGGTGGATAGGGCATCGGCCTATGGACTGAAAGGTTGCAGGTTCGATTCTGGTCAAGGGCATGTACCTTGGTTGTGGGCACATCCCCAGTAGGAGGTGTTGCAGAGGCAGCTGATGGATGTTTCTCTCTCACGGATGTTTCTAACTCTCTATCCCTCTCTCTTCCTCTCTGTAAAAAAATCAATAAAATATATATTTTTTAAAAAGCTTTACTAATGTAAATTCATGAATCCTTCCTTAAATATTTTGGAATTAATTCTGATCTTATGAGGGAAACATTATTTTCAGCAAAAATAGATAGCATTTAATTGAGAAACCAAAGGCTCTAAATCCGAGGCTAGTAACAAAACCACCACAAAACCCTTAAGATACCCATTTAAAAATTTCTCATCTACACCGCAGAAGGTGAAAACTGAGCTATGTCCCTTCTCTATCAACAGCAACACCCAATATCAAGGACTACACCATCCACCACCCCTTCCTGAGAACAGGCACAGGCGTTGTTGCAGGAGCAACGCAAGACGCGGAGAGAAATTCCACCACGGCTTCCCAGCCTGCTCGTCCTCAAAGCCCCTCCAGGATTCAAGGGCGGGTGGGAAGTCAGGGAAGCATCGCTTCCGGCCCTAGAAGTTGTGGTCATTCACACAGGGAGCTTCAGTCCCCGCACAGGTTCCCTGCTCCAAGCTGAAGCTGCGGGCACCAGTCATCTGCAGAGGCTCCGAGTCCGCTGCCCTCCTTACACCACCGAGTGCCGTCGCCACCCCGCCGCCGACCCGGCCTCACTAGGACTCCCCGCCCCACCCGGGATCCGTCGGCAGGGAGGCCAGGGGACCAGGAGCCGCCTGCTTTCTGGCCAGGCAGGCCTACACAAGCCCACCCCCCGCCCGCATTCCCAGTTTCCAGAGCCTTTCGGCCCCCCCCTCCCCCCGGCTTTAGATTGCCTTTCACCGTTGGCGCCCCTACCAGGGGCCAGCCTCCCCCAAGTTACCTCTCACAGAAAAGTCTGCCCTTACTAGGGCAGAGCGGAGATGTAGCCACAGCGGGAACCGTTCCACAGGCTTGCCTGGCACCTGGATCGGACCAGCTTCACCAGGTGCTGCTAAGGAGACACCTCTACTCCCGGCATGCCGCGCGCACGCGCCTCTCCCACCCCGCCCACTTCCCGCCCCAACACGTGACCTCTTTTGGCCTCCGCCACGCCCACTTCCGTTCCTCCACTTTCCCTTAGGAGGGAGGAGGGGGCGGAGGGTGTTACTGAGTAGCGACTTCCTCCTACTCCTCGCCCCCGCCCCTCTACCCCCTGCTACAATGTCTTCCGGGTCGCTAGAGCCCCATAGCCTTCTGGGAAACCGTCTCATTTCCTCCCCTCCCCCTCCTCCTGCCTTCAACCAACCAGCCTCCCATCAGTGAGGGACATGCGCAGTGAGTGCCTCCCGTCTCTTCTACCCGATCCCCCCCCCTCCCCCCCAAAGCAGAGAGACCCCAGCAGCAGCAGCAGCTGATGATGAAGAGAGAGGCAGTGGCAGAGGGGGGGCACCTTTTATTTCTATTTTTAAAGGGACAGGACACTAATTTTACCCCACTTCAACCTTGAATTGAGGGGGGGTGGGGGGAAGGCGGCTGAGTTCCTTCCCCCACCCTCCAGCCCTGAGACCTGAGAGGGGGATTGAGCCAGAGAGAGAAGGAGAAGGAGTTTCTTCTTCTTCGAAAACCCCCATCTACGACTCCTACCCCTTCACCCCTCCAGTAGCCTCCCTCCCGAGCCCCCTCCACCCTCCTCTTTGGCCGCGAGAGAGGAGAGAAAGAGACCAAAAGCCTCTTAGCAACACAGACCCTGCTCTGCTGCTGTTGCTGCTGCTGCTGCTGCTGCTACTGCTGCTGCTTGGCCCTGGCTGGAGACATCTCACTACACCCAGGAGCAGCCACTTCCCCAGCTCTCCTCCTCCGCCGCCGCCTCCTCCTCCTCCTCCACTCCCCCCTTTATTACCCTTTGTGTCATCCTCCACAGCTCCCGGGAAGGCACTCAAAAGTGGGGGGCAGGAAAGGTAAGTGTGTCTGTGGGGGCTTTATTGCCTTCCTCTGGCTCCGACTTTAACTCCGGGGCAACAGTAGCACCAAACCGTGTACGCAGTAAGGAGGGGTCGGAGTGGGGAGGGGTGTGCGAGGAGGGTGCCCATCCTGTCAGAGGAGGAAGGGCACTTTTGTGAATATTTGCTGTTGTCAAAAGTGGTTTCTCTCCTCCAGCTCACATCTGATTGTGTCTTGCTCCAGTGGGGGAGAATACAAAAACAACCCCCTCCTTCTCCCGGGGAGGCGCCAGGGAAAGGGGCAGAAAGAGGCACACTTTCTGGGTGTCACTTTGCAGGATTCGTGTGGAGGGCTGTGCTCCTGCGTCCCCGGGAGAAGCCCCGCTGCATTTGTTTCCGAGTGGGAAAATGTCGGGGTCTGGATTGTGTTGGAACTGCTGGTCCATGAGTGGACTTGAGTGTTTTCCCCTGCGTGGTTCTGTAGGTGATTTGGGTCTGGACTTCAGTGTTGGAGCAGACTTGTTTGGTTTTTGCTTTCTGGGTTACATTTTTTTCCTTTTTTCGTTTTGTCCGACATGCAGAGAAAATTTCAGATTTTTAGTTGATAGAGGCCTTTGGTTAGGTTTTGACTTGTATTATTGCTTTTTTTGGGGGGGGGGTTAAATGTTTGTTTCATGTATCAGCATATAAAGTTCAAAGCTTAAAATGCTTAAAGTTTAAATACCACTGGTCTGGTCTTTCCCCACATAAGATGAGAATGTAAGCTATTTCATAATTAATCTGGGTATTTTTTTCAGTCGTTGTAACTTGTATGAACAAGTAATCCCCATTGAAAACTTTATGTTGTTCTGGCTTCATGGAAGGCCAAACCTCTCCATCAATAGTTTGCTGGATTGGTACCACTTTCAGTTTTAACTGAATTATTTATTTACTGTTGTAAATTGAGACGAGTTTTTTCCCTCTTGGGGTACTGGAGCAAAATGCTCACTATATCTGAAGGGAGGCAGATTTCTAAAATATGTATTCATGACGCAAAAGAAATCATGAAGTTGTAGTTAGTATATTCATTGTAGTTAGATATAAATCGAAAGATGAAACTAGATTTAGGCTTACAGAGTAACAATCTTGATAGAAATCACTATTCTTACGTTTTTACATGGTATGTTCTTATGAATGGCTTTCAAAATCAGTGCTGCATTTTATTTCACAAATGCTAGAAAGTATGTTTATGATGTAGGCCTTTTATTAGGTCTTACATTGGAGAATGGTATTTTGTTTCATACATACATTTCTTTATGCTTTCCTTGAAGATGGATGCAACACATATTCTCTCTCTCTCTCTCTCTCTCTCTCTCTCTTTTTCTGTCTCTCTCTCACACCCTTTTTTGTTACTGTATTGGTATCTCTGATCCCATAATTTATGTCAGCAAAAAATATTTTTCTGTAAAGCAGCAATTTTGTGATCAGACTGGCAATATGAAAATAGCAATTTGATCAATTAGAAAGGATTGAAGAAAAAAATCTAGAAGGATGTTTGACATAAATATTTTAAAGACATGATAATACTTTTAATTTTTTATTATCTTGATGTTAAAGCCAAAACATAATGCTCTTATGTTTTAGTGACAGAAAAGCATTGCATATGTAGAAATTGGTTCTGTAAATTTTATCAACTGTGTGAAAAGCAGGCATTTACACACAGCAAAAAAAAAAAGCTGTGCAGCAGTAAACAATATGGTCTTATTTCTCTCCTTTCTGTTATAAATTTGAACAGTTTCTTACCTTTCTCTGAGGTGTAAATCGTGCTCTTAGCAGAAATCTGTGCCAAGTTCAAGTTTTTCTTTCAACATCAATACTATTCCAGATCCACCTCGGTTTTCTTGTTCTCCCTTTAATACCTTAGTAGCCTTAACATAAGAGATAGAAAGTAGAACTTAGTGAATAAATCAATTTTAAGTAAAGCGAATTATGTGGATAATTAGGGTGGTAGTTGCTCAGCTGAGTGAAAAATGTTCAGTCTTCAGCATAATACCTTTACTTATTTTGTTTCTGCTTTCCTTTGAAAACATTCCTTATTCTACCACCCCCAGGGTTCCCCTATGTGTTTTGAAGATTCCAGACTTCCTCTGGGTTGGATAATTATTTACAATTAGAAAACCTTTTTGTTTTAATTATGGCTTATTTTTTTAAGTATTAAGATATAATTTAGGATTGTAATTTTCAGCAAGGTGATATTTTGGAGGTCAGTTTATCCAGCTTTTCATTTTCCATATTGTTGAAGTTCAAGATCTTGAGGAACTTGCTCAGGGTTCCAAGATCTTTAAGTGGGCGGAACATGGACCAGAGAACCCAGGTCTCTTGACATTCACACTGATGTGCTACTTCATTTTCAAGTAGTTTAGTTGGTTAGAGTGTCATCCCAATACTGCAAGATTGTGGGTTGGATCCCTGGTGAGGGCACATACAATAGTCAACCAAAGAGTGCATAAATAAGTGGAACAACAAAATCGATATGTGTGTTTTTTCTCTATCTTTCTAAACTCCCTTCCTCTCTCTCAAAATCAACAAATAAAATTTAAATAAAGAAATGAGACTATAATCACAATTCTGTGTATAGCACTTAAGGGTTTTATATGGAGGCATATTCTTCTAAGAATATTAAGGTAAATAGCTTTAAAGTCATAAAGTCATAATTTTGTCCATTTATAATTTGTTGATTTTTTTTAAATAGGTGGATTATTACTATTTTGGGAATTATTTTCAGCTTCCCCTAGTGCTTATTTTCCCCCTGCACTTCCAATTAATCAGTAAATATCATTCTTACTCTTAGATTAAAGACCCATATATATAAGAAGAATGCATATTGTATTATAAATATTTGTGAGTCTTGGTCTATGAATTACTTAGAACTAACGATTTTTGACTTGTTAGCATTTATATCCCTTATCGCACGGTGTCTGGTGCACCATAGGCCCTACTGGTTGTTTGTCATAATTGATATTAGCGTTAGGCATATTTGAATCTCTTTATTCCATATATGGGATTCCTTCCCTTTCTCCTTTATCCTTTCCTCCTTGCTACAATTTCTTCAGCACCATGATTTTTTTTTTTTTTTTTTGGTAATCTTTACTGTGGCTCTCACTTTATTCCAGTGGCCAAGTTAAATCCTATTAACAATAATAGTACTCATAATAAGTAAAAACATATCCCCCTAATTCTTTTACAGGACACAATTTGACAAAAGTGATTTATTTTAAATAAGGGATGATAAAAAATTCCAATGAAAAACATACTAGCAAATGTTGAGGATACACTTAAATTTCATTTCACTGAGTGACTGGTATAGTAGGTTGTCAGAGTGATTAGGTGGCTTTTACCAGATCTTTAAAAACAACTGTTACTTAGGTGACATGTTTCCCTGACTTTGTTTTTTTGGTCCTTACCCAGACAATTATCAACTTTCCAGTTTTCTATGGATATGAAGATTTACTGCTAGTCATCAGTGGGACCCAATGAAGTCAGCCAGAAAACCTATATCCAACCTATGTACCTTTGCAAACTTGTCTGGATTTTGAATGTATGTGCAAAACACATTGTACTTAGCTATTATTCATTAAACATCACTTGAGTGTCTACTGTCTGTCAGGCACTGTGCTAGGCATCTGAGAAATAAGGATGGTCCCTACAGCTAATGTGAAGAGATATCATAATTGTATTCTAGAAGTGTTTTGGTCATATCTTTATTTTGATGTTTCTACCTAAGTACATTTTATATTAACTTAAATGGATACTGTTAGGTGGAAAAATGCATGTTTAAGAAAGATATTGCTGTATTTTATTAAAATAGAAAAATATAAAGTAAAATTTTCCACTTAATACTGTATTCTGGGGATTTCTATTCTGTATATAATTCACTAATTTTAGATCATGAAAATAGTTTATGTGGTTACCATTGCTAGTATTTATTGTTATATACTTTAATTTGAAGATGACCAGCACTGTTCCTTGAAGTATCTCTTAGTAAATTATTAACAAAAGATAAAAACCAAACTTTTTCAACTTAAACTTTTTTTCTCAAAAGTAACTTTTTCCTTTTTATATCTCATATTAACAGGTTATCTTTATCTTTCATGGTTACTTGGAAGACATTGTACGTTATCATTTTGAGCACTTAGTTATTTTCTATCATAGTTTAAGCTGACAGTATGACTTAATTATCATGGAGTAATTGTAGTATACACTATTTAGGAGTTTTGGAATTTTTAATGGGTACTAGATATGTTCCTCCAAGGTCCTCATAAGACACTTCCCAGTTCTTGTTCTAAATTAGTTGCAATTTTTAATCTTGGTTTTGTGATATTGTTTCTGTAACTTTAATAAAATGAGTTGAAAGTTTCTTAGCTGATTGGATGTTTCAAAAACAAAGAATACTGTCTCGGTTCCTGTCATGGCTTTCACGTGTAATTTTAAAGTATATTAGAGAGAAAAAGATTTCATGAATTTCCTTTGCCCTCTTAAGTATAACTTTTAGAATAATACTGATTCACAATTTAAAAGAAGGAGGAGCCCTAGCCAGTTTGGCTCACTGGATAGAGCGTTGGCCTGGGGACTGAAGAGTCCCGGGTTCGATTCCGGTCAAGGGCATGTACCTTGGTTGCAGCCACATCCCCATTAGGGGGTGTGCAGGAGGCAGCTGGTCGATGTTTCTCTCTCATCGATGTTCCTAACTCTCTATCCCTCTCCCTTCCTCTCTGTAAAAAATCAATAAAATATATTTTAAAAAAAATAAAAGAAGGAGGAATCCCCTGCTGGTACAGTATCTTGTGAAGGTAAATAGACTTTGAGAATCAATTCTGATCTCTTTCACATTCATTCTTAATTTTCTATTTTAGTAATAATCATAGTTATCATTTATTGTATGGGTCTAGTACTGTGATAAATTTACCAATCCCAGTCCTGGTGAACTTTGTAGCATTGTCCCCATGTTACAAACAAGGAAACCTACTCCTGACAAAACAGCATTGAGCATTTTATTAAATAGCAGCAAAATAGTAAGTAACAGTATATTCATGACATTTTCTAATCCAAAACAAAGTCACAATAAAGACTTTTTATCAGTCGCTAAGTATTCTGGGAAACATTAGTAAAATCATGGCCCCAGTAGCTTATTGACTGAGTGATGGAAAATTTCTAAAAGTTTTCAAGGACAGAAAGACAGACAAAAAACTCAATCCTTTATAAGGAGCATAGATGCAGACCATTGTGCAACTTGAAATAAAATATGCATAAAGTCATTCTTCTCTTTGTATGGCAAAAATGACACTTAGGCCTCCTACATATTAAACTTTCTTTATCTTGCATGGAATTACATTTAGCACTTTCCTATGCTAAATTGTTTGGAGGATCCAACAATTTGTGACCCAAAGAATATTTAGAGTAAAAATTTTTATATACCTCTGTTGATAGTGGAAAACCTAAACAAAGGAGAGTTTATATTGCCTAGTGCTTTGGTGTATATACATGTTCCTTCTGGACCCTCTATCTTGCAATATTTTCATAATTAATAAAATTAATAGGATTAAGTTTAGTGTGTCTTCTTGCCTACTGCTTCAAGTCTGAAATATTTTTAGTATTAGAATGGACAATTTGTTGGATTCTTAAAATGTCATTATTATGATATACTTCTTTAAAGCAGCACTTCATTAAAATACTTTTTGACCCAGTTGACCAGAGTTGATTTTTTACATCTTGCTTTTAGGAGAAAAGAGCAATTTTTAAAAAATTCTGTTTTATTAATCAAGTAACTTTCATATCCATCCTAAATAAATACACGTTTATCTTACATACTTAACATTGACTCTGTTATCCTATAAGTGTGATGGCAATGCATTAGGAACCATGGGATTTGGAACTATTTTTAAATGCTAAGGAACTATTCTATGTCATCTACTATACTTCAGAAAAGAAAGTTTATAACAAATGGTTTCTTGCTTTTAAGAACAATCTGAGTAATTGATGAGATAGAATAAGTTTATGGTCCCAAATAATTTCCTTAGATAATCTAAAGGTAATTTCAGTTAAAAGTAAAGATTCTAATTCGTCATCATTTCTGTTTGAAGTATTCTATATTATGTAAGGTTTCAGAAATCAGAAAGACTCAGTATAACTCTTCAGAGAAACAAGGTGAGAACTAGGCTTAACATATATTAAGGTATATCTTCTAATATAGCTGGACATAATGGAAAAGAAAATCACTAATGATACTCATACCTGTTGAAAAGCATATACTTCATTCAGAGTTGGATGTGACTAATTCTGATTTGAGTCCTTATTTTAGCTGATCTATATAACCTTTTCTTAGAGAACTTGTAATTAAATTCTATATCATTGAGTAATTTGTTAGGATATATTGTTTTAAAGGTCAAAAATGAGTTACATAAATTAGTTACCAACCTTGTAAGGGCAAAAAATCTTTGGACATACATGTTTCACTGAGTTCTTTGCCAACCAACCAAGATTCCATCATTGAGAGAAAAATTTCTGTGTGTTGCTAGGGTTATAACTTACATTCTTGTGCTGCCTTTTCTTTTCTTAATGTCTGTATATCAGAAGTTAGAAGCAGACCTAAGTTGTTTCTTAAGATTGACCAAGTGCTCAATTATATCTAGATTTAATCTTGTGTTCAAAGCTATTGTTTTCTATATACAACTTAAATCCAGAAGCTGACTTAATTTGTTGAGTGTTAATTAACTTAATACATATATTCTTAATGTTACTAGTACCTAAATATAATAATATAGGCTTTATATACATACACTTGCTGATGCTGGGGGAAGGAATTATTCTGATTCAACAAAAGAAAAGTATTGATTTTTAAATAGCTTCCTTGGGATATAATGATCTAAAAAGCAGCTGCTATGTAAGAGAAAAAAGGGTTTAGTTGGAAAATTAAATATAAAGTTTATCATTAATGCATATTAAGCAATATCAAAATATTTAAAAGTTAAATACAAATTCCAGTAATGACAGAAATTTAGAGCCTGTTTTTTGTTGTTCTTTTTTTACCATTATTCCAAAATCACTTTCCTTAGACATTTGTCACACAGGAGTTTATGCTGAAGGATTTCTTGGCCATTTTAGAGACTGTAATCTTGTTAAAAGGTTTGTTTATGCTTCCCATCTCTGTTCTGCTGATGGTATTAGAATGCTGGCCAGAGCCAGACATCTAACTGTTTATAACATTGAAACTTCAATTAAAGCTACAGTGTTCAGTTCACTAGATATCAGAAGACCCATACTAGCTACAAATATCACCAGTAATGCTGGCTTTCCATATCGTGCCACTCTTTATGAATACTTTTTTTTTTTTCCATTTAGGAGGTATTGACATTTAATTCTTTCATGGAAGTCTAAAAATGAAACTTATCTTCTATTAGAAATAGTACAGCATTTCCTAACTTTGGATAATAAAACCTAACAGCTTATATTATTGCATATCTTATTTAAATGGTCCCAGTTTAGTATTTTTAGGATTAGTAAATTCTATAGTAGATGTTAGTTTGCTATCCACCTGATATGACTTCTGTTTCTAGTTTGAAGAACATAGCAGAATGTTGCCTGTTAGAAAACAAATGTGATAGTCACATTACTCCAGTGTTTTTATATATAGAGAGACCCACATAATATAGATTTTAATTTAATCTTGCTTTTCTAACTGTTGCTCCTGTTGTCTGTGGTTTCTGTATACTAATATGTGGGTAAACTGTTTTAAAATTTTCTTTTTCTTTTTACAGATGTTAAGAATTCTTTAAAAATATTTCTTCCTTGGCTTCTCTTGATTTTCCTCATCAGCTTCTCTTGCACAATTTACCTCAGTGACTCAGAAAATGAATAGTGCGCATATTTTTAAAATTTTTCTAATTAGTAGAGAAATTTGCTCTATTATATTGCTTTTCCTTTTATAAAAAATAAGTTTAGTTTTTATTAATTTTAGACCTTGATTTACTAAATATATGTATTCTTTATATATACTACTATACATATATTTTTATTAGAATATGAGTTCATAGGGGGTTTAAACATTTTAAGAGATTTGAAAAATCATTGTAAATTGAATGAATACTTGCTAAAATGCTTTTCATTTTAATTAAGAAGAAACATTACAATGGAAAAATTTATATTATTCATTTTCTTAGTCACTGAAAGAAGTGCTCTGTTTACTTTGGAATGTTACAAAGATAGAAAATTAAGACATACTACCTATAGTATCTGAAGATGGGAATTGACAACCATCATGCAAAATTTAGATTTGCAGGCTAAAAACATAGAAAGATCTCTAAGACAAGCTAACTTGAAAAGAAGACAAAATAATATGCACAGTATGATCCCATTTATATATATATAAAAACACATACAGATAACATACAAATGTTAAGAATTCTTTAAAAAATTTCTTAAATATGTATTTAAATATATAAATTTGCATATATAATATAAACTTTATGTTACATGCAAATATATTTATGAAATAGAAATTGTATGAAATACAATGAGAAAAGGTGTGGACAATATGTACCAAATTATATCTTTTTTTTAATAGAAAATATCTATGTGGAATGCTAGAAAGTTGAAGAATATTTTTTGTTTTGTGTACTTTAGCATTACTTGGATTTATTTTTATTTTTAACTGTAAGCTTATATTTATGTAGTAATTTTATAATGGAAAAATATACTTATGTAATAAAGAAATGAGAAATAGATTAACCTAAGAAAATTGTAGCCCTCACCCCTAATCATCACATGAATATATCCCTTGAATACCTTGAAGAGAATTGAATATTGGCTAACAATCATCATAGCTTGATACAGACTAAACACTGTTAGACTGATCGAATCTTCTTAACCAACAAGTTGAAAAGCCTAGTCAATTGAGGGGGGAACAATGAATATAATCTATCCTGATTTTTAAATATTTTGCTTTATTGCAAAATACATTTCTCACTATCCTGGGAAAGTGTAGAATGTCAGTCATAAAGTAGTAGACAGTAAGTCAGTTTCAGTCTGATATAAGATATAATATAGAGGCCTAAGATTGACTTTTATTATTTTAATCAGTGATCTAAATTATCATATGCTCATTCATAATACAGATGACATAGTTAACTTACCATTTTTATAATGTTTTCTATATCCAGGAACTGGTTTGAATAGATGACAAAGATAAAACAGAAGGTTTTAATATTTTCTTTAAAAAAAAATGACTAGATCATGATTTGAAAAGCACTGTAAAATGATATCAAACTGTGTATGTAAATATACAGAGTAAAGAAGCTATTAGAATTCTGTAAAGTTAATCACACCAGCTTCCTGGGAGGACACAAGTTAATCATAGTTTGGGTTGAGAGTTTCTAGGTTGGCATGGATAAGAGTAACTCAAGTAAAGACAAAGCTTCCAATGGGATGAGGGGATGAGGAAAAGATGTTTACTAGTTTGACAGCTAGGATTAAAATTCAGCATAACCTGGTAAATTAGCAAAGTGGTTAGAAATAATATGCCTAGCCTTTATATTTTTAAAAATTTATTTTCCAGAATGTGGGTCAGAAAAGAAATAGGAAAAAACCAAAACACTTGCATAAAAAATAAGGAAGTGAATAACTTTTTGCAATTATGACTGGAAAAATCTGTTGGAGTCTAAAGAAGTTATTCTGAATGTGAGTTGGAAATTAAACATTGTAGTTAAAACAGGAAAATTTTATCCAAGGATACTGAGGTTTTCTTTTCATAATTAAAATTCATATTCAGGTCAGTTCCTAGGATCAGTAGTAAATAGTACATAATTAAAAACTATAAACTTTATATATAAATAAATTTAAAGATATAATAGCTTATGTTTTCTCCATTTAATTTACATTTTAAATGCATCTAATTTATTTACAGCTGACCTGGTCATGTAAATTACCATTCCATCTATCCTACTATCAAGAATTGAACTGTTTTCCCTGAAAAGTAGCAAGTTTAAAGAGTTCTGTGAAATGGCTCCGTACATATTTTGTTTTTACCCAAAAAGTCATAGTGATTTAAAAATACACAACTATGTAAGGGTCATTAACTTAGTGTTTGTTCCCTATCTCTTTCTCTCTCTCTATCTCCAACTAGTGGTTTGTTAGTGTCTTTTTTTCAACAAATATATGTTGACGCCTATTATGTGCTCACTGAAATAGTGAGTAAACTAGACATGGGTCTTGTTGATCTTCTGAACTTATATCCTAAAGATAGAGAAGGGTATTAATCAAATAATCATATAAGTAAGTGCAAAATTGAAACATTTCAATTGCTGTAGAGAGGTCCATGGTATTTAATATGAGGGCTTTTAGAAGGATAATTTGACCAATTGCTGGAATTAGGAGCAGCTTTTTTTTTTTTTTTTTTTTTTTTTGCCCCCTTTTTTTTTTTTTTTTTTTTTTTTTAGGAAGTGTTTGGTTAGCTGGAATATCTTGATGAATTAGAGATAACTTGATGAAGAGGGAGAAAATAGTATTCTGGAAGAAAAAAACGGTGTTCAAAAAGGTCCTGAATAGTGAGAGAGCATAGAACCTAACACCAAATAAGGTCAAAGTGACAGGCATCAAGAACTATAGATACTTGGTAAAAGGTGATAGGAAGTTATGTAGGTGCCAAACTGTAGGATGTTTGTAGGCTGAGGTGGTCTTTTTTTTTTTTTTGCCCCCTTATCTTCTTTATGCTCAACACAGAAGCTTTCTACTACTTATAAAATTTATACTAGTTCATTCTTATTTCAGTTTAAAATTCATAAAGCTTTTTTTCCATAGTATCATTGTTAGAGTGGTCAGGTCTCATAAAACCCCTTTAACACCAATAACAATGGAAAGTAGTGAATATAACATTGTCCCCTAAACTTAGCCAGGTAGAGCTTAGAAAAGGGGTGAAAATTGATGCTGCATGTATTCAGGAGAATATCCTGGGTGTGACTGACTAGTGAATAATGAAGAAAAAGAGAAAGCCCACACGTATACTAGGCTAGTGCAGGAGATCGTACCAAATGATTGTAAAGGGACATACCACGTTGGACAACTTGAGAAGACCCTCAGCTGCCACCTGGTTATGAAACTGTGATATCTGGAACAAACCAGGGCAGGGAAAGTAGAAGACATCACACAAATTGTATGTTCTAAATCTAGAGCATATTTGTTTCAATGTTATTAAAATATAAACATACTCTTAAGAAAAGTAGAATTGCTAAATGATGTAAATACAATGCCAACTTTGGCTATTTTTAAAGTAATTCATACAGTTAGAAGTAATTATAAATTACTAAGTTACATTAACTATTTCAGACCTTGATGTTAATCTTGAAAATAATGATGTATCTCAAAAGACAAAGTTGAAGAAATTTAATTTTTAATTCTTATCCATTTAACATAACATTGTTAATAAAATATCTTTATTTCATGGTGATCTTTAAGTTTTAAATCTCTTTAAATACCAGTTTCTGTTTGTATTACATAATAAACAGTCTAATTAATAACTAGAGTTTTAAGAAATATGCCAAACATTAAGAACATTGTTAAAAAGATATTAAGACACTTGAATTTTATTAAGACCAAATATACAAAGATTTGTTAAATTGTAAGGAAGACATAAAATATATGTATTGGCTAGAGAGGGTGTATCACATTACTATTGGTTGAATTTTGTCAATACATCTAAATCACCTGATATTGAACTTAACTTTCTGACATATTTAGCTATAGCAGACCATGCTGTTAAAGCAAATTAATATCTAAAATTAAAAACTACAGAATTGAGTTTAGTGATTACTTTTTCACCTATTTGCTTTTTTACTTATTTATAAAACATTCTAAATGATACAATATCATTAGTATTGATTTATTTTTCATGCAGTATCTTGCAGATCACTGATGATTCATAGACCATAAGTGTTTGAGAAGCTTATTAGTGTTAGAAAAGACAGTTTATTAAATTTATCTAATAACGCTAAGGGGTCACTGTACCTTGTGAACAGAAATGAAGATTCCTTTGGGAATTATTCAGGGATTGATGTGTTCCCTCGCCTTTATAGATTCTTACTTGTCTTTATATGAAAGTGTATTCCCATGATCCCTAGTTCTGTGCTAGGTTAACAGGTATGACCCCTTCTCCCCCACCCCCTATAAGGTTCCTTTATCAAATAAAGGTTAGAAAAAATGATTGTGATTAAAGAATACTAGAAAAGTTTTATTGCAACACTAATCACTACATTTATTGAGTGCTTACTTTGTGCCAATCACTGTGCTAAGCATTTTTAAAACCTCTTAACCAGAAAAAACATTCTGAGGGACACACTTCAGGAAATTGGGTTTTTGTTGTTGTTGTTGTTGTTGTTTGTCATATTACTTGACTGCTTATAAGCATGGAAAAGTGAGACAAATACCATTTGTTGTTGTTGTTATAACCCTACAGCTTTGGGAAAGAAAGGTTACGAACTGTATTTTTAAAATTAAATACTGAATTTAATAGTATCTTTGTATTCTATTTTAACCACAGTGTTCACAGATGATCAGTGATAACCGTTATACTCTTTTTATTAACTATAGGTCCGGTGCACAAACATTTGTGCACTCGGGGGGGTCCCTCAGCCCGGCCTATGCCCTCTTGCAGTCTGGGACTCCTTGGAGGCTGTCCACCTGCTGACTTAGGCCCGCACCCTGGGGGATCGGGCACAAGCTGGCAGTCAGACATCCCTCTGGCAGCCTGGCAGCCCTCGGGGGATGTTCACTTGTCAGCGGGGAGCAGGCCTAAGCTGCAGTCGGACATCCTTGGCGCTGCTGAGGAGGCGGGAGAGGCTCCCACCACCACCGCTGTACTGGCAGCCATCAGCCTGCCTTGGAGCACAATGACCACCAGGGGGAAGCTCCTGCATTGAGCGTGTGCCCCCTGGTGGTCAGTGTGTGTCATAGTGACCAGTCATTCCCAGTCATTCTGCTGTTAGGGTCAGTTTGCATATTACCCTTTTACTATATAGGATAGAGGCCTGGTGCACGGATGGGGGCCGGCTGGTTTGCCCTGAATGGTGTCCCGGATCAGGGTGGGAGTCCCGCTTGGGTGCCTGGCCAGCCTGGATGAGGGGATGATGGCTGTTTGCAGCTGGTCACACCCCCTTCAGGGTGGGGGTCCCCACTGGGGTGCCTGGCCAGCCTGGATGAGGGGATGATGGCTGTTTGCAGCTGGTCACACACCCTTCAGGGTGGGGGTCCCCACTGGGGTGCCTGGCCAGCCTGGATGAGGGGATGATGGCTGTTTGCAGCTGGTCACACACCCTTCAGGGTGGGGGTCCCCACTGGGGTGCCTGGCCAGCCTGGATGAGGGGATGATGGCTGTTTGCAGCTGCTCACACACCCTTCAGGGTGGGGGTCCCCACTGGGGTGCCTGGCCAGCCTGGATGAGGGGATGATGGCTGTTTGCAGCTGCTCACACACCCTTCAGGGTGGGGGTCCCCACTGGGGTGCCTGGCCAGCCTGGATGAGGGGATGATGGCTGTTTGCAGCTGCTCACACACCCTTCAGGGTGGGGGTCCCCACTGGGGTGCCTGGCCAGCCTGGATGAGGGGATGATGGCTGTTTGCAGCTGCTCACACACCCTTCAGGGTGGGGGTCCCCACTGGGGTGCCTGGCCAGCCTGGATGAGGGGATGATGGCTGTTTGCAGCTGCTCACACACCCTTCAGGGTGGGGGTCCCCACTGGAGGAAGCTCCCAGCCTCTCCTTTTTTTCTTTTCTTTTTTTTTCTCTGGGATTTATTTACCTTCTATAATTGAAACTTTGTAGACTTGAGAGGAGCTCAGAGCCGGCCAGGGCGGGAGGAGGAAAGCCTCCTTCTTGCTACAGCTCCGTGGCCACGGCCGGCTGAAAGCAGGTATCTGTGGTTTATTTACCTTCTATAATTGAAACTTTGTTGCTTTGAGTGGGTGCTCAGAGCTGCCTGCAGCAGGCGGGAAGCTTGGCTTCCTCCATCATTGGGGAAACCAAGCCTCCTGCTTGCTCCAGCTCCGTGGCTGCCGGCCGCCATCTTGTTTGGATTAATTTGCATATAGTCACTCTGATTGGCTGGTGGGTGTGGCTTAAGGCATAGTGAAGGTATGGTCAATTTGCATGTTTGTCTTTTATTAGTGTAGATAGGGAACAGTCTTTAGAGTTTTACAGACATTTCTGGGTTAGAACAATGTTTGTAAAAGTAGTGTAGTGATATATTTCTTACAGAGTTGTGACTGTTTAATGATAGAGTGCATATGAAGTTCTAGCATGTTGTGGACATTCATTAAACTTTGTTTCCTTTTTCCTTCTCTGCTTTTATTCAGAATAACCACATTTCAGGATCTTTGTGAAATTATATATGCACTAAATCTTTACTTTTTTTCTATTAAATTATCCCATTAACCCTAAAACTGTTTTAAAACTTTCCTGAAATTCTGTAGAATAGGACCAGATTTACTTTTTTTTTTTTTTTTTTTTTTTTGCTTTCCTGCACATTGCTAATAAAATGAGCACTTATAACTTTTGTGGAACTCATATATTAGAGAAATTTGAATAAATGGCCCTCCTTATTTGTGGATGTAAATATTCTACTTATAGCTTACAGTAGTGTGTTTGGTAATTCCTGTTAAGTGAAATAATATGTAAATAGGTTTTCTTTCTTTTTATTAGTTTCCCCACATTAAACAGGGAATATTACAAAAGTTAAGAGCCTGGACTCCAGAGCCAGCCTGTCTGAATTTATATTTTTAATATGGTTATCTTTTTAAAATTAAATGTATTCCAGTGACAGTGATTAATAAAAGTATACAGGTGTCAAGTATACAATTTTATGATACATACTGTCTGGATTTAAATACCTAACTCTTTTATCACTTACTAGCTGTATGACATTCTGTGCTTTAATTTCCTCATTAGTGAAGTGGGTGTAATAATTGTACTCATCTCAGATTATTTAATAAGATAAATATATTGCCTTTAAAAGTGCCTGGCATATACAGAATGCCATAAAAGTGTTAACTGTTAATAGTGATTATATGTATTATTTGGATATTAGTTGTCTTATGGAAAAAATAGTGATTATTATATTTTGGTAAGTACCTGACTTGGTAATTTTTTATTTGGAAGAATAAAACAGGTTTAGTTTAATTTATAGTTTCTGTATGTAGCATTTTGTATTTGCCAAATTCTTTACATATTTTTTACTTCTTAATCATGCTCTTGAGAGGTAGTGGGAAAAACATTTCTATTGTTCCCCATAAAGAAACCGAAACATGCAGAATGCTCAGGACCCTTTAAAGCATGGCAGTAGAAAAGTCAGTGAAAAGACTAAAATTAGAGTTTGAAATATTGCATGTGCCAGTATGTTGAGCCAAGCTATTTCTGCTCCTTATTAAGTATTCAAACAACAAACTTATTAGTTGGCAAAATAAGTGTTAAAAGTATATTATTCTGTTCTTCAAAACTCTCATTGGCTGTCTCCTTTGGATGTGTCCTCTAGTTACGATTGATTCATTGAAAGATTGTATGAAAAAAATACTGTTTTAAATAGGATTAGACTAATTAAAGTTTGGCCTAGCTATCCCTTAGGACATTTGAAGGTTGAGTATGTTTTTTTAGTTATCAACTGTTCCCTCCATGTTTGATGAACTAGATCAAAAACGCCTTCCCCATTTATTACTCTAGTACTGTATAATATGGGTTCAGTATGATTATTTATAATATGGGTTCAGTGTGATTTTCTGAGCCACCTTAGAAGCTTAATCATCATTCTTTTTTTTTAAAAAAAAATCTTTATTGTTGAAAGTATTACATATGTCCCTTTTTTCCCCCCCATTGACCTCTTCTAGCCCACCTCTATCCCCTGTACCAGGCCTTCACCACCCTATTGTCTGTGTCCATGTGTTATACGTCTACATTAATAAAAGACAGACATGCAAATTGACCATACATTCGCTATGCCTTAAACCATGCCCACCAGCCAATGAGAGCGACTATATGCAAATTAACCCAACCAAGATGGCAGCCGGCAGCCATGGAGCTGGAGCAAGCAGGAGGCTTGGTTGCTCCAAAGATGGAGGAAGCCAAGCTTCCCGCGGCCGGCTGTAGCCTCTGCAAATGGCAACAAAGTTTCAATTATACAAGATAAATATGCCCTAGCCGGTTTGGCTCAGTGGATAGAGCGTCGGCCTATGAACTGAAAGATCCTAGGTTCGATTCTGATCAAGGGCACATACCTGTGTTGCGGGCTCGATCCCCCATAGGGGGCATGCAGGAGGAGGCCAATCAATGATTCTCTCTCATCATTGATGTTTCTATCTATCTCTCCCTCTCCCTTCCTCTCTGAAATCAATAAAAATATATTTTTTAAAAAAAGATAAATAAACCCCAGATACCTGCTTTCAGCTGGCCGTGGCCACGGAGCTGGATCGAGCAGGAGGCTTGGTTACTCCAGTGATGGAGGAAGCCAAGCTTCCCGTGGCCGGCTGTAACCTCCGCAAAAGGCAACAAAGTTTCAATTATAGAAGGTAAATAAATCCCAGAGAAAAAAAAGAAAAGAAAAAAAGGAGAGGCTGGGAGCTTCCTTCGCCGGGGGGGCTTGGCCAGCCTGAAAACGGCCCTCAGCCCCTCCCCCAGACTGGCCAGGCACCCCAGTGGGGACCCCCACCCTAAAGGGGGTGTGGCCAGCCTGAAAACAGCCATCAGCCCCTCACCCAGGCTGGCCAGGCACCCCAGTGGGACCCCCACCCTGATCCGGGTCACCTTTCAGGGCAAACCAGCAGGCCCCCACCCATGCACCAGGCCTCTATCCTATGTAATAAAAGGGTAACATGCAAATTGACTCTAACAGCAGTATGACTGGGAATGACTGGTCACTATGACACACACTGACCACCAGGGGTCAGACGCTCAGTGCAGGAGCTGCCCCCTGGTAGTCAGTATGCTTCCACAGGGGGAGCTCTGCTCAGCCGCAAGCCAGGCTGATGGCTGCCAGTACAGCGGTGGTGGTGGGAGCCTCTCCTGCATCCTTAGCAGCGCTAAGGATGTCTGACTGCAGCTTAGGCCTGCTCCCCGCTGGCAAGTGGACAT
>NW_005354385.1:2962489-2963310 GCF_000412655.1 Myotis brandtii
AATTTTTGTGCACCGGGCCTCTAGTCTATAATAATAAAAGTGTAATATGCAAATCGACCGAACGGCAGAACAGCAGAATGACCATCCGACGACCACGCTATGACACCCACTGGCGCCAGACCAGCCAAGGCGGGTGAGATGCAATTGGTTGGGGGCTTGGCCATCGCCCCATGATCGCCCTTCAGCTGGATCCCAGGCCACCAGCTGGTGGGGCGATTGATCAGTCAGGGGGCTCCACAATCACCCCAAACAGGGAGGCCCAGGCCACGGCCGGCAGAGCAATCGATCAATTAGGGGACTCCATGATTGCCCCAAAAAGGGAGGCCCTTGCCACCGACCAGTGGGCTACGTAAGGTGGGCGGGGTCTCCTTCTGCGGGGGCAATCTATCGCGGAGCCCTGGTCGGGTGGGCAGGGCCTACCTCTTTGGGGCAGTTGATGGTAGAGCCCCATGATTGATGGCCCCAAATAAGGAGGCTCAGGCTACCCATTTGCAGTGCTCCGGCGGGTGGGCAGGGCCTCTCTCTGTGAGGGCAATCAATTGCGGAGCCTTGGCCGGGTGGGCGGGGCCTACCTCTTTCGTGTGAATGATGGTGGGGCTTCTGAACTGTGAGAAGGCACAGGCTGAGCTGAAACGACCTCCCCCCGAGTGCACGAATTTCGTGCACCAGGCCTTCCGAATTTTTATAAAGACACTAGAGGCCTGTTGCACGAAAAGATTCGTGCAATACACCTTCCCTCCCCCTGGCTGCCGGTACCGGTTTTCCTCCGGCACCCGGGACCCAGGCCTTCGCTCTGGCCAGAGCCGCCTTCAGTCTTCGCT
>NW_005354385.1:2963551-2971278 GCF_000412655.1 Myotis brandtii
ACAGGTCGGGTCGCACACGGGACGCCTGCCCCCTGGGTCGCAGATAGCAGGCCTGGATGGCGGCGGGGCAGGCAGGATGGCGCTGTCTCGCTGTGCCTGCAGTATGCAAATTAGCCGCCATCTTTGTTGGTGGTTAATTTGCATATCACGCTGATTAGCCAATGGGAGGCGTAGCAAAGGTACGGTCAATTACCATGTTTGTCTATTATTAGATTAGATATTAGGGAAATTTACTGTTTGTTTCAAATATTGCATAGTGTCTGTAATTCATCAATTTAAGCATATGATGAACAATTTGGTTGGGCTTTGAAAATAAAAATGATGACAGACTCACAGAGAACCATTTCTATAAGAGAAAATTGGTTTCTTAAACATATTAGTAATAGCAGGAGAGTGTCCAATTTATAATTATTGTTCTTAGTTGCTTAGGTAGAATTTTTATGTAAAATACTTTTTATGAATTTTTGTTTTAAAAATAACAATACTTAAAATTTAGTATCCCAGTCTATAATTTGTAAAAATTTGTGGGGCTTTTCCCATAAATACAATTTTTATTATAGAAAACTAAACAAAGATAATTCTATATGTGTTTAAAATAGCAAGATGTTGACTCAAAGAGACAGTACCTTTGGTATTTTCCACATGAAATATGTTCAAGTTTTGTAAATAAGTTTTATAAAATGTTTTTTCTCTCCTTTTTTGTTTTGTTTTGTTTATTTTCATATATTCTGCTAAGTAGGGGCATCGACTCAGAACCTAATCACCTAATAACACAGTTTAAAATTCAGATTATTTTGTTAATCCTGTTGTGATTAAACCACATTAAAATTTTGCTAAAAATAATCAAGTTACATTTAAGTAGTCTTTTTTAAAAAAAATTATAGCTTGTGAAAACAATTATTCTCTTTAAAAGAGACTGTTGTGGACATTTTAGAGTAATATTAAAGCTAACTTCAGCTGCTGAGTGACAGCAAATCCTGATTCAAGGGAGTACTAATATTTTCATAAGCAGTACTATTTCTCAAAGAGGAAGAAAACACATTTTGTGTATGTATTCATATTATATATGCATTTAGGTAAAAGGACTTGAGATGCAGTCTCAGGTTTTTCATAGTGGAATAGAGAATTATAATAATTATTCATTCAGTTACTTATTCTATAAGTATTAACTACTTGCTATGAGCCCGATATTCAGCTCTAATTATGATGGGCAGGGACCATGGAGCTTAAAGAGTGATAGACATTACAAAGAATAAACAGTTCTTTCAGGTATTTAGAGAATGGAGATGTGAGTTGGAAGGCACATATTTCTAGGTGATAATAGTTAAAGGCATGTATTTTCAACCTCTCAGTTTTATTGATGAAGGATAGAGACCCAGAAATGGTAAATTGTTTATCCAAGGTCATATAGCAAGTGATATATTTAGAACCTAGGTCCCTGCCTCCTATTCTGCTTAGATTTGCCATTTGCTTAAAACAGGAAGCTGAAAGTTAAGAAAGTAAGGAAGGTTACCGGGAAAGTTGGACCAGCCACTTTGGACTTGAATATAGTTAATATAATATGAGAAAATATATTTGGAAACTTATTTCTATTTGAATTTTTGTAAAATTATCTTGGTTCTCCTTTAACATTTACTAAATAGTCTTTCAGGGTTTTGCTAAATCCATATTTGTACAAAAAATTTAAGGTAGCTCTGTGCCCCTGGAAGTCATGTAATTTGGTGCCATGGTTTCTGAAGCTCTTATCTACTATAACTTCTCAGTGGTATTTTTTTTTTCTCAGTAAAGAAAGTTGTTTCCTTTAACTATCTTGAATTTACTAAGCTACTTGTTGCAGGAAAGAAAGTAAAACAGGATGGTGGAAGATTAAAGACACAGTTTTCCCTGGGATGATTTTGACCTAACATGGGCTTGACATCCTGTTGCTATAGACTAATCCTGGATGTATCTGATAAGAAAATACCATTATAAATTATAAATGGTATTCCAATCATTTGAGGTTCTTACTAAACTAATAGATAGATATATGGATCTGTAAGAAAGTTACATTATTTTTATTTCCATTATAATTTTTGTAGTTGATACTCAGTGTTATTGTTTGCATTCCTTTAGAATAACAGAGTTTGAATTTTTATATTTTAAGGCTATTAAATAGAAAAACTATATATGCATCCTAGTAACTTAGTTTTACTTAAGGACAGGAAAGCACATAAAGTAAATAAACTGTTTGAAAATTGAGTCTGCAAAGTAGACATAGTAACAACAGGAAATATTCCACCTACAATGCATATGGCTAAGGAGAAAGATGGTGCAATAGAATACAGACAAAAATAATAGTTGGAAGTTAAAATGCCTATTCTGCTTTATAACCTTAGATCTCTCATCTCAGAATAATTTATAAGAAACTTGTTTTTTTTTTAAGTATCTCAATACTTAATAATATAGTTAGGCTAATATGTTTTAAACTATTATTTTTTTCTGGTATATATTTGTGGTTTTATGTCTTAGGAACACACACTATTTTCACTTTACTGTTGTGGCAATTTTTAAGAAATTTGTTACATGAAAAATTTAACATACAAAGGCTGTAAAGTAAATGGTGAAAGGATTTACTGAGGAATTCCTTTAAACAGAAAGCCCTTCTGATATACCTAAGTGCTTGTAAAATCACCTCCTACCCTGGGTTAAAAGAGACAAGAAAACTCAGTGCTGAAACTATGGCAGCCACTGCTGCTTAACTGGTAATCAGAAGTGAAGGTAAATAAAGCATTTCTGAAATGTTAATCATAAACTAATGAAAAAATATTTCACACATGGAAACTCCATTTGCATCTAAATTCGAATATATTCATTTTATAGAGTTACTAGTGTATATTCTTTATTTTTATTATCTTTGAAATTTGTTTTTTGAGTCTATATGAAAATAATATGTGGAGTAAGGAGTTTACATGTAAAAATGATATTATAATGTGAGTCTGCATTAAACACAAGAATACTGGCTTTCAGTTATGTTTCCAAATATTTGATATTAGTTTGGGCACAGGCTATTGCTCCTCCTTTAGTAAAAGGGAATCCAGTAGTCTATAATACTGGGCTATTATCCTGTTTGAATAAGTTCATGTCCATTAAGTGTCAGCATACAGTACATGGACAGAGTTGAGTATCCAGCCCTATGAGCATTTAATTCTGTCACCTACTTAAATAAAACTAATTTGATGTATACTTAATGGTATTCATATTTGACAACATATATATCCATTAATTTATTACCCCATCTTGGAGAGTTCTACATGTTACAGCATTATTTTTTGTTTTTGCAAATCACTTCTTTCTCCTAGGTCAGTGATGGCGAACCTTTTGAGCTCGGCGTGTCAGCATTTTGAAAAACCCTAACTTAACTCTGGTGCCGTGTCACATATAGAAATTTTTTGATATTTGCAACCATAGTAAAACAAGGATTTATATTTTTGATATTTATTTTATATATTTAAATGCCATTTAACAAAGAATAATCAACCAAAAAAATGAGTTCGCGTGTCACCTGTGGTCTAAGATAATGGTTCTAGTGGATACATATTTAAATCTGAATCTTTGGGGGTGGGGATCCTTGTGTTGATATTTTTTAAAGTTCCTCAGATGATGTTAAAGTGAAGCCAGTATTGATAATTAATTTTCTATGGCTAAGATCCACTGTGTTAAAAAATTGTGCTTAAGAGATCCATAAATACCAGGTTCACAGGGTACTGGAGGGCTGATGGCACTGCAGAATGTGGACTACGCTAACCTGTTTTTGGAGTGGCATTAGAGTGTGATGAGAAATTCCTATGAGGATGGCTTCTGGATCCTCAGCTCTAGTTGCTGAGACTAGAACAAGGTAGCTGAGACCACTCATCCTGTCTCAGGCCAGGGAGGAATTAGAAGAGGGTCCTTCTGATTGGTCAGATGAAATTGAAGTGAGTTAAGAAGTTTCAGGAAAGTGATATTAAAAATAGATTATATAGCCATTCATGTCCTGAAGTGCTTGAAATGGACCTCCAGAAGAGCCCCTACCCTGCCATCATGGATAGCCTTTCTTAGGGAGAGTGATGAGAACTGGGTATTGACAAACTGCCCTTTTCACAGTGCTCTCCTTGTCTCAGCATGCACAGGCACACCCACGCACATCATACACACGGCCGCCCAGTTATTGTAAAGCATGTAAGGATACACATGTTTTTATGCAGTAATTGATATTGGGGCAAAAGACGATTCTGTCTTGTATCCACTGCCTTTCTTTTCCTTTCCTTCTATCCTCTTTCCAAAAGCATACACAAAAACCTTTTTATACCTATTAGCTTGTATGTGAACTTTCTTAAGAGGATTTGACTTTCTCCTTAAATAGAGTTGAAGAACTTAGCATGGAAACTCACACATTGGAATCTCATAGCATATGTAGTCTTTGAACAAGTTACATATCTCTTTATCCTTTCCTGTATTTCCCGTGAGTGAGAATAACAAGGAGAGAAAAGCTATGGCCATCTAAGGGGATTGCTCACTTCCTGGTTTGCTGGTTACCTTTTATGGTGAACAGATACAAAAAAGATATGTACAAAAGTACTGTTTGCTTACTAAACCCCTGGTGAGCAGTTTAGTTGCAGGTAGTGATTAGAATTTAGTATTCTTATTTTTAAAAAGATGTAGAATTTATTTCTCTTTTATAAGAATTTATGTGAAACCCTGTCTGGGTGAGTTAGTTGGTTGGAGTGTCATCCCATACACCAAAAAGGTGTGGGTTCATTCCCAGTCAGGGCACCTACCTAGATTGCAGGTTCATGCCCAATCGGTGCGTGCAGGAGGCAATCAATCAATGTTTCTTACATCAGCATTTCTCTCTCCTTTTCTTTCTCTCTCTCCTTTTCTCTCACTCCCTCTCTCTAATCAATCAACAGATCATCCTCAGATGAGGATTAAAAAATAAATAAAAAGTAAAAAATGAATTTATATGGATATAAATAGTAAACATTATTATAATAAATGCTACTTGGTGGATGTTACTATGGTTCAGAAAACACACTTTTCTTCCTTTTCTGCATAATAGTGATTAGAATGACTAAAACTGGTGAACAGGGCTCTGCTACATTAAAAGTTCAGTGATTGTAGATCTCTACCCTTTCTTGGCAATTTTTCCTACCATTTATTTTCAGTGCCTATATAACATTTTAAAGTTACATCTCCATTTATATGACTGATAAGAAGCATATGCTTCTATGAGGAAAAAAAGGGGGTTTATGACTTACAGATAAAACATTTCTCTTAGCTATGAGTAAGCTATAGAGAACTCTAAGTAAAAGGCTAAAGAGGTTTTTTTAAAAGAATAATACCCTAGGATACCGAGAGATATTTAGATCAGCATTTCAAAAAACAATTTTAAAAATTTTACATTATCAAGGCCCATTCATTACATTATTTATAAAAAATGCTGTACAGTTCCCTCCAAAGTCTACATTAAATAAAGTATAAAATAAAACTTATTATAATGTATTTGTGAAGATTATAAAGAACAAAAAAAAAGTTACAAGTACAGTAAATAAGAAAAGTTGCAGATCTCAAAATCTCTTAGAAAGACAAAAATTATGTTGATAAAATTTTCAAACTAGCATTTGCCAGTTTTATAAGAATTGCAAGGTGACTACCTCTAAAGCTAATAAAAGGAAAAGGAGACCGGACTAGTAGTGCTAAAAGAAATCCTACAAGTCATGGGAATCCCATTGCTGGTCAGGAATTTTTTCCTGGGGCATCAGGGCTTCCTAAAGTAATGTGGCTTTTAGTTTACCCTCTTTGGGGACTTGGTTTCCATTAAGAATCTGATAAAATCATTGGACTCTTGAGGAAGGATATCTGAAAAATTCTAGATGACCTTGTTTATGAATCGGGCTTCATAAACCTTATGAACTCCCTAGACCACCTGCATCAGAATCATTCTGCTAAGATGCAGAATATTAGATAAAACGTCAAACCTACTGTATTAGAATTTCCAGTGACCTAAGTTCTGGAATTCGCATTTTAACAAACATTGCCACATGATTTTTCTCTTCACTACTAGAGTTTGAGAATCACTGCTGTAGAGCATTATGTGCTATACCAATTCTGCCCTTGGCCTAGCAACAAGGTTTTTAATGATACTTAACCATATGTTACCTACATACACATTTTCAGTTAGGTACCATTAATATTAATGAGCACCAAAAATCATAAAGAAATTAAGTTTTTTTTTGCTGTTTGAACATCATTTTATTTAAGTAAGTTATGAGAAATAAACATTTTAGAACCCAGGTCTGTGAGTACATATGACATAATTTAAGACTGATCAGGTATTGAAAATCAGTGGTAAAGGAGAACCTATTCAATCTTATATAACAAAAAGGCTAATATGCAATTGACCGAACGATGGAATGACCAGTCACTATGACGTGCACTGACCAACAGGATGCAGATGTTCAACACAGGAGCTGCCCCTAGTGGTCAGTGCGCTCCCATGGGGAGCACTGCTCAGCCAGAAGCCGGGCTCATGGCTGGTGAGCGCAGCAGTGGCTCTAAGCCGGCAGTCAGACATCCCTTGAGGCCTCCCAGACTGCCAGGGTGCAGGCCGGGCTGATGGAACCCCCCACCCCCGGAGTGCACGAATTTCATGCACCGGGCCTCTAGTAAACAATAATAAACAATACTGGCACCCTTAACCATAAAAGGAAAAAATAAAATTATATCCTTATCTGAAATTCTACACAGAAATCAAATGCAGATGCAATTGGGAATAAAGACCTAAATGTGAAAGACAAAATTTTAAAGCTTATAAAAAAGCTTTATTGGCATTAAGTTGTTTCTAATGTTCTCTTCTCTATTTAGTATATGTATTATTTGTTAGATAGCATTTTTTGTAGCTAACATTTTTTAAAACATGGGGAGCACTGCTCAGCCAGAAGCCGGGCTCATGGCTGGTGAGCGCAGCAGTGGCTCTAAGCCGGCAGTCAGACATCCCTTGAGGCCTCCCAGACTGCCAGGGTGCAGGCCGGGCTGATGGAACCCCCCACCCCCGGAGTGCACGAATTTCATGCACCGGGCCTCTAGTAAACAATAATAAACAATACTGGCACCCTTAACCATAAAAGGAAAAAATAAAATTATATCCTTATCTGAAATTCTACACAGAAATCAAATGCAGATGCAATTGGGAATAAAGACCTAAATGTGAAAGACAAAATTTTAAAGCTTATAAAAAAGCTTTATTGGCATTAAGTTGTTTCTAATGTTCTCTTCTCTATTTAGTATATGTATTATTTGTTAGATAGCATTTTTTGTAGCTAACATTTTTTAAAATTTATGCTTCTCTTGTTGTTTGTGATTAGTCTGTACTGACACTCACTTTTCCCCCATCTTTTTAAAGTATTACCTTTTGGTGGTACTGATATTTTCATTGTATGTTCACTTCTGATTTGTTTCTATAACTGTCTTTATTCTACTTATTTTGCTTCATTCATTATATATTCTGCTAAATATCTAAACTTTAATTTAGATGCTTTTTAATTAATTTACAGTTTTTAAAATCTATCTACACTAATAAAAGAGAAACATGGTAATTGGCGTACGACCGCTACCCTTCCCATTGGCTAATCAGGGAGATATGCAAATTAACTGTCAGCCAAGATGGCGGCTGGCAGCCAGGCAGCTTAAAGCTAACATGAGGCTTGCTT
>NW_005354385.1:2972202-2979499 GCF_000412655.1 Myotis brandtii
CCAGCAGGTCGTTATCTCCCGAGGGGTCCCAGACTGCGAGAGGGCACAGGCCGGGCTGGGTGACCCCCCCTCCCCCCCCCCCCCGAGTGCACAAATTTTTGTGCACCGGGCCCCTAGTTTTAATATAAGCATTTAAGGCCATTAAATATCCTCTAAGTATTGCTTTAGCTGTATCCCACAAGTTTTGATATGTAGGGTTTTTGTCACTGTTTTCTTATATTTTCTGATTTCTCTTGTGCTATCTTCAGTGACTTAAGAGTTCTTTAAAAGTGTTTTGTATGTTTGTTTGTTTTTGCTTTACAAGCCTATACAAATACCTTTTTTTGTTACTGGTTTCTACATTTAAAGACATTGTGGTCATGGGATCTGAGCTTAGAATCTCATATTTTACTAGTGGGATCCATTTATCCAAATTTAAATCCAGTATGCTAAAAAAAAAAAATGTCCAGTTTGCTTTAGGGTTTGTAATTTAGTCACATGAATTTGTAGTACTGTCATTACTTAGATTTCTCCCCTTGATTCTAAGATTCCAGATATTATCAGCAGCACGAAGAGAATATCCACAAAAATTGTTTCCATACTTTAAAAAATATTAGATTCTTTAAATCTCTTACTGAGTTGTTGTTGCTTTATTGTCGTCATTTATTTTATTGTTTTAATTTGTTTGTTTTGTTTTCTGGGCCATGAAATAAGCAATAGTGTAAATCTGGTTCAGATTTATTGGTCATAAAGTACAGCATTAAAATCTTCAATGTGATTCATAGTTTATTCCCAAAGACATTATGTCAATGATGATGTTCTTCCCCCTGTACTTTTCAATACTTTAAAATCCATAATGCACATTGTTCTTAGAGTGCTGTTTTAAGGGGGTAGGAGTAACTCTCACTTTCCCACCCTTTACCTCAGAGTTTGGATAAACATTTTTTCTTTTTTTTCTACACTGTGTATTATTGTATTCATGTAGCACTGAACTCTTATGTATCATTTAACAGTGTCATGAACAGTTTTTCCTGACACTATTTCTTGTATACCCACAGATACCCTACAAATTAGGCAGTGTCCATATTTTCCAGATAATGAAACCAAAACTGGAATGCTAAATTTAACTGTTCAACGTCCGTTAGCTATTAAGTGGGATAAGTCAGAGTAAACCCATCTCAGCTCTACTTTTATGTTTGTATAAGTTTTGTTCTGTAGATCTGTTGTAGTATGTGTGAGGTCATTAAGAAGCAAGTTTAAACCATCATGGCTTAAATATGTTCTAATATATAAATATTTTTATTTTCCATATTGCTTTTATTTTGCTTGTATTGTAAATGCTTATAAAAGGATTTCCAGCCCAGCCGGCATGGCTTAGTGGTTGAGCATCGATCTTTGAACCAAGAGGTCACAGTTCCATTCCCTGTCAGGGCACTTGCCTGGGTTGTGGGCTCAATCCCCAGTATGGGGCAATCAGGAGGCAGCTGATCAATGATTCTCTTTCATCATTGATGTTTCTATCTCTCTCTCCCTATCCCTTGCTCTCTGAAATCAATAAAAATATATTATTAAAATAGAAGATTTCCAGAGGTACTTACTACTGAATATTCTCCACATCATTTATATTTAATGTAATCACTTCATTAACAAATCAGTGAAGTGTAATCATAAAGTTTGATTTTGTTTTCCCACACACTTTTCCATTTATCTCTAGACTCTATATATGATGGACACTGTTCTTGAAGTTCTTTTCTGCAAATAGATTTTATTATTTCTGTCTAACTTTAAAATAATTGCTCAGAGCATGTGTTAGGCAAAAAGTATGCTTGAGTTATTAGTTTAAAAACTTTTTGTCAAAATGTGTGTGTGTGTGTGTGTGTGTGTGTGTGTGTGTGTGTGTGTATTAAACATGGAATTCCAGAAGAACATAGTGAGTGGCCTTATATGAGCTTGGTCAGAACTTCTGGCTACTACATTCTGTAAAGTCATTGGGACACAATGAAAGTGTTTTATGAATTGTGTTGGATGGATGGATGAATGGATAAGTAAATAAATAAAAACTTTGGTATTATTTGCTTTTATAAGAAACAATGTATCTGTTTCTGTAGTTTGCATATAATCTTAGCATCATTTATAAATATATATTTAACTTAGAGTCATCAGTGGCTTTTTAATATTAAAATATTTGCACATTCATGAAAGATGGCTTTGACAATTGAAGAAAACTATAGTTTACTGCTAGCTCTCCATATATACAATAATCTGCAGTATCTCAAAGAGCAACTTTGCTGCCATAGTGTCATCACTGTGCATTTTTTCCAGCTTTATTGAGGTATAATTGACAAAATTGTAAGATATTTAAAGTGTACAATTCAACGATTTGATATACATTGTGAAAGAGTTTCCTCCATTGAGTTAATTAATACATCCACCTCCTTACATGTTTACCTTTTTATTTTTTTGGTGAGAACATTTAAGTTCTACTCTCTTAGTAAATTTAAATTATACCATTCAGTGTTATTGTGTAGTCACTGTATTCTACATTGATCTATTACTATACTCTTTAAATTTAGATGCAGTAAAGCAGTTTTAGCTCAGCCGGTGTGGCTCAGTGGTTTAGTGTTGCCCCATGCACCAAGAAGTTCTCCTGTTCAATTCCTGGTCACATGGGAGGGTGAGGGCTTGAATCCCAGCAGGGTACATGTTGGAGGCAGCCAATTGATGGTGATGCATCAATGTTTCTATTTCTACCTCTTCCTTCCTCTCTCTCTCAAATCAATAAAAACATTTATTTTAATAAAGCAGTTTTACCTTAATACATAGGCTGGTAGAAATGCAATTAATATTGTGAGCTATGCAAATATATTAACATAATTAAAATGTTTTTAATAGTCTGTATTTAAATGCAATTAAAGTTACTTTTCAATTAAGAAGTAATCGAAGGAAATTCTTCCAATTCTTTAAAAGATTTCTCTAGCACAGGGCTAGGAAGAATCCTAGTTCTTAGTGACTGGTGAGATGCTTTCAGGTGTTTGGAGGCCTCAAATGCATGGTACCATGCCTTAAATATGTCCCAATGGATTGGCTCACTTTATAAATCTTCTATTATATAGCTTGTACAAAACCTATATTTGTCATTCATTCTTGTGGTACCTGTACTTGATAATTTTCACCTTATGTTTTCTTTCCACAGCAGTGGGGGTTAATTGTACAAGTCTGCTTTACATTGTATACACTTGTAAACTGATTATTTTAGGGCCTCAGACATGGACTACTCTAAAGTTTTTCAAAATTTATTGAAACTTTTTGAGGGAACATATGTTTATTTTATTAGTAGTATCCATTTAAAAAAAAATTCTCACCTGAGGACATTTTTTTTTCTTTACTTTCTAATATATCTTTATTGATTTCAGAGAGGAAGGGAGAGGGAGAGAGAATCATTGATTGGCTGCCTCCTGCACACCCCCTACTGGGAATCGAGCCCACAACCCAGGCATGTGCCCCTGACTGGAATCAAACCTGGGACCCTTCAGTCTGCTGGTAGACGGTCTATCCACTGAGCCAAACCGGCTAGGGCCCGAGGACATTTTCATTGACGAGAGAGAGAGGAGAGAGAGAGAGAGAGAGAGAGAGAGAGAGAGAGAGAGAGAGAGAAAGAGAGAGAAAGAGCGAGAAAGAGCGAGAAAGAAAGAGAGGGAGGGAGAGCGAAACATGGATTAGTTGCCTCCCTTATGCACCCCAACTGGGAATCGAACCCACAACCTAGGTATGTGCCCTGACCGGGAATCAAACCCACAACCTTTTTCATCTATAGATGACACTCAACCAGCCGAGCCACCCAGCCAGGCGGTATCCCTTTTATAATGCTCAGAATTTTCTTAGGGTGTTAAACAGAATTCTCAGAGAAAATTGGAAAAAACAAAACAAAACAAAAAAATAACTACCTGTGTTTCTTTTTCTTACAATGATTTCAAAGTGCATGATTATTTGTTCTAAAAGTATATTTTTGTTACTTCCCTGTACATGATATTACCTCAGTCAAATCTAATGTACCAGTTTTGACAACCCTTCATAGACTTCTGTATGGTTCTGCTGTATATTTGTCCTGTCACCTTACCAATTTACTGTATGTTCATTAGTTAACCAAGGAGGCTTTTACATTTTCCTACCAAGATTCATAAAAAGGCAGATAGGACTGATTTCTGATGCTGATTCTCCTTATCTCCCTTTTTATATTTTTGTGTTTTACACATTTTCTTCTCCATTGTAAAAAAGAGTTTCCCAATCTCTGGATGACTCACTTTTGGAAATAGTTTTGGGTTTAATTTTATTGAAGTGTTTAAAAGTCAAATATAAATAATTTCTACTTTTCCAATTTAATCATATTTATAATCCCATAGAATTTTTATTTAGAATGTTAGTCCTTTACAAAATGTTCTTCCTTTTATCGTAAGTAACCCTGCTTGCCTATTAGAGATGCTGTCTGACCGATCTGTAATCATAACTAGCACGAAATAGTATTTAAATAATCAGTGGCAATTTTTTTCTTTTTTTGTTTCTCTTTTCTGTTTCTGAGTCTACTTCATGCTTATATGTACTGGTAAATCTGGGAAGAACATAAAATTAGAAAGAAACACTGTTAAGATTTGGGTATGTTTCTTTGTCCTTTCTCTATCATTTCCCCCTCAGAATTGAGATCATATTGTGTATCTGGTTTTTCTTACTCGAACAAAAGGGAAATCTACCCTATCATAAGTATATTTCCATAGTGTTCAAAACCTAATATTTCTTTGGTGTATATACCATAATTTTCTTAGCAATTTCCTTAATGTTATACCTTAGATTGTTGCTAAAATTTCTTTATTATTCCACAGCAGTGAATACTTTTTTTGCAGAAGATTTGGCAACATCTCAATTTCCAAAGTCTAGAATTCTCAAAAATAAAACTGCTGAATCAAAGTCTATGAAAACTTTTAAAGCTATTAATTCATATTGCAATATACTTAAGAAAGATGAAATGGATTTTCTTATCCCACCAGGCAGCATATGAGAATGTCTTACTGTACCATTGAAAGCTTTGGATTTTCTCTTCCTTAAAATTTCTAATTTTTATTTCTTTGTGTCCTCAGGATATTAAATATTTCTCAGGTACTTGTTATAATTGGTACTTACTTTTGTTTTAATATTTATTCATGATATCCACTTTGTTCTTTTTATCTGTTGAGGGATTGATTTTCTTATGTATGAACTAGGGGTTCAGTACACGAATTTGTGCACCTTAAAAGGAACTGTGGGCCGTGAGGCTGCAGTAGGCACAGGGGCAGGTCTTGGCCTATCCTCCGCACCCCGACTAGGGCCCCCTCACCGCGACCCCTGTGGTCCCCTGTCTGCCAGTAGCCCCACTGCCCCGTCCCTGCTCCCACGCACTGACCCTGCTCACACCCGCTGAAGGCTTGGAGCAATTGGGGCCGGCGCCAGCAGTGGGTGCAAGCGGGGCCGGCGCCGTCAGTGGGTGCAAGCAGTAGCTGCTGCCCCAATCGCCCCTTAGGAGCAGGAGGAGGTGGAGAAGCTCTCAGGGGTGATCAGGGCTAGCAGCTGCTGCTCGCACCCACTGATGGCACTGAGCGTTCAGGACCGGCGCCAGGCATTGGCAGCAGGTGCGAGCGGTGGCTCTGGCGCCAGCAGTGGGTGGGAGTGGGGCTGGCGCCTGCAGCAAGTGTGAGTGCCCGGTGGGACTGCAGTGCGCGGGAGCAAAGAATTTTCAATAACCACCAGAGGCTTGCCCCAATGGCAGCGACCAGCACCCCGCCTTAGTCTGGCGCCCATGCTCACCTGCTCCACCATCCCACCGCAGCCAACGCCCACCATGTCTGGCGCATGCCCTCTGGTGGCCAGCACACATCATAGCAACTGGTTGTTTGGTTTTTCCGGTTGTTCCGCAGTTCGGTCTATTTTCATATTAGCCTTTTATTATATAGGACTATAGGACCAGTGTATGAATTCGTGCACGGGTGGGGTCCGGACAACCTGGCCCCAGTCGGCAGATCAGAGCTGGGCCTGTCAGGAGGAGGAGACAGCAGAAGATTGGCTTGCTGGGGGGAGGGGCCACGGGTGATTGGCTGGCGGGCCCCACCCCCAATTGGGGCTGGGGGAGGGGCCGTAGGAGGTTGGCCGGCCAGCTCCACCCCCAATTCGTATTGGGGGGCCAATTGGGGACGAAGCTGGCTGGGGGGAGGGGCCACCGGCTGATTGGGGTGGTGGGGGCTGATTGGGGGTTGGGGCTGACTGTGGGGAGGGGTTGTGGGTGGTGGGCTGGCTGGCCCCACCCCCAAATTTGTTGGGGGGGCCAATCAGGGGCCAGTGGCTTGGGGAAGGGGCCATGGGTGGTTGGCTGGCCGGCCCTACCCCTGGTCAGAGTGGAGGGACCAATCAGGGGCAGAGCTGGCTGGGGGGAGGGGCCACGGGTTGATGGGCTCGTGGGGGCTATCAGGGGCAGGGGCAGTCGGGGGGAGGGGCTGTAGGAGGTTGGCTGGCCGGCCCCACCCCCTGATCAGTCCAGTTCGCTGGCCGCAGTGGGTGTCATAGCGACTGGTCGTTCCAGTCGTTACAGCGATCCAGTTGCTGGCTTTTTATCTGTATAGATATGTAAGAGTATTGTATGGTATGGATATTAACATTTTGTCATGTTGGCAGAAAATATTATTCCTGTTTGTTTGTATATTAGATTGAAATCAGAATTACCATGAAAGTGTTCTACAAATTCTTTCTGTTGGCAGTATTAACCTTGATATGAATAGATGTAATAAATAATATGTATATATACACATATATAATTTCATTTTAGCTTTTATTGGTGAAAGGAATGTGGTGAGATGCTAAATTTGATATTATTTCCTATAATCTAAATTTGTAAAAAGTAAAAAAAAAACTACATGGCTTTATTTTCAAAATTTGCATACTTTCTTAACATGCTTTTAAAATGTATATCATTTTATATGTTGTATTTAGTAATTTAAACATTTAACACTTAACTGTCTATATTTTATAAGCTCAGAGTAATAGATAAACATTTGCTAAGTGTTTTTGTTTTAACTTCATGTAAAAAAATGTTCTGTTTTGCAGATGTGTGATTAATGTTACAGGCAAATGAATATCTAATTTGAACATTGGTTTAGGGTTTTGTTTTTAAATAATTAATGGTTTTTTAATCATAAAAGCTCTCCTGAGTTTTAATTATGTTGTGAGGATTTGGGGATGTAAATTTTCTTTCCTTCACTGACATACTCTGATAAGGATTTTTCAAATTTTACTACTATAT
>NW_005354385.1:2979587-2983307 GCF_000412655.1 Myotis brandtii
TATATATATATAGAGAGAGAGAGAGAGAGAGAGAGAGAGAGAGAGAGAGATTTTTTCCCCAGAAAATTTCTTAAATATATATCAAAATAAACCAGGTATGAACTCAGTTTCTTACTTTCTTTTTTTAAATCCTCACCTGAGACAGCTGGACAAGTAGTCCATGTGAACCAGAGGCTCTAGCTATCAGTTGAGAATAGCAAACCTGTGAGTTCGTGAGGTGCTTCTGTGTCTTCCTGGCTTGTGAACATTCTCTGTCCCATGATTGAGGCGAGACCATCTTCTTTAACAGGAGCAACTCAGGAACAGTGTCATGAACATTTGAAATCATCATTCAACGAAAGATGTAGGAAAAACCAATTTCAGGCAAGGAGATTAATAATAGAGATATCACGGTAGAATGTAAGAAAATCTGAATTTTTTTCCGAGTTCATGCGTTAAAGACTGCATGTTAGTTAAACCAGAGATGACGTGGGGAGGGAGTGGGAAATAGGAATGCTAAATCAAAATAAAATGCTAAATTTGATTATTCTGTGTATTATAGACTTTTAGTAGCAAACATTGTACCTCTGAGCCTTGTGTGAGTTTTTTTAAAAGTAGGAAGATAGTCTATTAATGTTCATTGGCTGGAATATATTGGAAGCAACGCTAAAAAGATGAACTTAGTATTTAATTGATGTATAGTTAATAAAACATCTGTTATTTGTATGTCCCAGAATTGAGTAGATGCTATTGTTAAAGCTTTGGGGGTGGGGAAGAGCCAAGAGATTTTTACAGCATTATTTTTGCTGGGGAGATTTATAGGCCTTTATTACTTTTAAATGCCATATGTTAATAGGTAAATATTTTATTTTCATCTCATGATGAAGCCACATCTCACACTGGCTCCTCACTTTAGTATTCAGTATTTCTTTTAGCAGTACTTAAACTGTTTTAGATCAACCACATATACTATGCTTTTTCTCACCTTCGGGCTTTTGTTCATGTTATGCCTTCAATGAATAATACACTTCACATCTCTGTGCTTGGTTCACTCTTATTTATAATTTGAGATTTGGCTTAGACCTTCTGTCAGACTTCTTTTGTCCTTCAGTGCACTTAAGGCACCATCTAGTTTTGTGCCTTAGCTCATATTAGAATTTTTTGTGAACATCTAGAGAGCAAAGGTAGTGTTTCTAGGACCTAGTACAGATCTTGGTATATAGAGGTACTCAAAAAGTATTTGTAGAACTAAATATAGATTTAAGAATAACTGTACCTATTCTGGTTAATGCTAAGAAACAAAAGTTAAAGTTGATATAAGTTTTGTCTCTCTTCTCAATAACTGTGCAAAAAATAGAATGTAAAAGGTACACTCTCTGAATATCCATTAATTCAGTACATTTATTAAGCACTCACTCTGAACCAGACACTATGATAGACATTGAAATGTCTATGAGCTTTAAATGTATCTCATCAAGTAAGTATTTTGACCTTCAGTTAAGAGCCACTTGATAATTGTTAGGTATTTTTGTTAGATTTGATCATCTTTAGACATTATTATTAGACATAGAACAAGATTAAAATTTTAAGAATTCAGTAAATATCTTATTTCACTTTCCAACACATAAATAAATATTTCTTAAGTGTTGATACCTCCAAGACTCTAGATAAATCTGTATTCTATAGATTTGTTCCAATTGACTTGTTACTTAATACTTAAGTAAATACAGTGGGGCCTTGACTTACGAGTTTAATTCGTTCTGAGACCGAGCTCGTTAAGGAGCTCGTTAACTCAAATTACTCTATTAACTCAATGCAAAAAATTGGCCGAGAGACAGCTGGTATCTCAAAAAACTCGTTAGTCGGGACACTGGTAAGTCAAGGCCCCACTATATAGTTTAAAATCTCTTCCTACTTTCCTACAAAATAAAAATATTAAATTCAGCCCTATTTTTATTTAACTGTTAACTGGAGCTAAATAGATATAGGATGCAGTTCAGGCTGCAAAATAATTTTATTCAATTCCTTTCCACTTTTACACTGTCCCCTACTTCCAGTTCCCTCCTGTCTTCCAAAGCTGATGTTTAAAATCTCCTGGTAACTGAATGGTTATTCTTATTCTCTTCTCTCACCAGTGCTATAAGAAAGCCTCTTGCCCTATATGGGCAAAGGTGTAACAAAACCTTTTCTCCTTCAACATGAGTGTTTGACCTTCTATTAACGCTCTAGTCTGTTTCCTTGGTAACCTGATAAAGGTAGTATATCAGCTGTGTCACTAGGCAACATTGCTTATGGTAAAAATGACTCCTAATTGATAAACTTCATGTGTACTGATAGCACTATAAATACCTGGCTGGAAGCCATATCTCTGCATTTCCCTGTATGTGGTGACTCTTAAAAATGGATATGTCCCTTGAAGGGGAGATATGCCTATAGAGTTGTTACAAGAAATAATGACTCCAGGTGGGGCATGAGGCCTCCAGGTCAGTGTAACTCCCTCATCTGCTTGATGTGTGTCAGATCTTGTATGGAAGCCATGATCTAGGAGGCCAGAAAGAAAACTCCCAGGTGGCTGTATGAACTACTACATGGACTGCTGCAAGGACTCCTTCAGAAGAGGAACACGAACACTGCCCTACTACTATACTATTTAGCTTGGTATTTGTTGGACTTCCAGTAAATATTGATGAGGAGGACAAAAACAAATTAATGTGAGCTTTCTGATTAAAAAAAATCATAGATATACTATTTGCTTTTCAAAAGAAATGTGGGTATAACTGGAAAATAATAAACCTCAACAGAATAGAATTTTTGACATGAGTATATGGCAGTAATGATTTTGAAATGATCATGATTCGCTAGAGGAGTGCTGACTTCCTTCTTCCTCCAGACTCTGTTGTGGTGTTAAACAGAGGTGTTGGGAGAATAAAGACTCCCTTCTGTAGAAAGGGCCACCGGAGAATGGTGTCCTCTGGGTTCCTATTAGGCAAATAGGTCTCGAGAGGGAGCATTTTGTGATGATGATGTGGCATGGGGGATTTTCAATTGTTAATTAGTAATTATCTATATATCTAAAAGCCTAAGCAACTTTTACAACTGCTCAATCGACCAGTAGCTATGATGTGCACTGACCACCAGGGGGCAGCTCAACACAGGAGCTTCCCCCTAGTGGTTAGTGCGCTCCCACAGCCAACCTCCCGTAGTCCCTTCCCCTGGCCAGCAGGGTGGTCAGTGTGCTCCCACAGCCAACTGCCTGTGGCTGGCCAACCTCCTGCAGTCCCTCCCCCAACCTGGCTGAGCTGGGCGAGACAGCCCCTATCAACCCTGATCTCCGGCCAGGCCGATGGACCCCACCCATGCATGAATTCGTGAACCAGGCCTCTAGTACTAGCAATAATAGAGATGCAGTAGAAAAGTATTGTTAGAAGGGATTATTGTAAAGAGTAGTGGCCTGGTGCATGAAATTCATGCACATTAAAAGGGCATTAATTAGCCCTAACCAGTTTGGCTCAGTGGATAGAGCATCGGCCTGCGGACTCAAGGGTCCCAGGTTCGATTCCGGTTAAGGGCATGTACCTTGGTTGTGGGCACATACCCAGTGGGGAGTGTGCAGGAGGCAGCTGATTGATGTTTCTCTCTCATCCATGTTTCTAACTCTCTATCCTTCTCCCTTCCTCTCTGTAAAAAAAAAAAAATCAATAAAATATATTTTTTAACAATTAAAAATAAATAAATAAATAA
>NW_005354385.1:2983616-3012633 GCF_000412655.1 Myotis brandtii
CCCCGGGGGTGGGGGGCACGGCCTGAGGTCCCCCGTCAAGCCCCACCGGGTGGGGGGCATGGCCTCAGGTCCCCTGCTCCGGCCTGGCGCCACGCAGCCTCAGGTCTCTATGGGATCAGCCATCTTGTGTTACGAGAACCCTGCCTCTACTGTGGGCGCAGCCATCTTGTGATGGAGTGAGGGTCAATTTGCATATTACCTATTTGTTATATAGGATGGCCCAAGGAATGAGCTCTGAGTAGAGTGTGCCAACAAATGAAGCATATAGCAGGCTCTAGCAGAGGGTTTATATGTCAAGGGGTGGCCAAAGATGACACAGCTATAGCCATAGTGGTATAAATTGGATTTAGTCAGGTTTGTTTCTGAGTTAATTTTTTGTTTCTATTTTTTTGAGTAGTCACAAGCAAAGGTAAAAATTGATTTACTCTATTTGAAATCATAGTAGGAGTTTAGAGCCCTGCCCACTATCTTTTTTTTAACCTCCATCCCATTGCCCTTCTTTCCTAAAGTGCTAGACTAGGCTAAGAGAAATTGAAATAATTGTCCTGAAAGTGTTATAACATTATATATTAGATCTTTTTTCTCATCTATAAATATTGCTATATGTATATCTAAAAAACTCAATCTAAAAATAACTACACTACCATTATTATACTTTAAAAAGTTAGAAGTAGTCCTTAATTATCATCATGCACTAGTCAGTTTTCAGATTTTTCCAATTATAAGTTTGGCTTTTTGTGGAGATTGTTTTTATTTTATTTTATAATTCTCTATTTTAATCAAGATCTAAATAAAATCCATGATTGCAATTGGATGATGTATCTCAAGTATTTCTGAATCTCAAGGTCTTCACTCTCACAATTAATAATTGATTAGACTTGAGTTTATATATACAATTTAACAATAGAGATTTTAGAAAATAGCAATATATAAGAATTAAATATATGAGAAAATACTTAATCTAGTTTTTTATTTAGTCCCCATATGAATGTATTAACGATCAAAATAACTCGTTTGCAAGAAATCAGGAGCCACTAATAATAAGCCAACTTATTCATTTGTAAATAAAATCTATATAGTTGTTTTCTTAATTTGCCCTACAAGTGCATCTTAGAAAGAAAATATTATCCTGATTATTTAATCCTGGGTAGAAAAACAGTTCTCAAATGATTGGTAGTTTACTCTAGATCACCCTTAGGAACTAGTTTGAAAACTTGAAGCACTTAATATTTTTTGCAGAGTAATAAAGATGTTTTTGTCTTTCTTTATACTACAGCCTTGTGTGAGTTTTAAAATAGATTGCAAGTAGACTGAAGATGAGAGTATGCTTGGTGTCAGTCAGGATAGGCTATATTGTGAGGTATTGAGAAACAACCACAAAACCTCAGTGGTTTAAAACAACAAATATTTATTTCTGGTTCTCCTTGCATGTCCATCATGATCAGAGTTACCTCTGCTCATAATAGTCACTTAGGGACCTTATGGAGCAGCCACCATTTCAATCATTGCTGATTACCCTGGAAGGTCTTACAACTGCAATTAAATGTTCCAGCCCAGAATTCACACATCCAATCACAGGCTGGGAGGAGTGGTTAGTCTTCTATGTGCCTCAGAGAGAGGAACCAGCTATTGGTGAGCAGCACAAATAACTAACACTTTAAGTAATGAGTCTGTTACTAGATTGCTGACAGATCTGCTCATTCACTCATTTATTTATTAACCTAATATTTATTGAATGGCTGCTATGTACAAGTTATTTTACTAAACAGTGAAAATATTAAAGTGCATAAAATATGTTCCATTCCTTCTCTCTAGATTCTCAGAATCTAGTAGAGGCAAGAGGCAAGTAATTCTATATTAGGGCTCAGCAAATGACCCATAGGCCAAATCTGGCCTGCAGCCTGTTTTTATAGGGACCTTAAACTAAAAAATGTCTTACATTTTTAAGGGCAAACAAAAATAGAATAAAAGAGACTGTAAGTGACCCGTACAGCCTAAAATATTTACTATCTGACTCCTTGTAGTGAAAAACTTCACTGACCTCTGATCTATAACATCTGTCCTTAAATTTGAAGCTCCTCAAATAAATTGCAGTCTAGACCATTGTCAGATAAATGGTGCACAATTACCTTGTAAGCTCTGCATACCCCTTAATAATGTGCCTTTAGTTTTATCTGATAATATATTTCTATGGAAATATGTGTCTTTTCCTGTGTTGTTGGAATGGTGATTTAAAAAAATTTTTTTTGATCTTACAGAGAGAGAGGAAGGGAAAGAGGGAAGGGAAGGCAGGGAGGGAGGGAGAGAGAGAAACATCGATTTGTTCCATGTCTTTATGCATTCCTTTGTTGCTTCTTGTACATGCCCTGAATAGGGATCAAACCTGTAACCTTTGCACATCAGGGATGACACTTCAACTAAAAGAGCTACCTGGCCAGGGCCAGAATGGTGATTTTATTAGCATCTTGAGTGCTCTTGTTACTGGGCTTTGGAGATACAGGGTCCCTGTTCAATTTGATGCATTATTTAGGTAGCCACAAAATTGTCAGACTTTGCCGGAACCGGTTTGGCTCAGTGGATAGAGCGTCGGCCTGCGGACTGAAAGGTCCCAGGTTCGATTCCGGTCAAGGGCATGTACCTGGGTTGTGGGCACATCCCCAGTAGGAGATGTGCAGGAGGCAGCTGATCGATGTTTCTCTCTCATCGATGTTTCTAACTCTCTATCTCTCTCCCTTCCTCTCTGTAAAAAATCAATAAAATATATTAAAAAAATTGTCAGACTTCTAAAATATGTTCATGCAGATATTAAGTAATAATTTATTGGCAAAAGGAAGTAGAGTAACCATGAGAATATCTGCTTCCACAGAGATATAAGGCCTAAACTTGATGGACTTTAGAAATCAGTCAGTGAATGGAAGTTCACATAAAAGTCGGGTTTTTATTTTCTGTACTATGGACTGGGCTACTCTATTAAGGATTATAATTTTAGATATTTCTTAAACTGAGTAAGAGGCTGTGGTTCAAAGTAAATGGGGTTCAAAGAATATATGTCAAGTCCCTGCTATGAATGAGGCACTTGAGATACAAGGACAAGTGAGAATCACTCCTAGTGCTCAAGTTCAAAATAAAGACAGAGTATTTTGATTCAGGTTGAGAGGAATAGGATTGTATAAAATAAATCTGTTTTATTCTAAAGCAGTTTTGGAGGAAAAGCCTCCAAAATATGTAACTTTCGTAACATCAGAAGAGAAAAAAATGCTTTTAGCTTATACTTAATACAGTCTTGTATTGACCATCAGAGCTCAATTCTGTTATATCTTCACTTTTATTTGCATGTTAGATTATGGAACACTGCCAGATTCCATACCAGTTTTAGGATCTACTCAAGGTATTCTTATGTGTGGAATGTGATTGTCAGTGCCAAAAACTCCTGTTTAACAACAGTCTAGAATTCTAGTCTTGGTCAAGGTCAGCTTCTATCCTGTTGAATTTTTATAGATTTGGGGGAATTTTAATTTTAATTTTTTATTTTTTTAGATCTGGTGCTTCAGAGCTTGAATCAATAAATGTTACTCTCAACTATTTTATAAGCACTGGAGTTTGTTTTGTTAGTGCACAAGCATATTTTTCAAGTGATTCCTAAGGTTCTTTCCAGGTTTATGACTGATTATGACTAGATGACAGATGTGATTCGAGTAACTTTAATCAGATTTTGAGCTAGTATACTGAATGGTGTGTCTATACAGTGGGCACTTGTTTACATGTATATCAAGTTGGCATTGTATTTGACTAACCTTCTATTTGAGGATTGGCAGATTACTCTAAATACACCAAATGTGCCAGTGTTTACTATCAATTATGTATAATTCATTCTCCTGTCCGTTGACTGCTGCTATATGTAATTCTCAGTCCCTGAGAGTCCTCAGTGACTGGCCTAAAGAGAGGCCGTTAGGTCACAGCAACAGGAAACAGAGAAGTGGCAGACAGTACAGAAGAGCGGGGAATTATAACCAGCCCTCATGGGGAATTAAAACTCGGTGGAAAGGAACGACACTTCACTTTTTCATTTTTATTTTATTTTATTTTATTATTATTTTGTTAATCTCTTTTTTCTTTTTTTCCCCTTTTTTCGTTTCTTTATTTTCTATTTTTGCAATTTTTTCATCCTAATTTTATTTTATTGTATTTTTTATAATTAATTTTTAAATATTTTATTATTTTTTTCTTCTCTTTCTCTTTCTTCTTATTACTCATCCTCTTTCTACTTCCTCTATACTGAACTTAGGTCCTCCCCATATTCATCCAATTCCTTAACCTTACTTTCTGTATATAAGCTCGGCCTCTACAGATTCTGCCCCCACCCTCTTTACTTGGTATTTTGGGTTTGTATGTTTTGGTTTATCTGTTCTTTGGTGTTTACTCCCCATATATATATTTTTTCCTTTTTCTTCTTTTTCTTTTCTCTCATACCATTTTTTCTCTCTTCAATATCATTTGTGCTCTCTTTTCTCTCCCCTAATTCTCTTTTCTCTGGTGGTCACTTATATTGGGGTTATCAGTGTCATGAGTACATTCGTGTTTTGTTCCCTTTGTGTCGTGTCTTGTCGAGTTGCATTTTGTCCTGTTTGGCCAATGTAGTAGAGAGCGAGACACATAACCAGACACCTGGAGAGGAGACTCCATCCATGAACTGGTCAATAACACTCCAGACCCAACTACAGAGGCAGGAAGAAGGCGGCAGTGAGGGAGAGAGCGTGAGTGAGTGAGGGAGCAAAAGAGGAGTGTGTGGACGTGTGAGGTGTGTGTGTGTGTGTGTGTGTGTGTCACAGTGAGATCCCGCAGGACCTTCGGGGGCAGGCTGTCCGGGCTCGCCTAACAGGCAGCCTCTGCTACCATTGCGAAAGCCAGATTATCATTTAAAATTGCCTTTATCTTATGTAGTTATTTTATTGTTAATTTCCATAAAGTGAACTGGCTTACAGCTTAGCCACTGCAAATATACCATCATATAATGTCATATGACTGGCTGCCCTTTCTATGGCACCTAAAATAGTCCAGTGTAAGTCCATTGATACTTCTTTCAACACATTTTTACCCTTTCAAATCTCTAATTTCTACATTACCAATTTAACCTTGTTGCTAATTATGAGCTTCTTTTGGTCAATATTAATTGCACATATAATTTCACCTAACTTGGTACCATAGCTATAATTTGGAATTACCCAATAATCCTGTCATTTTGTTGGGAAATTAATATAAAAATAAGTGTATTAATTATTTTATCATTAAATTATTTTATCAATTATTTTATTAACTATTAAAATATTCTATTATAAAATATTTTGTTCATGAATGCTACATAGATTTGAACAAATGACCCCCATACCTAACCTTTTAAGACATATTTATAGCAGAATAAATTTAATATTGTTGATTCATCTGTCATCTATTCTTTACATATAGCTTTTCTGTCTTTATTTTCAATAGTCCACTGAAATATATGTCCAGGTCAACATTATTAAAATTTTTAAACAAAATTAAATGATAAAGTTATTGAAATTATTTATTGCTACTTAGATTAGTTCTAATTAATAAAATGCTGACCTGGAGTCTCAGCAGAATTGTGAATAATTTTGCTCTATCTTCCTATTTCAAAACCACTACCTTTGTATTCCCATAATTCTGAGTGCTGGGTTTTGCCTAACCTCATTCAGCCTGTCTTAGATCAGTGATTTTTATATGTATTAAAGGTAACAGTAGTGTTGACAGCAATAACATCCACTGAAGATATTGTGGTAGTTGGAGAAGCATTATCAGCTTTGAAAATACAAACTAGAGAAAGTGTAGCTTCAAAGAATCTTTTTGGTTAGTGGATGAATATAAAAAAAAATACACAATTTTCTATGTGCCTGAAATTCTCAAGTCAGAAAGCGGTCCCTGCCCATATACTGTATCCCCATCACAGTTATAGTTGTAAACACTCTCCTTCCTATTAAAACTTGCCTTTGCCCATTTTGATTAGTGTCTAGATTCCTGAAGCTATTTAATAAACCATGTTATCATGTTAATAAATGCAACTTTATCTTTAATAAATCTTTTGGAATTATTAAAACCAAATCAAAACAAAAAAATTTAATCTTATTGTGTAAAGGAAAATTTAGAATCAAGGTGAAGGTGGAATCTGGAGCATGGAATTAGGAGCAGGTGATTAATTTTTCTTTCAATTATAACAGTCGTTGTATCCACATATAAATTTAGGAGTAAGTTTTGGTTAAGCTGAGGCAGTTATATCTTGTAATATGAGAGAAATATTAAAATTATAATCCTTTAATAAAATCAGTATATATGGAAATTCAGTGTATTCTCTTATTTAGTTTTGGAAATTTCTTCTACAAAAAGCAAATTTCAAATAACTTCAAAAAATAATCCAGGAAGGTTGGGTCATAAAAGAAGTAGAAGTTTAATTTGAATTAATGTTACTTTCTTCAAAAAGTGTGAAGCACATACCAAATTCGATGCTTATCTTACACTTTTTAAATGGTCTGTGATAAAGATAAATACATATATGACTTCTTTGCTAATTTGTGTATCTACTGAATTTAAAAGTAAATACAAATTATGAAGTAATGAAAAAAGTTTAAAATAAAATGAAAATATTCAAAATTATTAAAAATTATGATTACAACTGTAAATATACAACTATGTAAACAAATACTTGGTTATAGTAAGGTTCTAGGATTAAGGCCTTTGTTTTTCTAGATTCCAATATTTGTGTACTATAGTTGTTACTTTTATGATGTGAAGAATAAAATAAATATGCTCTTACAAGCTATAATAAAGATAAGATTAAATATAGAAAAGCATTTACTGATTCTAATTATAGCAAATTCAAAGGCACTTATTAGATACTAGAGGCCCGGTGCACGGATTTGTGCAGCAGTGGGGACCCTTGTCCTGGCCTGTGGGGATTGGGCCAAAACCGGCTCTCTGACTTCGCCTGAGGGGTCCTGGATTGTGAGAGGGCACAGGCCAGGCCAACGGACCCCACCGGTGCATGATCGGGGCCAGGGAGGGACCCCGGGAGGGCTCCAGGGTGTGTCCGGCCCCTCTCACCCAGTCCCAATTGGCTGGACCCCAGCAGCAAGCTAACCTTTCCCGTCAGAGCCTCTGCCCCCTGGTGGTTCAGTGGGCATCATAGTGACTGGTAGAACTGTCGAAGATCAGACACCTAGGATATTAGGCTTTTATTATATAGGATAAGGATAATTCATGTACCAAAAATACTGCATTTTCTTTAGAGTATATTTCAGTGTAAGAGCTCACAGTGTCAGAGTCCTAAGCAATTTTCAAAATTAATATTAAATAAGTTTTCATGTAAAGGGGTTAAGTAAATCTTAAGTTGTTTATTGTCTCCTCCAAACCTCCTTATTCCCCCAAACATCTTGAATAAAAACTCTACAAGGGTGGGGTTCTTGTCTATCTTTTTAAATTATTGTGTCCCTAGCATTTAAAAGTTTCTGGGACATAGTAGGGGCTTCATAAGTGTATATTAATTGAACAAATAAATATCACATGAGAGAGATGTACAATGAACTAATGATTTATGTACAGATACTTCCAATATAAGTTACTGTTTCTCGTACCCTCACCATCTCACCTATTTAGGCTGTATAACCAGAGCAATATAAACCTTGTGGGAAGGGTTAAAGATGCCTTGATTTTTAGAGAATGTAACAACTTGCAGCCAAGCAAAATCAACCTTGATAGTAAAACACCTTGCTCTAAGGAATAATGTGAGTATGTACAGTATGTATTGTAAGTAGGGTGGAGAGGTGTTAGGAATATCCCATAAGTCCTGGTTTGCTTACCATAAATGGACCCTGTATTGCAATACAACCTAAGGTGGCACCCCCTCAGAAAGCTTTCCAGATTGTTTTGTGCATACTTTGATTCTATCCTGAAGTCATAACTTTAATCCATCTGTTTCTTTCACATAGTGCCTCCTGCACTGTGGGGAAGTCCCGATATCTTAGAACACAAACCCAAGCACATCAGTAATTGTTCATTTTGAAAATGATTGAATCAATGTAGTAAGAAAATCATTTTATTTTGCTCATGGCCAATATACTCATTATTTCCTTTCATTCACTTAGGTGCGATTCTATGTAAATAATTTTTAGACTCTTTCTAATCTGCTTTCATTCTGTAGCCTCTTTCTTTTCAGTTGCTATTTCCCTCTGTGCTTCTTTTCTCTTTGTGGAAATATTTCACACTTCATATGCAAAACTGGAGGCATTCTCATGGATCCTTTGGGCTCTGAGAAAGCATAATTTCCTTTCTCTAGCCTCAGATGTTTATAGTTTTAGGCCGAATCTGCTCTTTCCAGAACTCCTTGAATATTTATATTATAGATTAGAATTTCTCACTCTGAGCCCTAAATTCTGAATCTTGTCATTCATTCAGTGTCTTCTGTGATAGCTTCCCTTTTCTAGAGCACATAGCTATCTTCCTGTCAAGATTCCTTCAAGTTTCATTATTTCTTTTTGGTTCTGGCAAGTTCTCTAAACTCCACACATCTTTGTCATTTGCCCAGAACCACCAGCATCTTATTTTTCATCTCAGATGGTCATATTTCTCATTATTCATCTTTTAGCCCTGTTATTTCTTCTCTGATTGACATTAGCTCATTCATTCACTTATTCAGTCATTCAACAGATATTTAGTGCACTACCAAGTACCAGAGCTGTGCTAGGTGTTAGGATAAGTGGTAAAAGAAACAAATGTGGTCTACACCCTTGTGGAGCTGACTGTCCAGTTGAAACATAACACACTAATCTCACACATCTATTTCCATTATTAATTGTGTCTGACTTCAGAGGAAGGAAGTTTTTATTACAGAATTCTCTTATGCATTTGCACCCAAAAGAAATAAAATAATCTTACCTGTTTACCAGTACCTTTGGCACAATCTAAAGGCCATTTACTGTTTCCAATCAAAATGAATAGATTATCTTTTATAAAACTCTTGTCAATAATTATAACCAATATTTATTAGGCCTTGTGCTTCTTGCCCATTATGGGCATGATTTTCTATTGTCCCTACAACAAACTTATGATGAAAGAGGCACAAAGAAGTTAAGTCACTTGCTCAAAGTCATTGAGGTACTAAGTGAGAGAGTAGGGATTCGAATCCAAGTCTTTTTGTCCAAGAACCTGAGCTCTGTTGTCTCTCATGTTTGCTGGGTTCCATTCCTAGTGAAGTTAATCAGAAGTCAAATGTGTAAAATTTGTGTTTTCTCTTTGATCATATTAATATTTCTGTTCTAAAAAAATATTTCTGTTCTATAAAATGTTGGGGAATATTTTTTCAAAAATGAAGATATAACCATATCTACAAAGCCAGTTTATGATTAGTTTTAAGTATGAAAGAGAATATGACTTTTGAAACACTGGGAAATATTTATTACCAAATGGAAAATATTTTTGTGAAAGGATTGATTGCATGTGAGTATTATTATTTTAAATCATAAATAATTGGGAGTTAGCAAACTTTCTTTGTTAATATTGAATTTTTATAATAAGATGAAAAGACAGCATACATAGTCCCCTCTAAGTCTATTATACATTTTTTTCACTTTATAATATTTATGTAACATATTTCATTAGAAAAATAACAAATAGAACATCCCAATCGAGACCTTACGTTCCAACCTGCTGTTATTTAAATTGTGTCCTCTTTTTTCCATTGTTTATAATGTTTATAAGACCTATTTTTTTATCCTTCACAAATTTTCACTTCCGGGAGATATTTTTCTTCTACATAATAATAGCCCACAAAATATTAAAAACCCAGCAGAAATTCTCTTGTTTTGTTTGTTTGCAACTTAATAGTTTTCAATTTAATCTGATTGAATACATATTTATGTAGTACTTAAAAGCACTCAACTTGCAGTCAAATAACAAGATCTTTACTTTTTTCACCATTAATGTTGGGCAAATTTACTTACTCTTTGCTTCTACTCTCATATAGAATGGCACCAGCTCCCTGTGACTTGTCTAACTAGAAGCTTCTTCTTTACATTGGGATTACAAAATTCTACCCAACTAGAATTTAAACTATTCCAAAAACAAGGACATATAAACAAAAGGTATTATATTAAAATAGCCATTGAAGAAATAAGGCAGTTTTGTCATATCCTAATTAATATCTACCCTTATTTTCTGCCCCTTAAGAATACAACTTTTAAAATATTTCAGTACAGTGTTGTTGACTTTCACGTCATTAGTTCAGTATAAATGTTTCATCATTGTTACATTGATTGTTCAATGGAAAAATTGAGCATAATAAGATCTTTGTCTGAGATACAAACCTTTATCTGAGGTTCCTATATATCTTTAAAAGATTCTCTCTCTCTTTTTTTAGTACCAAGTAATTAATCTTTAATATGAGAATATCATGTACTTTTAAGAGTGGTTCATCATCTTTAAAAGAAAAAATTCTCTTTACTTTAAAAAATATATCACCATGAATTTCTTGGAAGAAAGCCATTATATAAATACAGGGTGTCTTATTACTATTTATAGAATAGTTTTGCTATTTCTTTTAATGGTGGCTGTTTCTTTTCCTGAGGCTTTTCCTTCCAAATTAAATTGATTTTTTTCTTCAGATAAATACTCAGAAGTGAAATGCTGGTTGTATGGTGGCTTCTGTTTTTAATTTTTAAAATTAATCTCCATACTGTTTTCCATACTGTAAACTGGCTGCACTACTTTACATTCCCACCAGCAGTGTGAGAATGTTCTCTTTTCTTCACATCCTCTGCAACACTTGATATTTCTTGTCTTTTTGGTAATAGCCATTCTGCCAGGTATGAAGTGATATCTCATTGAGGTTTTGGTTTGCAGTTCCCTGATGATTAGTGATAGTTGATGTTGAGCATCTATTCATGTGTCTGTTGTTCATCTGCATGTCTTCTCTGGAGAAATGTCTATTCAGGTCCTCTGCCCATTTTTTTAATTGGATTTTTTTTAATGTTTCTATGGATTTTATGGCAGTGTTTCTATGAAAAATATTTTTAGGGTGTATCTATTTTCTTTACTCCACCCTTGCTCCTCAAACATAAAAACAACCCGACTACAGCTTTCACATGATTTCTGAGTCCCCTTATCCCTTGGTGCAATGCGAGTGGGAATTCCAACAGGCCCAGATTATGGCTAAAGGCTCCTTGAATAAGATGCAGGGTGAGGATGGGGTTCTTTTTGCTTCTTCTAGCTTCTCTATTTTCATTCTTTTCTTCTAGACTCTAGGAACTATCTGCCTAAATCCTTTTCTGTTTATATTAGCTGTAGTTCTTATATTTATTTGGAAACAATGGGACTATGTTTCTTTCTTTTTAAATTCTCTGTGACTCTTTCATAAGGAAGGCTAATAGTTTTTACTAAGAAATGCATGATATGTGCTTTAAGCTATTAAATAACTGAGGCTGGGAAGAAAGAATATTAGTGTATTACTGTCAAGAAGTTAGAAAAAGTAGAAGTACAATCTTTTGTTTTCTTGCTAATTATTAGGTTAAGTAACAGTTTCCTAAGGAATACTCCCATTGGACTCTTTTGCAATAAATGATCTCTCAATTTCACTCTGTCCTTTACAAGTATACACAATGTACACAGTGGTAGACTGCTTTATTTTTTATTTTATTTTTATTTTAAATATATTTTGTATTGATTTCAGAGAGGAATGGAGAGGGAGAGAGTGATAGAAACATCAATGATGACAGAGAATCATTGATTGGCTGCCTCCCACATGCCTCCTCACTGGGGATCAAGCCTGCAACCCAAGCATGTGCCCTGACTGGGAATTGAACCTACTGGTTCATAGGTTTATGAACTTTCTGGTTCGTAGGCTGATGCTCAACCACCGAGTCACGTGGACCGATTTGCTTTTATTTTATTTTATTTTTCATATTTTTCTTTTAATCTTTATTGTAGAAAGTATTACATAGGTTTTCCTCCCCCCGCCACCCCATTAACCTCTTCCAGCCCTCCCCTGTTCCCCCACCCTCAGGCCTGTGTCTAGGGGTTATGCATGTATGCATACAAGTTCAAACTATCTTGCAAACAAGAATTTTTTTTTCTTAGAAAGTAATCACATGGGAGGCTATGCGCTCATTTCAGTGCTGTTTTTTGTTTAAATGCTTTTGTAACTCAGATAGTCTTCACAGTCTGTGCCATCATTTTGAAAGTTACTTGTATTATCAGATAATTTACAGACAGTTTTCTTTCTGAGTAATGATTAATGAGCAAGGTTTTTGTTTTTGTGTTTTGTTTGTTTCTTGGTCAAAAACAAGTAAAAGTTAAAAAGCAGTAGACTTTTGTGGGGCTTTTAAATTACTTTTAGTATTTCTAGAAGAGGTTCAAAGCTATTTGGAACAATTGTAGCCCTGTAATCCTATACTATGAATGGGGCAACATTTATTTGGTGTATAAGGTTTTGTATGTATTTTAAAATGCATACTCATTATATTTAGGTTTACTATTATATAGGTGTATTTAATCATTCAGATATAGACATATATGATATAAGGTCATTGGGAAGTTGAAGCTATGGGAATCCAGATACAAAAGAATTTCCTTGAAAACCTAGCATGTTTTAATTTTTCTTTAATTGTTTTGAACTGATACATATATCTGGAAGAGCAGAGGAGATTGATCTTGAATAACATTTTTATAAGTAATGTTTGTTAAGTGCCCACGAAATAACATGTAATTACTGGCTATTATATATTCATCCTATTTAATCTTCATAACAAATGACCCTACATGATTGATTTGGCCCCTGATTGTCTCTCCACCCTCATTTGTAATCCATACTAAGTTTCTTACACATCAAGCTCCTTCCTGTTTTAAGATATTTACAGCAAGTATTCCCTGTATCTAGAATGTTCTTCCCTTCAGTCTTTTCCCTGGCTGGCTCTTGTTAGTCAGGTCTTATCCTAAATGTTAACTCCTCAGAGAAGTCTTCTCCAACCACCACCAATCTAAAGAAATCACTCAAGTCACATCACCTTATTTTAATTGTGTATGGCACCTCCTACCATCCAGTATTTTCCTATTTGTTTACATGTCTATTGTTTCTCTTACCAATGAAATGTAATGGAGCTCCGGAAGAACAGGAACCTTACCTGTCATGTTCACCACTTTAAACAGCCTGGCCAAGAAATAGCTGTAGGAATAAATGGATGAATTGGGTCTAGAAAATGTAACAGATTATTTAGGTTAAAGTAGACTAGAAGTAATGAGGGTTTAAGGATATTTAAACCAGTGGTTCTTGCACCCTGCTAAACTAACCTGGCCAGCAGCATCAGCATCACCTGGGAATTTGTTGGAAATGCAAATTCCAAGGACCTATTGAATCAGAAGTTCTGGTGTTCTGGTGGTGGGACCCCACACTCTGTTTTATTTTTTTTAAATATATATATATATATATATTTATTTCAGAGAAGGGAGAGGAAGAGATAGAAACATCAATGATGAGAGAGAATCATTGGTTAGCTGCCTCCTGCATCCCCACAACTGGTGATCCAGCCCACAATGCAGGCATGTGCCCTGACCAGGAATTGAACTGGTTCCTGGGTTGATGTTCAAACACTGAACCACACCAACTGGGCTGCACTCTGTTTTAATAAGCCTTCCAGGTGGTGATTTCAATGCAGAACCACTGATTTAGATATTTCTTTGCACCAGTGCTCAGAATTATTAGTTTTGTTTGTTTGTTTATAAACCAGATTATAAATTTAAAATGTATTTTTTCTGTGCATGATTTTGTTATCAGTATATTCTTTGAATTTTCACATATCAGACATTTCAAAAATATACAGCTCCAATCAAGTGTCAATATAGATAATTCATTGAATTGAAGACATAATTTTGTTTATTTAAATAGCTTAAGACTCAGCTTCCAAAAGTATTTAAAAATTTTTTAATTTCTAAAGAAGTTTATTTGTTTGGAATTTCCTTGAATCTGCTTCAGAGAGTAATTAAAGTTTTAATAAGTTGTAGACAAAACTTGATCAAAATGAATTGGCATTCTAAGGATTAGTATATCCTAGTATTTCTTACAGACCTCTAGGAAAATTCAGTCCAGAGCCTTGTATTTGAAGCCTACTGCTCTAAAGTGAAGGTTTACTCAGGGACTTTAAAATGTTTTAAAATCCCATTTATATTATATTTGTCTTGAAATATTAATTTCCACTATCATTTTTATATGTGTCCTTTAAGTAGTATTAATAACTACATTTAGTAGTATTAGTATCCTGTATTATAAAAGAGAGACATGCATGCCCTAGCCAGTTTGGCTCAGTGGATAGAGCATCAGCCTGTGAACTGAAAGGTCCCAGGTTTGATTCCGGTCAAGGGCATATGCCCGGGTTTTGGGCTCAATCCCCAGTGGGGGACTTGCAAGAGGCAGCTGATCCATGATTCTCTCTCATCATGGATGTTTCTGTCTTCCATCTTCCTTCCTCTCTGAAATCAATAAAAATATATTTTAAAAAAAAAGAGAGACATGCAAATTAACCATCCCTCCACTATGCTCAAGCCACACCCACAAGCCACACCCACAAGTCAATCAGGAGCGAGTGTGCAAATTAACCCAACTAAGATGGCCGCGGCCACCAAGCTGGAGCAAGCAGGAGGCTTGGGTTGCCCCCGGCAATGGAGGAAGCCAAGCTTCCCGCCTGCACTGCCCAGCCCTGGGCTTCGCTCAAGGCTACAAAGTTTCAATTATAGAAGATAAATAAATCCCCAAAAAAAAGAAAAGAAAAAAAGGAGAGGCTGGGAGCTTGGGTCGCCAGGGGGCATGCCAGCCTGAAAACGGCCATCAGCCCCTCACCCAAGCTGGCCAGGCACCCCAGTGGGACTCCCCCACCCTGAGGGAGGGGGTGTGGCCAGCCTGAAAACAGCCATCAGCCCCTCACCCAGGCTGGCCAGGCACCCCAGTGGGGACCCCCACCCTGTAGGGGGTGTGGCCAGCCTGAAAACAGCCATCAGCCCCTCACCCAGGCTGGCCAGGCACCCCAGTGGGGACCCCCACCCTGTAGGGGGTGTGGCCAGCCTGAAAACAGCCATCAGCCCCTCACCCAGGCTGGCCAGGCACCCCAGTGGGACCCCCAACCTGATCCGGGGCAAACCAGCCAGCCCCTACCGTGCACCAGGCCTCTATCCTATATAATAAAAAGTAATATGCAAATTGACCCTAACAGCAGAACGACTGGGAATGACTGGTCACTATGACACACACTGACCACCAGGGGGCAGACGCTTAATGCAGGAGCTGCCCCCTGGTGGTAAGTGCATTCCCACAGGGGGAGTTCTGCTCAGCCACAAGGCAGGCTGATGGCTGCCAGCACAGCAGTGGTAGTGGGAGCCTCTCCCGCCTCCTCAGCAGCGCTAAGGATGTCCGTCTGCAGCTTAGGCCTGCTCCCCACTGGCAAGTGGACATCCCCTGAGGGCTGCCGGGCTGCCAGAGGGATGTCTGACTGACAGTTTAGGCCCGATCCCCCAGAGAGCATGCCTAAGCCAGCAGGTGGACATCCCCCGAGGGGTGCCATACTGCGAGAGGGCACAGGCCGGGCTGAGGGATCCCCCCCGAGTGCACAACTTTTTGTGCACTGGGCCTCTAGTATATTATAAAGTATTTAAACACTACACCAGAGTCCAGAATGGCATTTGCATTGGTATTTTGAGATATTAATGTTTTTTCCTATTAGATAGAGTGCCAAAACCTTATCTTTCTTGGATCTAGAACAGGATACTGTAAAATATTTTAAAAGTCTAAACATTTTTGATTAGGAACAAAAATAACTTATGGAATGTCTGCCACAAGCTAGGTCATTACAGTTATTAGAGCTAATAGGAATAGAATCTGCTATTATGAGAGTAAAATAAGTGACTTGACCAAAGGTCCATGGGTTCTATGCCACAGAGACATGATTCAAACCTATGTGTGTCTGAATCCAAGACCAGTGCTTTTTCAACCACTCAGCACTGCCTCATAACTCCAATGTAAGAAGACCAGGTAAGTCATCTTAAATCATTAGTGAAGCTAGTGGGGAACAAATAATAAATGCGTAAATAAAAACATGGCAAGTGGTTACTCTTTGCTCTCTAAACCTAGTTAAAAGGTTGACCTATCTTCCAGCAGATACCTAGTTACTTAATAATGTTGGATCACAATTAAGAACTCCAGATTCAGCAACTCTTTTTAACAGGTGGGAAAATGTTTGTCCTAGAAATGTTCATTTTCAAATCACTAAAGGAACACAGTGAATATTAAGGTAACATTTTTTTAAGAAGTGTTTGAAAGTGAACAAATTTTCCCTTGTTCTGTTGCTTTAGAAATTTAAATTAGTTCCTTATGTCATTTCAACATTAAAGCTTGAAGAATATACAAAATTAAATCTATTTGCTCAAAAATCATTTATACTTGACCACCTGTGATATTTTATATTATTGGTTTTATTGTTTAATCCCTTTAATACATATACAATCTATATTTAAGTGAAAAGTGCTCTTAATTTACTTAGTGTTAAAGTGCTGTAGTATTATAGGGTATACTATAGTAATATAGGGTATACTATAGTAATATAGGGTGTATTTTAAGGAGATATTTTTATTTGAAGATTTTATTTCAGATGATTAAATTTAATTTATTATAAAAGGAGGGAACATTTAATTATAGATTTATCATTTATAAAGTGTTTTAAGAGTATGTGGTATACTATAAATAAAATTACTTATGTGAGCAATACATGTTTGCATGCATAATACTCCATTTTTTAACTAATTTCATTACAGTGATTTTTTGGAGTCTTCTTGATACCTTTTTGAAGTCTTCTCTATACCTTCAATAGGCTTGAAAAAATGCTCTGAGTGAATAAGCAGTTTCAAATGTTCAGTGCTTGCAATGTTAAATGTTAATTGGGATCACTGAGCTATCAAGTCATTTTAAATGGTCTGATGTGGGAGAGAGGAAATTAAGGTACCCTTTATTTTTAAAAGATAATATAGAAAAGGTAATTGACATACTCTTAAGAGTTAAGAACAATATTGTAAATTTTTAATTACTCCAGGACAACTCATACGATCAGTTTAAGATTTAGACTTTTCTCTTTCTTTTTTTGATATGCTTTTGACTCTTTGGAAGAAAATTACACTAGTTCTCCCTTATGGTTGAAACCAAGGATAGTACAAATACTATATGTGCTCTTATTTCCTATACATGCATACCTATGGTAAAGTTTAATTTATAAATTAGTTTCACAGAAATTTGTTCTTACTGTAGATCTTAGCAAACATGACATACAATTTTCTTCTTTCACATTTTTACTTAAAGGAAGCACTTTACAGCTTCTCATTGGCATATCCAAATTGCCAGCATCACTACTCTTGTAGTGGGCACTACTTTGGGGCAATAATTAAGTAAAATAAGGGTTTCAAGTACAGTTGATACTAAGACAGAGGATCTGATAACCAAAATGGCAGCTAAGTGACTAATGTGTGGGTAGCATATACAGCCGGATATGCTGGGCAGAGGGCTGATTCAGATACTGGGGCAGCACAGAGCAGAAAAACACATATTCTATCACACTACTTCGATCAGTGCACAATTTAAAACTTATGAATTGGTTCTTACTGGAATTTATCATTTAATATTTTTGGACCATGGTTCACTGTGGGTAACTGAAACCATGGAAAATGAAATCACAGATAAGGGAGAGAATACTGTACAACAGAGCAGAGAAGGAAAAGGAGTTACAGACTATAAACCTTTATCCTGGTAATTTGTTAGGAGTTAGGGAAAAACTGGGGGGGAGGGGGGATGAATTACTGAAAGGTCAAAGCTATAGAGTTATAAAGTATTATTCTTCCTTACCTTAGAGCAGTGGTTCTCAACTGGGGGTGATTTTGACCCTCTGGGAAATTTGGCAATGTTTGGAGATATACTAGTAAATATACTAGAGGCCCGTTGCACGAAATTCGTGCAAGAATAGGCCTTCCTTCCCCCAGCTGCCAGCACTGGCTTCCCTCTGGAACCCGGGACCTGGGCTTCCTTGCAGCCCCGGCTTCGTCTGGAAGGTCGTCCGGAAGGACATTCGGTCTAATCAGCATATTACACTATTATTATAGATTTTAATCCTTACCTGAGGATATGTTTATTGATTTTGAGAGAGAGAGAGAGACATCAATGTGAAAGAGAAACATCAAACAGTTGCCCTCTGCATGTGCCCAACTCGGGATCAAACTCAGAACCTAGGTATGTGCCCTGACCAGGAATTGAACCTTCAACCGTTTTGTTTGTTTTGTTAATCCTCACAGAGGATATTTTTCCCATTGATTTTTTTTTGAGTGAGAGTGGACAGAAGTGAGGGGAGAGAAAGAGAGAGAGAGAGAGAGAGAAAGAAAAAAGAGAAACATCACTGTGAGAGAGACACATCGATTTGTTGCCTCTGGCACGGGGATCAAACCTGTAACCCAGGTATGTGCCCTTGACCAGATCCTTTGATGTGTAGGCCAATGCTCTAACAACTGAACACACAAGCTAAGGCTGAGCCCGCAATATTTTAATATACAGGAGGACAATCCAACCAACTGATCCACCGGGCCAGGGCTTGGGGATATTTTTGATCGTCCTCACCTGAGGGAATCAGGTTGCGTAGAGGTTAGGGTTGCTGTTAAACATCTTATCATACATAGGACAGCCACCACCAACAAATGTTAACAGTGCTAGATTGAGAAACGCTGTCTTAGGGACAACCATCTCTCATTTCAAACATAATGGAAATATGGAGATTTTGCTTATGACCATATTTTGTTTATTCATGTCTTATTTATACAGTATTTAGAAGTACCATTAGTTTTGGAATTGATAGCTTCAAGTTTACTTTGTTTAAAACTTAATACTTATTGTCAATGTTTATTCATTTCAAGGCATCTTGCAAGATATACCATAGGGGTAGAAGAATTTTAAGACAAAATTATAGCTTTGGGGGAAACTACAGTACAAAAGAAAATGAAATGTGAGAGAAATGATTCAAAATGTAAGTTGAACAGGATAGACAGAAACTACCTTGTGTCTAAGATTATTTGCAGGGAACCACCTAAGTGTCCAAGAGCAGGAAATATTTGGGTATATGACAGTATTTTTTTTATATATAGGAACATTATGCACTCATTATAAATGATATTTATGATGAATTTATGATAACAAAGGTATATTCTTATGTTAAGTGAAGAAAATAAAATGATATAAAATGTAATCCTCTGCTTTTAACTTAAGAAAAAGGAAAAAATACTGTTAGATAAAGTATCTGGTGTATAGTATTACAATGTTACGTATTACTAATAGGATTCTACTAAAAAAGATAGATTATATTGATTCATTCATGTAGCAAATATTTTCTCAATGCCTTCTATGTTTCAAGCACTATGCTAGATTCTAGACACAAGGCAGTGAACAAGAGAAGCACAAAACTTTTCTTAAAATGTTAATAGTCTTATAAGGGAAGAGAAGCAGAGAACAAAATAAAAAATTTTGTTAAATAATAAAAGGGTCCTATGGGAGTGTATATCTGTTGGTTATTAGTTAGAGTAAACTAGGCTAAACTTGGGAACAAATTAACTCAGAAATCTTCATAACTTATCAGACAAGGAATTTGTTTTTCACGTAAGTAATATCCAGTTGTATCAGGCAGCACTCTCCCATCTTGCAGAAACATCTGGCTTGTTCCATTGCCATGACGGGGAGAGCTGATGAATCCCACTGGACATTTTTAAGGACCAGTCCTGTAAGTTTTTCTTTCACATCCTACCAGAAATCAAACTCATTCCCCCCACCTAACTGGAAAGCATGCTGGAAAACGCGGAGGAGCTACATTTCAATATTTTTTGAGCACCAACTCGGTCACTGGTCTTTACCACAGATTGTACAATTCAGGAAAGGCTGGACCAGAAGTGGTGGCATTTAAATTGAGACCTGAAAAATAAGTAGTTAGCTAGACCAGGAAGGATATAGAAAGACTATTTCAGGTAGAAAAAAATCTTGTACCAGTGCCTAGAAGAGAGAAGGAATGCCTTTCTAAGAACTGGAAGTTTAGTAGTTGAACAATGAATGTGGGGGGAAGGCAGGAAGTTGCACAGTTATGAAGGATTTTATAAGCTGTGTTAAGGTGCTCAGAAACTATTCTGAAGTAAATAAAAAGCCATTGGCAGGTTTAAAGCCTGATAAAGTTTGAGAGATGTGAATAGAGTAATGTAATAAAATGTTCATTTTGGAAAAATCATTGTGGTTGTAGTGAAGAGTATGGATGGGAGGAGAGCAAGATTGCAGGTGGGAGGCCAGGTAAGAATCACTAGCATCAGTCCATTTAAGTAATGTTGGGGACCTGTGGGAATGGGAATGGAAAAAAAATAGAATGGGGAGAGATTTAAGAGTTGTAATTGGAATTTAGTAGTCTCTGGGTGGTCAGTAATAAGAGGAGTGTGTTATATGGGGGTGTGATTGGCTAAGTTTGGGACATATCAAAGTGTTTGTATCCAAACTAAAGAGTTAAATACATGGGTCTGAGATCAGAAGAGAGATCTTCATTTGGCAAGAGATTTATCAACACATAGATCATAACTGAAGCCAGGAGAGTTTGTACAGGGGAATGAATGCATACTATGAGAAGGGAAGACAGCCTGTGTTAGACAACATATAAGGCAGAGGTTCTTAACTTTTACAGTGCATCTAAATTACCTCTGAGCTTCTTAAAAATGTGGTACCTGGGCTCCACATGTAAATTGGTCTCAGTGTGTCCTAAGATATCCCGTGTTTCAAAAGCTCCCCTGGTGATTTTAATGTACAGCCAAGGTTGAGAGCCACTGATGTAGGGTTAGCCAGAGAACGAATACAAAAGAGGCTAAAAATGAGTGAGACAGGAGAGAAACTATCTGGTGTCTCCAAGCCATAGGAAGAAAAATGTCGAGGAATGGGCTGAGTAAAATACGGAGAGTATGAAAAATAATGATTCAACGTATTATTGGATTTGCCAATATAAATATGAATTATGACCTGAATTAATGGTCATGGACGCCTAGTTGCTATAGTTTGAGTAGTAAGTAAAAGGTAGAGGGAAGGAGGCAGTGATGTCACACTCTTTCCAGGAGTTTGATTGTGAAAGATGTATCAGCCTAAGTATGAGGCACTGCAGTGGCAAATCTAGGTAAATTAGGAGATTTGGGATATCAGGAGGTTATCAGGAGGCTCTAACAGTGATGGCGAACCTATGACACGTGTGTCAGAGGTGACACGCAAACTCATTTTTTGGTTGATTTTTCTTTGTTAAATGGCATTTAAATATATAAAATAAATATCAAAAATATAAGTCTTTGTTTTACTATGGTTGCAAATATCAAAAAATTTCTATATGTGACACAGCACCAGAGTTAAGTTAGGGTTTTTCAAAATGCTGACACGCCGAGCTCAAAAGGTTCGCCATCACTGGACTAGGATAACATGCGGAAGTAAGAGAGAGTGTTGGGAGAGAAAGGTAAAACAAATTGACGGAGAATGTGTCTGATTTGCCAAATTTTCTGGAACTAGAATGGAGACTGTTTACCTCTGAAATTTATCAGACCCAATGCCTTTGATATATTTTGGATACTCTGAATGAGGAAAGCCTCATTTGAAAAGCTGGTAAGTTACATGTATCTTTGTTCAGTCCTCTCCAATTTGCAATTTCTGAATATTCACTCCTCCAATTTTCTAATGTCTTTTCTTTCAGCTCATGTTTTATAGCAGGGTAGAGGAAGAAAAGAGCATTCAGGCACTCATACACTCATTCATCAAATGATATTTATGCTGGCATGCATTAGTGAATGAGAAAGTCCGTGCCCTCAAGGAGCTTACAGACTAGTTGGGTAGACAGACAAACAACTAGAACATAGTGTGATAAATTCACTATAGTCTGATAGTGAGGGCACCCAATTCATTCATTAGCAGTTAGAAGAGTCTTCTGGGAGAATATGTTCTTTTGTGTGAGACCTAAGACCTTTACGGTGAGTAGGAATTTGCCAAGAGAAGATTAGAGTGAGTGTTGACTCACTGGGAAGATGAATGTTAAGGCTGAGGGAATAGAGTAGAATGTTCTCAAGGCAAGAGAAAGTAAAGAACCATATATAGACAGGGAAAATTAGATAGGATGTTAACCTACCCTTGTCTTCCCCACCTCCATTGTCAGAGATAGGCTCAGATTTTCCTACAAGTACAAACCCCTACATATAACCCTCAAAATGCCAGGTCTCAAATTTACATGTACAGAAGCAGGTTGTTCTAGTTATCTAATGCTGCATAACAAATTACCCAAAATTGATGGAATAGAACAGCCGTTTATTATACCCACAGATTCTGGGTCAGGATTTCAGACAGGTCACAGCAGGGATGGTTTTTCTTAGTTCCATGATGCTTGGGATCTCAGCTTGAGGACTGGAAGGCTGTGAAGGATAAAATCATCTGCAGCATTGTTCATTCATCTATCTAGCAGTTGATTCTGGCTATTGGTAGAGGGCTTATTTGTTTTCTTTAAAAGTCTCTCTGCATTGTCTCTCCTCATAGGCTAGTTTGAGCTTCCTCAGAACATGGTGACCAGTATACAAGAGTGTCTCAAGAAGAAAACTAGGTGTAAGCTTTATCTTTTTGTGACATGGCACCATTTTTACCATAGTCTATTTGTTGGAGCAGTCATAGCCCTTGCCCATGTTCAAGGGTAAGGAACAAAGAACCTACCTCTCAGTTGGAAGAGTGTTAGTGACATTGTAAGAAGAGAAGGGGAGAAAGGATTAATTGATTGATTGACTAGTGTATTTGGAAAGAATAATCTTGCACACTCATTTAAGAATATTCACAAAATAAGAACAACCATGTTCCGCTGCACCAGCAGCAGTCATAATTGTCCTTTATAAGTTGCCTGTTATTCATTCATGTTGTCTTTAACATTATGTTTGAGGTAATTTATAAAAGTTAGCTGCCCCATCCCATTCAGTATTTGCAAAAGCAGACATAAGGCTAAAAGTGGTACTAAGAAAAGTCATATGATTCCATTGGAAATCAACAAAGATTTTTAATTAAAACAGAGGTAAAACTGTAACTACTGGTTCTACATTGTCACGTTAGACATATAAATCAATGGAATTAAATAAACATTCTTTCAGAACCTAATGTAATTTTAAGTTAAGGAACTTCACTACTACTTTATCATCTTTGCTAGCTAGGTATGACAGTTTGGGTTTATTTTTTAAACCTAATTTTTTTAACGCTGTGTATTAGCCTCAGTTATAATATAAACAATATTAAACTTTAAAAACATTGTGTTCTTACAGTAAAAATAGATGTTAAAGTTAAAACTACAGCTCATTACATTTCTGTTTGTTTTTCTTTGTTTGGCCCTGATTTTCTCATGAATAGAATTATTTTTATATATGTGTTTGTGCAAGCTATGTATGTGTATACATGTATGTACATGTATGTACATACATATGTTGAACAATGTCTATATACATACATAACCATAAACCCAAAACTGGGCCTTTCTTGATTCACTGTGTATCTTAGTGAATCCTTTTAGTCCTCTGACTTTAAATGATCCAGGAAGATCTGAATTTAATTAGAAAGAAATCTTTTAAAAGTTATGTATCTATTCTTGATATCGTTTGCTGTTCTAATCCACCCTATCCTCTCTTCTCCTGCCCACTTCAGCCAAATCTCAGAGACTTACTGACCTTAAAAAGACTTTCCAGGCTACTTTGCTAAGAAGTTGAGTTGAAAAATGGTAGTGTCGACTATTTTTACCAAGTGCTGTGCATTTGTTACCTCACTTAATCCTCACAGCAACTAGGAAGGGTACCTGTTATTCTCTTTATTTCCCAGAGAAGAAAGCAAAAAGCTGCAGGAAATGCAGTAGCTGTCCATTACTCAGCTGTGATATAGTAGTGACAATAAATTAGATTCTATGCCAGATCTACCCAACTCCAAATACTGTGGGGTTTTTTTCAGTTTACTATCAGTACCTATAGTTTTCCCTTAATATTTCAAGAGTTGAATATTATTTTGATACTGATTTATTATTTATGTGAGTGATCAGAATTAAATTGCTTGTTTTCTTCAGCTAGATGTATATATAAATCTGGATTATTTGTATAGGGCATTTTTAGGAGCAGTAAGACTTAGGTGAGCAGGACATTAACCCTACTAAGAGCTCATAGTCTGTTGTCAGATCAGAATTTTTAAAGGTTTTTATTATGACCAAAAAAATATACAAAAGAAACTATGTAAAGTATAATTTATTATGTTGCACAAGAACAGAGCATTCCAGCTCACCAAGAAAAGATAGATGGAAAAAGTTAATCAGAATATAAGTTTCCTGTAAGAAAATATAACATTCTGCAAGAAATCAAACTATTGCCTTAGATTAAATTCCTCACACATCTATGTAAGCACCATAAAGAAAAGAAAATGTATATTATCTACTTGTAGTATACTTTTCTTTATTGTACCAAAGCCAAGTACAACCCCAACTCTGCTACTTACTGCTTGATCTTTCTATTATTTTATGTTTCATCAGTGACTTTTCCTCTTTAGAGTAACATATTTCCTTAAAGAGGAGGTTGCATTTTTTACAGAGATAAAAATTTCATGTAATTAAAAACATTGCAGCCTTGAAAATGTTTTAATATTAATGTAGTGGCTCATGGGTAAGTACTACTGGAGTCATAGAAAAGTCAAGATAGAAGTAGTGGTATAAGAAACACTCCCAAAAGCCAATCACTGCTGGAAGAAGAACCAGGACAATGGCCTTAGTTCAGGGAACCTTTTTAGGAAGTTGCACAACCTGTTGATGTTCTGATACATGCTACATGCTAACGTGGCAAGTTAGTACATGGAATACTTTGGAAAATAAGCTAGACAGTTTAGTGAAGTGCCCTTTCTTTGTTCTGGACCAGAGGTTTGCCCAGCTTTCCCATGCCGTCACAGGGCCCCTGTTTTCTTTCTTATAATTTCTGGCTATCCCAGTTCATGGAAAACTGAAACAAGATAGTCATGTTTTTAAAAACTTCATGGTATTTTAGTCAAACATGAATCTCTGAAGTTTGATTTGATAATAAATTTAAGGTATCTTGCCAGAGTTAAAAGAATATTTTAAATACATGAACTCATATTAAAATTCATCTTTAGCATTATTCAGTAGTAAATTTAAAATTTTGCTCCTTATGAAATAATGTTTATGGCAGGCACCAGGCAATACAGTTTCGCATATATGTGTACGGTGAAGTTGTAGGGAGAATGAAGAATTGAGTTTTCTCCTCCTGGAATGGCCATCCAGCTGCTCCCTTTATCCTTACTCTAATTTCTTTCTTAATATACAGCTTAGACATCATCCGTTCTGGTGATATTCTCTGATCCACTCATTTTGCATTAGGCATACCTCTTTTGTGAACATCTGTAGCACTCTGTGCATACTCAGGTGCTTCTCTTCATCTCTTCCTTGCTTTACTATAAAATTGTAATCTTCACTGTTTCTTATCTTTGTGTCTCAGCAGCTCATCTTGTACCTGATACTTGGTAGGCACTGACATCTTTGTTGAATGAATGCATACATGAAAAAAATAAATATGAATAGATTTACAGGTATTTTATGAAGCACACATTCATGGGAGATTGTGTTTTAGGAGGGAAAAAGCATTAACTCATTACCCATGAAAATTAAACCAGTGCCTTTGTTATGCTTCTTTGTCCCATCCTGCAATATTGTTTCTGTTCCTTTGGATCTTTAACCTATTGCCCTGAACAAAATATAGTGGTTATTTAAATTATAGCTTTGTCAGTAAGGTTTTAACACATAATGTTGACTTTGTTAAAATATGAGTTTAAAATTGTTTTTAATATTCTTAATTTGCAGTTGTATTGTCTGTGTTTGTGTGTGGTCAATTTTCCTTCCAGAGAATGTGTCCTTAGTTATTAACTGGAGGCCACAGCAAAATAAGATTTATTTGCCTTATGGTGAAAACTTGACATTTTGGTGGATTCTTTGGAATGTGTCTGTTTTTAAAATTATGGGCTTTCTGATATAAATCTAAAATTAGGTGAATGATATTTATGGTTTTTATAATACTTTAGTGTTCACAGATTGCCTTCATGTACTTCTTTTTATATAATCTTCAAATTAAATGCTTGTGAGATAGTATAAGACATAATATAATGGGGTATTATAATACCCATTTTATGAATAAATAACCTAAGAATCATAGAGGTTTAATAATCCTAGATTGTACACATAGGCCTGGAATTTAATTTGTGGGAAGATTTTTATTATTGCTTCAATTCCTTTAATAGTATTGTTCAGACTTTTCTACTTAATTGTGAATTTGTGTCAGTAAACTATGTTTTTCTAAAAGTTTGCCCATTTTATCTGTTTTCAAATGTATTGGCATGAAGCTGTTTTAATATTTGCTTATTTTAGTGCAGCAACTATAGTTAGGAAGTTTTTTATATTAACTATTTCTGCATACACCTCTTCCTCGTCCTTTTTCTCTTTTTCCTTCCTGTCCTTTTTTCCCTTTCTTCCATCCTTACTACTTCCTGCTAAATCTCTCCAGAGGTTTGCATCGTTATTAGGCTTTATAAAGAGTCAACTTTTAGCTTTGCTGTCACCTTTATTTTACTTTTATTTTCTATTTCTTTAATTTCGGTTATTTCTTATCCTCTAAGCATTTAAGACTATAAAATACTCAATTATTGATTTTGCTGTGTACCACAAGTTTTCATATTATATTTTGGTTGTCATTTAGCTATGAATATTTTATTCGAATTCTTATTTTAAGTTATTTAGAAATATGCTTATTTTCAAAGCAATTCAGTTATTTCTAGTTATCTTTTCTTACTAAAGTCTATATTAATCTCGTTAGAAAATGTGGTTTATATAATGTCAATTATTTATTTATTTATTTATTTTTGTTAATCCTCACTTGATATTTTTTCCATTGATTTTTTTTTTTTTTTTTGAGAGAGTGGAAAGGAGGGAAGCGGGGAGAGCTAGAGAAAAACATCTGTGTGAAAGAAACACATGATTGGTTACTCCTGCAGGGCCCTGACAAGGTACATGCCCTTAACCCCGTGACCCTTCCTTGCACGGGCTGACACTCTGACCACTGAGCAACACTGGCCAGTGCAATATCAATTATTTAAAAGATTCTGAATCTGCATTTGTGGCCTACTGTGTGGTCAGGTTTTTGAAATGTTTTCCTTTTTTTTTTTTTTTTTTTTTTTTTTTTTTTTTTAAAGAAAAAGATGAAGGGATGGGGAGAGAGAGAGACAGATATCAATTTGTTGTTCCACTTATTTATGCATTCATTAGTTGCTTCTTTTTTTTAAAAAAAAAAGCAAAACAAAAACATGATTTTTTAAAATATATTTTTATTGATTTCATAGAGGAAGGAAGAGGGAGAGATAGAAACATCAGTGATGAGAGAGAATCATTGATTGGCTGCCTCCTGCATGCCCCCCATTGGGGATCAAGCCCGCAACCTGGGCATGTGCCCAGGACTGGAATCAAACCCGGGACCCTTCAGTCCGCAGACCAATGCTCTATCCACTCAGCCAAACCAGCCTGGGCCATTAGTTGCTTCTTGTATGTGCCCTGACCAGAGATTGAACCCTCAATCTTGCCATATCAGGATGATGTTCTAACCAACTGAGCTTCCCAACCAGGGCGGAAATGTTCTGATTTGGAAATGTACTTGAAAATAATATGTATTCTATAGCCTTTGGTGCCATTTTATATATGTCTTCAAATCTATGTTCTTATGAAATTGTCTTATTGACCTGTCAATTACTAAGCTATATTAAAAATGTCAGCCCTAGCCAGTTTGCTCATTGAATAGAGCGTCAGCCTGTAGACCAAAGGGTCCCAGGTTTAATTCCAGTCCAGGGCACATACTTAGTTGCAGGCTCCTCCCCAACCCAGGCTCAAGTTAGGGCATGTGCAGGAGGCAACCAATCGATGTGTTTCTCTCACATAGATGTTTCTCTTTGTCTTTCCCTCTCCCTTTTACTCTCTCTAAAAATCAATGGAAAAGTATCCTTGGGTGAGGATTAACAAAAAATACAAACAATAATAATAAAACTGTCTTTTTTCTGGTGTTTAGTTCTACTTGTCAAGTTGTGGGGTTTTTTTTAAGATTTTTTAAATTGATTTTTAGAGAGAGAGGAAGGGTGAAGAAAAGAGAGGGGGAAACATTGATTGAGAGCAGAACATCGATGGACTGCTCCTACATGCCCCCTACCATGGATCGAGCCCCAAACCTGGGGATGTGCCCTGAACAGGAATCAAACCAGTAACCTTTTAGGTGCATGGGACAATTGCTCACCCAATTGAACCACACCAGCCAGGGCCTACGTGTGACATTTTGCTTTATGCATTTATAGGTTATGTTATTAGTTGCACACAAATTGGATATTATTATGTACTTCTAAAGAAAAGCCTTTTATTATTTAAAAATTATCCTCTGTATTTCTAATAATGCTTTTCACCTCAGTACATTTTAGATACTATTAATGTAATTTACGATATTTGTCATTAATATTTTTCACATAGGTATCTTTTGAAAAGAAAAAAAATAGCTAAAATTTTTTTAATCTAACCTGACATTTTTATCTTTTAATTGGATCATACAGTTCATTTACATTTATTGTAATTACTGCTATATTAGAGTTTATATCTACTATTTTATTTTGTGTTTTTATTTTACCACCAATTTTTCTTTTTCTTCTTTTTATTGCCTTTTTGTATTCTTCATTATTTTTTTCTCATTTTTGTTGTTCTACTAGTTTGTCATACCATTTTTAGTTGGTTACCATAGAAATGCTGCCATGTTTATTTTCAAATTATGTACATATCTATACTAACTACCCAAAGAACAGAACATT
>NW_005354385.1:3012667-3019122 GCF_000412655.1 Myotis brandtii
ATATATATATATATATAGTATATCATTTTTAATTCTGTACGAAATAAATATTATTTTATAATGTTAATATTTGCTTACGTTTACATCCCTTTTTCCCACCCTGTCATTTCTTGTCATTTCACATTTTGTATCTGGTATTATTTTCATTTTGCTTGAAGGTATGTTCAGTGAGGAAAGTAATAAACCTTTTTAGTTTTTATCTCTAAATGACCTTATTTCACTCTCATTGTTAGAATAATTTTGTTGTGTATAAAATTCTAGGTTAAGAGCTAATTCCTTTTAGCCTATTGAAGATATCCACTGTCTTTAGGCTTCAACTATTTCTTTAAAAATTTAATTATTGATCTTTCAGTCCATTGAATGTAATTTCACTTTTCTCTGTTTGCTTTTGAGATCTTTTCTCTTTCTTGTATTTTCTGCAGTTTTGCTCTTCTGGTATAGCTTCTACTTCCTTCTCTCATTGCCAGAGTGCTAATTCAGATATGTTAGATCTTTTCACAATATTTTCCATGCTTCTTTATCTCTCAGGACTACATGTGACATAATGTATTTACTTCTCTGTTTCAATTTTCTAATTCTCATTTCAACTATATTAAAGTTACTGCTTAATCTATTGGTTGATTTTTTAAAATCCTCACTAGAGGATACGTTTTTATTGATTTGAAAGAAAGAGAGAGAGAGAGAGAGAGAGAGAGAGAGAGAGAGAAACATAAATATGCTAGAGAAGCATTGATTGGTTAAATGTGAGAAACATCGATTGGTTGCTTCCCATCAAATGGTTGTGCCCTGAACAGGGCTCAAACCCACAAGTACACAAAAACCATAATATTTAAGTATTTAAAAAACAAATATTTAAAATTACTAGTAATCTAAGAAGTACTGATGGAAGTGCCCATACAGTGCCATTTTTTATATCACACTAGAGGCCCGGTGCATGAAATTCGTGCATGGGGTGGGGGTGTCCCTCAGCCCAGCCTGTGCCCTCTCGCAATCCAGGACCCCTCAGGGGATTTCCGACTGATGGTTTAGGCCTGATCCCTGCAGTTGGATATCCGGCAGTCGGACATCCCTCTCGCAGTCTGGGACCCCTCAGGGGATTTCCGAGTGCCGGTTTAGGTCGATCCCTGCAGTCGTACATATGGCAGTCAGACATCTCTCTCACAACCCGGAAGGCTTGCTTCTAACGGCTCACCTGCCTGCTCATTCCTAACCGCTCGCCTGCCTGCCTGCTCAGTGTGTCATAGTGACCGGCCATTCCAGTCATTCTGGTCATTCTGGTCATTCCATCATAATGATTGCTTAGACATATATATATATTAGAAAAGGAAGGGAGGGAGGGAGGTCAGAAGGAGGGGAGGGAGGAAGGAAACGTAATTTGAAATCCCCAAAGTACAGGCATTCAAGAATCCAGATACTTTCATATCTCTTACTGGCAAGAATGTTAATTGCTGTAACTCTTATGCAAAGAAATTTGGCAATATGTATCCAAGTTATTAAAATACTTATATTTGTGACACATAAATTTCACTTCTAAACTTTTCAAAAAGAATTAAAGATATATGCAGAGATTTAGCTACAAGAGTGGTCATTACATCACTTTATAGAAAATGAAACACAACAATAACCATCCAGTGTGAAGGAATTGATATGATCCCTTCTGTGTATGTGTGTGTGCATGTGAGATTGGCAAAAAATATAACATATTTTTGGTGTGCTGCAGAATGTTAGTAATTAGTGTATGTGTGCCATGAGATAAAAAAAGGTTGAAAATTGCTGTTTAAGAGACTAAAACTGCAGTCATATAATTGAGTTGTCACCTGGCTCTGGCTCCAGAATAGGGAAGCAGATCCATTTAATTTGGCATCTTCTTTAAAAAATTATCAACAAATCCTTCCTTTAAAGCCCTGTCCCAAAGTACAGTTCCTAAACTTTTCTGAGATTTTGCAATAGAATCGCTTTTTCTCTTACTTCACTGCTCCCTCTCTTCTTCCTACCCTCCCTCCCTCCTTTACTTTTCACCCCTTGGGTTATCTTTATTCATTCCAATTTCCAGTTTCAAAAACTGTATTGACATCTTTTATTTGTTTTATTTCTTGTTTTTTCTTCTAGTGTTATAATTTTAAAATAAATATATATATATATATATATTTACATCATTGAAATAGTATTTCAGGAAAGAGTGAAGATGAATCTATGTTTTACCCACTATGCTTAACTAAAAAAACTCATTTTATAATATTATTGTCACCCATTTCAGAATATGACATTTTCTCTATAAGTCAAGGCATAGTTTAAATTTCCTAATTTAAATTTAATGGTTTTCTTCATAAAGATTCAGTGCACCTCTCATTAAATTGCATTCCAAAATATGCAGTTTTTCCTTGTTATTTGGAATTAAATGTCTTCATTGTATTTTCTAGGTAGTTATCTACTTGGTGATATTACTTTAGTATATTTAACTTATATCTACAAAATTTAGTAAACTTATTAGTTTTATTTTTTCTGCACTGATTCTTTTAGATTTAATTACATACAACCATTTTGTCAGAATATTTTGCCTCTTCATATATTAATTTATTATTTATTTTTGTTCTGCATTTGTAAAAAATATTTAACATAATTTAAAATAATATTGGTAACTAATATTCTTATTTTACCCCTGAGTTTGCATGGCATACTTATAGTAGGGTTCTATTATTGGGTATAATATTGATTTCTGTTTTTAAATAGCTCATTATTTAAAAGATATATTTTAGGAAAGGCTCAAAAACTGAGAAGGCATGTTCAAAGGACACAGATGCCAGCTTTAAGGAGGCTCCCTCTGTACAAATTTGAAACGGTTGGACTATTAAAATAACTAATGAAAAAAATGGATTCTAACATAATAAATTAAAAAGAGTAATCCATGAGTCCAAGACAATAATATAAAAGAATTAGTGAGAAAAAGGGGTGGTGGGACTGTGCTTCTTTAAAGAATGCCAGCTAATGTAGAAAAAGTAGAAATAGAAAACCACCTTTATTTACAATTGTAATACTGATTCAGGCAACAGTCACCAATTGCTGCTAAAATTATTGGGTAAAGGACTGTTTGGAAGCAGCATATTTACATGGTCTTAGATTATCACCTCACAGATTACTAATTAATGAGAAAGGAAAAGGTACCTTTAAAATGGAGAAATCTGCCAGATACCATCATAACTAAATGACTAAACTTCACAACACTCCTAAAGGACAGTTTGGCATTATGTGGCTTCTAATATGATGCACTTCAGAAGGGAAATAGGTCAGTTTTGTTATATTTCTACCAATAATGTTTAACCTAAATCTAATCATGAGGAATTAGACACATTCGAATTGAATAACTAGACTTTTCCAAAATGTCAGTCATAAGAAAAACTAATCAAGACTGGAGAATTGTTCTAGGTGAAAGGAGAATGAAGATTGATTGGATCCTAATTAAAAAAAAAAAAACAACACAGCGAAATGATTAAGGATGCTTTGGACACAAAAGCCATTGTGGGTTGAATATTATATCACACTAGAGGCCTGGTGTACAGATTCGTGCACTGGTGGGTTCCTTCGGCCTGGCCTGCGGGGATCAGTGGACCTCCGCACGGATGCAGCCTGGCCTTACCTGACAGCTCATCAGGCTCCAGCCCGCTGTCCATGTCAATCCCTGAAGCAGCAGGCGGCCAGGGAGGAGCCCGAGCCTTGGCTGGGCGCAGCGCCGCTCCTGCTTTTCTGGCCCCACTATGCCTGTCACCACTGGCTCGGGCGTGCAGGGGGAGTGTCCGTGGGAGAGGCTCCCGCTGTGACAGCTGTGCTTGCCAGCCATGAGCCCGAGTCTGGCACCCCATTTTTCAGCTGAGCAGCGCTCCCGCTTTGGGAGCACACTGACCACCAGGGGACATCTCCTGCGTTGAGCGTCTGCCCCTTGGTGGTCAGTGTGTGTCATAGCTACTGGCCGGTCATCTGGTCACTTAGGTTTTTATATATATACTAGAGGCCCGGCGCATGAAAATTTATGCACTGGAGGGGGGTGTCCCTCAGCCCAGCCTGCCCCCTCTCATAGTCTGGGTGGGAGGCGGCCTGGCGATCAGGGGAAGGCAACACCCCCATCACTCTTCTGCTGCTGCCACTGCCAGCAGCGCAAGCCTAGGCTGGCCCTGCTTACCTGAACCTTGGGCGGCCCTGGGCGGCTGGGCAGCCACCATTCGAGGCTTGCCTGTGCCTCGGGCCTCAGCTGGGGAGCCGCCATCCAAGACTTGCCTGTGCCTCAGGCCAGCTCTGGGCGGCTGGGGAGCTGAGGGCGGGTCCGGCTGCACTGTGTGCCTGTTACCCCCCCACCCCCAACTGGGCTGAAAGGACTGTGGGACTCCAGCAGGACTGAGGGGACTGGGCACCGCCATCTTTGTGATGGTGTGATGGTCAATTTTCATATTCCCTCTTTATTAGATAGGATAGATTAAATGTCAATTTTAAGTGTCTTGAATGTGATACTTATCACAGTTGTGTAGAGAATATTCTGTGCAATTAACTCTTAAATGGTTCAGCAAAAATGTGTGTTTATATGTGTGTGTATATATATGTATATCTATATAAATAAGTGTACATATGTGTACACACATACAGATATGCACACACACATAAGTACATACCCATGAAACTGGGTAAAAGGTGTGTGTTCAATGATTGGGAGGGACTACTGGGACTTCTTTAAGTTTAAAATTTTTCAAAGAAGTTGGTAACTTGAAATACATTATTCTAACTTTGATCTATAACAGTGATGGCGAACCTATGACATGGGAACTCATTTTTTTGGTTGATTTTTCTTTGTTAAATGGCATTTAAATATATAAAATAAATATCAAAAATATAAATCTTCATTTTACTATGGTTGCAAATATCAAAAAATTTCTATATGTGACACGGCACCAGAGTTAAGTTAGGGTTTTTCAAAATGCTGACACGCCGAGCTCAAAAGGTTCGCCATCACTGATGTATAACATCATAAAATTTAAATTTAGCTATTCTATACCTACAACTATATCTCCTTTGCAGTAATACTCTAACAATTTATTGTTCATGAGTTTTTCAGCCTATATAAGAAATTGTGTGTGTATGTTTGTGCGTGTGTGCATGTGTTTGTGTACACATATGCATTTGTGAGAGCCTTTAGTGTCTCTGCTGAATTCCTGTTCCCCAAGGAAACTTTTCAGCATGTGTTATTTTTTATTGAAGGTTCTACTCTGTCATAAATATACTAAACTAAAATGTTCTTTTCTTCTTTAAAAAATGGTACCATTTATTAGCCGTTCTTGAAATGTTATCCTAAATTGGCCTAATCTTTATACCAAATATTTTCGACTTGGTGCAAAATGAATGTCTTTATGAACTGTTCACATATTGTAGAATAAAATAAGCATGAGGAATTATCACATGAGCCTTTTTGAAGTTCGTGGTTACCAATACATAATAAAAAATAGTCTGATGTACAATTTCTTCTCAATAAATTAACAATTTTTAAATGCTTATCATTGAGTCTGAATCTCATCATAGTCTGATTATGGATTGTCAGTCTCATTTGGTCTAGTGTAGTGCTGAACTTGGAAAAAAAGTCTTTTAATAGGATTCAGAAATCCTAGAAGGCCCAGTTCTGCCACTAACTAGCTTGAACTAAAGGTCAGGTATTTTGTTTGGTCATTAAAGTGTGGGGGTCTGTTTGGTAAACTAAAAATCTCATTAGACCAGATATGTAGGTAACAACCATCAATTTAACAATCTACTCTAGCATAGAGTGAGTTGGCTGTGCTTCCTTTATTGTGTGGTATCTGCAGCTGTTCACTATCAAACTAACTAAAAAGCTTGCTCGTTTTATCACACAAATTCTCTTTAACACTCTAGGTGACATTGGGGTTGAGAAATAGGTGGTATGGCCCTACCCAGCTTGGCTCAGAGGATAGAGCGTTGACCTGCAGATTGAAGGGTCGCTGGTTTGATTCTGGTCAAGGGCATGTGCCTGGGTTGTGGGCTTGATCCCCAGTGGGGGACGTGCAGAAGGCAGCCAATCAATGATTCTCTCTCATCATTGATGTTTCTATCTCTCTCTCCCTCTCCCTTCCTCTCTGAAATAAAAAAATTAAAAATTAAAAAGAAATTAAAAAGAAATAGGTGATATGATTGCAGATTCTTTATCCTATCTAATAATAGAGAAACATGGTAATTAACCGTAACTTCGCTACCCTTGTCATTGGCTAATCAGCAAGATATGCAAATTAACTGCCAACCAAGATGGCGGCAAGCAGCCACACAGCTAAAGTGAACATGAGGCTTGCTTGCTCCAGTGATGGAGGAAGCCAAGGTTCCCCACCTGCCGCAGCCCAGCTCTGAGCTCCAGATGCAACAATTTTGCAATTATAGAAGCTAAACAAACCCAGAAACCTGCTTTCAGCCGC
>NW_005354385.1:3019511-3043890 GCF_000412655.1 Myotis brandtii
CCACCCATGCACCAGGCCTCTATCCTATATAGTAAAAGGGTAATATGCAAACTGACCCTAACAGCAGTATGACTGGGAATGACTGGTCACTATGACACACACTGACCACCAGGGGGTAGACGCTCAATGCAGGAGCTGCCCTCTGGTGGTCAGTGCGCTCCCATAGGGGGAGCTCTGCTCAGCCACAAGCCAGGCTGATGGCTGCGAGTACAGCATTGGTGGTGGGAGCCTCTCCAGCCTCCTCAGCAGCGCTAATAATGTCCGACTGCAGTTTAGGCCTGCTCCCCGCTGGCAAGTTGACATCCCCCAAGGGCTGCCGGGCTGCCAAAGGGATGTCTGATTGCCATCTTAGGCCCAATCCCCTGGGGAGCGGGCCTAAGCCAGCAGGTGGTCATCCCCTGAGGGGTCCCAGACTGCGAGAGGGCACAGGCCGGGCTGAGGGCCCCCCCCCCAGTGCAAAAATTTTTGTGCACCGGGCCTCTAGTGCTTATAATAATTCATTCAATGATCTCATGATTGATGCTTCCCTTTTACACATAAAGTTCAACTCTTAGATAATGGCAGGTACATTTAATTTCACCTGGGAATCTTACCTGTGGAAAACTTTTTTGTGTATAGTACCCAATCTCAAATTTGTACTATTGGTATTTTTGGCATTTGCTGTTAATTGTTAATCTCCAGTTAAAATATTGTTGACATCCCCAGTTTTTATCAGAGGCTAGAGGGGCTTAAAGTGACATACATTGTGGAACCTTTCAGAAGAATGTAAGTAGCCTCAATTCACCTTACTCTGTTGGAATGGCCACTTTTCAGTATGAAAGAGGCTTCTAGGAAGAGTAGAGCAGGATGGTGGAACTGGGTTAATAAATGATGATTGTCCATCTCGTAGCTTTTGTACCCCATTTTTCCTCTCTCTGTGAATAACCTGCAGATGACTATATAGCATATGGTAGCTACAACACAACGTACAACTTTGATTCTTTTCTACTTTTTAAACTATTTGATTATTACAAAGTAATGTGTGTGTTTTTTTTCTTTTAGAAAATATAGAAGAAAAAAATCATTTGTAACTACATCACACAGAGATATCATTTTGGTATTCATCCTCCTAGATCTTTCTCTTGAGGGATTTTTTATTTTTTGTTTATTAAATTTAGAGAGATAGAGGAAGGGGAAAGAAGGAATGGCGGGAGGGTGGGAAGGGGGAAGAGAGAGGGATGGGGAGAGAGAGAGAGAGAGAGACAGAGAGAGACAGAGAGAGAGAGAGAGACTTGTTTTTCTATTTATTTATACATTCATTGGCTGCTTCTTCTGTGTGCCCTGACTGGAGGTTGAGCCCACAGCCTTGGCATATTGGGAGGATGCTCTAACCCACTGAGCTACCTAGCCAGGGCAGGATTTTCATTTTTTAAATGAGATCTATTGTATATTCCATTTTGTTACCTAAAATTATTTTATTAACAATATATTGTGGACATCTTTTCCAGGTTATTTTATTTTTTTCTGCACTATTATTTCATATTGCTGTATAATATTATTTAATTGCTCCATGTCTTATTTAAACAGCTTCCTCTTGTTTATTTAAACATTTTTATTACACTGGTACTCTGATGACATGGATGAAATAAATATTTGGGCACAATTTTTTTGAATGAAAATCACAATAGCTAGGTCAAAGAGGATGGAAATTTTTAAAATTTTGATACATATTGCTCAAGTACTTTTTAAAAGTACTTTATATTAAAAAATAGCTTAATATAGTAATATTTAGAGAAAACCAGTAAGGAAGATGGTTGGTTTAAATACTGTCTTGAGAACTTTAGATAACCTCTTAGCAAGCTGTGAACTTGTTGCTTAATGGTCTGGAGGTGAGAATAAGTTAGTTACTACCTGCTATCATTAGGAATAATATTAAGGATTTCCAATATAAATCAGAAGTACTATCTATGTAACAGCAGACAACACTTTACCAGTATAAAGGCTTTGATGTTCATAGGAAATGATTTGGTTAATGTAGTTCCATCTTTTTTTCCCCCAAATGGGGATTTTTAAAAATTCTTAACCGGGATTTGTTTTCACTGATTGGTAGAGAGAGAGAGAGAGAGAGAGAGAGAGAGGTGAGAACAACATTGATCAGTTGCCTCCCACACACACCCTGACCAAGGATCAAACCCGCAACCTAGGTATGTACCCTGACCAAAAATCGAACCTGTCAACTCTTGGTATATGGGACAACATTCCAGCCAACTGAACAACATGGTGGGGTCCAAGTGGGGATATTTTATTGCGTATTCTAAATGACAAAAATAATTTGTTACTCTTAAAAAATCTAAAAGTGCACAAATATAAAAAAAATAAAAATTATTATCTATAATCATATTACTTATATATCTCTGTTAAGTTATATATGTACTAGAAACCTGGTGCATGAAAATTCATGCTTTCAGCGGGTGGGGGGTCCCTCAGCCTGGCCTGTGCCCTCTCACAGTCCGGGACCCCTTTGGGGGACATCCACCTGCTGGATTAGGCCCATTCCCCAGGGGATCAAGCCTAAGACGCAGTCAGACATCCTTAGCACTGCAGAGGAGGCGGGAGAGGCTCCCGCCACTGCCGCTGAGCTAACAGCCATCAGCCCGGCTTGTGGCTGAGTGGAGCTCCCCCTGTGGAAGTGCACTGGCCAGGGGGCAGCTCCTGCGTTGAGCATCTGGCCCTTGGTGGTCAGTATGCTTCTTAGCGACTGGTCGTTCCTGGTCGTTCCACCGTTAGGGTCAATTTGCATATTATCCTTTTATTATATAGGATACATAGAAATATATGAAATTATACACATTAATTTTTAAAATTTATGTAAGTGAGATCATACTAATGATGTTGTGCAAGTTGATTTTAAAAAAATATATCAAGCCTAGCTGGTGTGGCTCCGTGATTAAGCATTAACTCATGAAGCAGGAGGTCGATATGCCTTAATAGTTCATTCAATGCCTCGGTTGCAGGTTTGATCCCCACTAGGGAGTGTGGGGTGTGCAGGAGGCAGCCAATTAATGATTCTTGTTATTGATGTTTCTCTTTCTCTCTCTGACTCAATAAAAACATATATATATTAAAAATGTTAATATATATATATATATATATATACCAACATAAACATCTTACCATATTATTACATGTAGATTTGCTTTTTTCTTTTTAATTCCTACATGATATTACATGGAATGAACATACTACATTTTAGTAAATAAATTCCTTATTGATAATTATTTAGATTATCTTTTTCTAATTAATTACAGATAGCGGGTACATTTATTTTCTTAGACATACATTTATGTTTTTATTATTATTTCCATAAAATAAGTACACTTGCAGCATGGAATTGTTATTGGTAGAGAGTAATGATAAGACTCTTAGCTCTGGTATTAGAGCTTGAGTTCCAGCCTCCCCCACTAACATGCCGTGTACCGTTGGCAAGCTAATTGGCCTTCCTATAAAATTGATGTGAATTTAGAAGCTGCATTATAGAATTATTGAGAATTCTATATATCTCCTCTTAATAAGGAAATTCCTGTCAGTCACTATGTACCTATTGCACCTGGCATATAGTAAGTACTAAAATACCTCTGTTCTTAAATTTTCTTCTTTAGAAAATTTTGTTTGTTTCATTTTTTTCTGAATAGTTTATTTTTATTGACTTGTAGGAGAATTTTTTATTTTAACAATATTTACTTCTTTATTTTGTAAGTTATAATAATTTTTTTAAAATATATTTTTATTGATTTTTTACAGACAGGAAGGGAGAGAGATAGAGAGTCAGAAACATCTATGAGAGAGAAACATGGTCCAGCTGCCTCCTGCACACCTCCCACTGGGGATGTGCCCGCAACCAAGGTACATGCCCTTGACCAGAATCGAACCTGGGACCTTTCAGTCCGCAGGCTGACGCTCTATCCACTGAGCCAAACCGGTCTTGGCAGTAAGTTATAATAATTTTTAAAATTTTATTATTTTTTTAGTTTGTTTTATCTTTTCCTGAATTTAAGATTTACACTTTTGTTTAGTCAAGTGTGTCAGTCTTTTTTTGTTATGATCTTGTGTCATGCTAAGAAAGGAAATTTCTGCTACAGAATTATAAAATTATCTTCTTGAATTCTCTTAGAGATTGTATCATTTTTATTTTCTACATTAAAATATGTGCATCCTTTTTTAAAAAATGTGGGACTAGTAGTGTTCCTCTTCTACTATCCCAAGGGACATATTGATAATGCAAGGATCCTTTTAAAGTTATCACCATGATTGAGAAAGTACTACTGGTATTCAGTGGTTGAGAGCCAGGGATGTCTGCCAGACTCTTTTAGTACACAGAACTTCCTTCTCTCAACAAAGAATTCCTGAGTTCTACTTGACTTTGAAATGCCCTACCAGATCTCAATAACAGTCTGAAACTAAACATCTCAGAAGTATAAATAAAAATGACAACGAATTTAACCCATTGCTTCTCAGATTAACTGAGTTTAAAAATTATAACACCTGAGTTCTTGGAGAAATTCTTATTTCATGTACCAGGGGAAAATTGTAGATTAGTAAGCTTTTTTGTTTTATTTTTGCTTCTTTTCCAGGGTAGTATATTCTTGTTTTATTGGCATAATACCTCTCAAATGTAATTGAAAACAACATTAGAAATTTTCCATCACCTCTCCTGTTTCTTTCATTATTTCTCTTCACTGAATGCCATTTCACCTTGGTCTTCTCTTTTGAACTGCTGATTCTCTTTTGATATCCAATAATCCTTATTTGTGTAGGTACTGTTGCCACTCTGGAGTCACTTCAGTACCAGGTAGGTCTGGCTTCAGGGGTTTCCTGGCAGGAGCAGACTGGGAAAAAGGGAATTTTTATTACTGCATATAATAAACTTGTAGAACAGAAATTCAGTACTTTTATATATAGCATGGATAGATAGGTCTTATGATTTTATACTAGAGGCCTGATGCACAAAAATCATGCATGGGTAGGGTCCCTAGGCCTGGCTGGCGATCAGGGCCGATCTCTGGGGCGACCAGCAGGGTGATGGGGGGGGCCCCGCTGGCACCCACTTTGGCTGGCCTGGGGCCTGCGGGCTGGGGGCGGCTCCTGCATTGAGCGTCTGCCCCCTGGTGGTCAGGGTGCACCATAGTGACCAATTGTTCCACTGCACCTTGAAAAGAACTGTGGGCCGCAAGGCTGCAGTGGACACAGGGGCAGGTCTCGGCTCATCCTCTGCACCCCCGCCTGGCCCCTCCTGCTTTGGCCCCCAGTCCCCTGTCTGCGGGCAACCCTGCTCCTGCCACCATGGCTCCCATGTGCTTATAACCCCGGCCCCATTCTCATCCACTGATGATGTGAAGTGATTGGGGCCAGCGCCAGCAGCGGGTGCGACCAGGGCAGCACCATCAGTGGGTGCGAGCAGTGGCTGCTGCCCTGTTCGCTCCTCAGAATCAGGGGGAGGTGGAGAAGGCCTCAGGAGTGATCCCGATCAGCAGCCACTGCTCTCACCTAGTGACAGTGCCGAGCAATCAGGATCAGCGCCGGGTACTGGCAGCGATTGCAAGCAGCAGCTTTGGCGCCAGCTGCAGGTGCGAGCAGTGGCTCCAGTGCCGGCTGCGGGTGCGAGCAGGGCTGTCACTGACAGTGGGTGCAAGAGGCGGCTGCTGGCCCAGATCACCCCTCAGGAGCATGAGGAGGTGAGAAGCCCTGAGGGGCGATCGGGGTCGGTGCCTCATTTAATTCTCATATGAACCCAATAAGGTAGATACCATTAGCCCTTTTTGGCACAGAGAATCTAAGTAACTTGATAATGGTCTCATGGCTGGAAAGAAAAGCCATTCAGCTTGAAATAAAAATCATGCTTATAGCACGTTGCATCTGTAGCAAAATGAGTTTTGTAGCTGCTCCAATGCACAAGAAAAAAATGTCAACCGAGTCTTGGGAAATCTTCACCATAAAGCATAATGCACAATAAAGAATCTTCTGCTTATTACTAGAGTAGGCATTACCAGTATTCCAGTATAGCCCCGGAAGAATGGTCACCATTGAATACCCAGCATTTATCTTACTGCCAAGCTCATGGTACTCAGTAAATAATCTCAGAAAATGAGCAAACCTCTGTAATAATAGTCTCATGGATTGATCAAAACTATGGATGATATAGTTATTCTACCAAATGAATTAGTTTCAAAATGTGCCCACAAATTATAAATAGGAATTAATTTTCCATATTAAACTATTGCTATAAATCTATTGTATTTTAAGAGAAGTTGTTAAAAATTAGTTATTTTCACTTTGCAATGATTAACTAAACTATTATATCTGACTAGAGGCCCTGTGCATGGATTCGTGCACAGGTGGGGTCCCTGCGGAATCGGGCCGAAACCCGCTCTCCGACATCCCCGGAATCGGTCTCCCTCTTCTCTGGTTCCGGGTGCGTCACCCAAGAACTGAAGCTGCCAAGTTACCACAGCTCGGCAGCTCCTATGTTGTGCGTCTGCCCCCCTGGTGGTCAGTGCGTGTCATAGCTACCAGTCGGACTGTTGGACCATCACTTAGGCTTAGATAGATAGGTAGGTAGGTAGGTAGGTAGGTAGATAGATAGATAGATAGATAGATAGATAGATAGTTAATAGTACTAGACCTGTTCTTGCTTAGTCTTGGTCAAAGTTGGGAACACATGACAAAAAGGCATTTAACCTTTTTATTCTCTTTCACAAAGGGGTCATTTCCTGGGTCACTTAATGTAGATTTCATTTCAAGTCTTTTATATAAGGTGAAAAGATTATATTACATTATTTTAACAGCTTTATTGAGATATAACTTATACCATACAAAGCATCCATTTAAAGTGTACAATGCAGTGATTTTTAATATATTCAGAGAATTGTTTAACAATCAACACAATCAATCTAGAATCAATATTTTGTATTTTAGAATCCACATCATATAGGGATAGCAGTAACTAAAATATTCTTCAGTTACATTAATAGCTCTTCTACTTTCTGTTAAACAGTGCTTCAACTTTCTAGATGTGTGAACTTGGGCTACCTTAATTTCTATGCACCTGAGTTTCCTCATCTGCAAAACTGGGTTTGATTGATTTTTAGTACCTACCCTATAGGATCTTTTAAAGACTAAACTATTTACAAATAAAGCACTTAGAATAGTAGATGGCCTCATAAGCACTAATATATATTAGTTGTTATTAAGAACATGCATAATTTGTGCATGAATTTATCTCAATACATTTTTTGCATGAGTACACATTTTAGAAGGCAGCTCTTTAAGGAAATAATGTATTTTATTCAAAACTGTATTTAAATCTTTTATGTGTGTTTTTTCCCCCAATGTTACACTCTTAGTAGAAGAATATTCAGGTAAACTTATCTAAGGCTACATATATATCTAGCACCTACAAAGTCAGGTAATGTAGGATTCAGAACCCCTTGTTCAATTTTTGGAAAGTTTTAAAGTTAGTTTGGTTTGTATCTATGCCTTGCTTATTCCTACAGAAGAATTCAGTTCTTCAGATCATATTTCTTTTAAGAAGCTATGTACCATGTCTGTAAAAAAGCTTGCGAGACATCTTCCTGGTTTTCATATTTAGTTAGCTAGGCTACTTCCATAGAGAACATGAATGAATAGCTATGAAAAGCAACATAACTTGCCATGAGGGACTAGATTCATTAAGGGCATCAAAGAACTAAATTTCTAGGCTTTTTATTTCAGAATAAAACAATTATTTTGTATTCTGATAATTCCTCTGGGCATAAATTGAAAGAAAGTACACAGATGTAATGTTTTCTTATTTCTTGTTAGTTTGAGCTAGACATATAGATGAGAAGATTCAAAATGAAATTCTTTGTATTTCTTTGGAGTCAACTATGAGAACATGCTTCAGAATGTTAATTCCTTATGAACAACTATTTCATATGATTCACTCTCATTTTATAAAATTTGAATACCAGTTTGAAATTGTTCTTTAGCTGCCTAGAAAAAACTGACTTCCTCACTTTTGATAGAAAATTAATTTTAGCACAAGCAATTGTTTGAATATAGTTCCTCATACGGAGGTAAAGTAATATAAATACCCAGAGCACTGAAAGTAGTTATCACAAAGCTCTGATTAAAGCAGTTCCCTTTCTCTATAGACCATCACTGACTTTATTGCTTCCTAACATAGTTTTCTAGTTGTTTAGCAAAAAAAAAAAAAAAAGCTTGGAAGCAATACCTGAATATCGAGATTTATAAAGTATTTGGATAGGAAAGAGACAACCTCCATTTAAATAGGGACCTTAAAAAATGAAAATTACAAAATGATATGATTGTATATCATAACAGATGAACTGGAATGATCAAATAAAAGTAAAATTATTCTTTACCTTTCTACTTAGGAATGCACATTTGGAATGTTTATGATATATTTTAGAATGTTTTTCATCAAAAAAAAGTTAATTGTTTTTAAATTTAAAATTTTAAGAGGTAAATGTCATTACTTAGAAAATTAGTTATGACAAACACTTTGTTTCCTAAAAATTACAAAAATGAGGTATTTTACTCTTTTAATTTTTCCTCAGGATGGCTTGATGAAAATATCGTTTATTCTTACCTATTTGTTAGTTTGACAATCTTTTGCCTGTAATCAGTAAACTATGTTATGTTAGACTCAAAATGTGAGGTAAATGGTCAATAATCATGTTAAGTGCATTAGATGTGAAAGTAGCCTTTGTTGTATGGAGTTCATTCTTGGCTATTTTCATCACGTTTAAGACTGTGTTTTATTATTCTATGTTCCTTAAAGAATATAGGTGAATGTGAGAGGCCATATATGAGCCAAATAAATTTCTCAAAGGCAGTGACACTAAGGGTAGACAGATGGACGTGGCCAATGGATAGTGGTGTGTGGTGTAATAGCTAAGAATGTACAACTTTGTGCTCTCATCAAATGCTGTTCTTCTCCCTAGCTTTTTTACCTCTAATTCTGGTGTGTGGTTTTTTGGTGTTTTGTTTTGTTTTTGAAGTCTTTCTCCTATATATCAAATATACAGGCACATAATAAGTATTTATTAAATATTTGTAGAAACTTACAGTGTTGAATGTTTTTTAAATTTTTAAGTTAGGAGTATCAACTGAATAGACTTATTGTGTTTTAGGAAAATGACTTTAATATGAATTGACTTGGGAATATTAGAAACAGAATTTAGAAAGCTAGTATAATCCAAATGAGAGATATATGCAAGTTATTAGATTTTAAAAAGGGGAACAATGTTAGAAACACTGTAGGTATAAATTCAATATTGTTTAGTTATTGGAAACTGCCTAGATTGGGGACCTTGTAAACTGGATAGGAGGACTCTGAGGTGATTCTGAGGTTTCGAGCACAGAAGTTTATGATTCATTAATCAAGATGTAGAACAGTTGTCAAAATAGGATTGAGAATGAACAAGATGAGTTGTGTTTAGATTATGCTCATTGTGTGTTGACTATGTGATATCCACTTAGAAATGTCCACCAGACAACTGGTAATAAACTATTTCCAATTTTACTTTTCTACTTTTCAGATGTGAAAGGTGAGGCCTACGAAACATACAGAAATGAGCTGACTGCATTAAATATCAGGGGTGGGGAACCTTTTTTCTGCCAAGGGCCATTTGGATATTTATAACATTCTCTGGCCATACAAAATTATCAACTTAAAAATTAGCATGCTACATGTGGTCAAACATTTAATTAACTCACCCCTAATGCCTTGGCAGAGCCAGACTAAATGATTTCGAGGGCTTATATAGCCTGGGGCCTGAATGTTCCCACCCCTGAAATAGTCTCCAAGACAAGTATCTACCTTTCCAAGAAGACTGCTGAGAATTGAAATGTGGGTTAACATATATAAAATTTGGCACCAGAAGGGAATCCAGTGAGAAAATTGGATAGAACACTTGGGAAAGTAGGAACTCAAGAGTGAAGCCAGCAAAACCAAAGACAAATCACTTTAGTAATGGCAGTTAGCACAAATGTCCATAGTGATCTTTTTAAAAGAAACTTTAATTGCAAAAGTAATATATTATGTTATTTTTAAAAATTACTTAAAGAGATTAAGAAGGTAGAAAGTGAAAAAAATTCCCCTCTCTACACTGCATTTTTTCCTGAAGTATTAGATGTTAAATTTCTTCATCTTTTGAATTATTTTTCTCGCATATGCAAGCATTACTGTATTCCTACTAGCTCAAATGCAAAAGTTTTCACCTTTTTATATTTCTGAAATTAGGCTGCGTCTTAGCAATTGATGTGTATGTTTAAGTTAATGGATTTTCTCCAAAAAGACTGGTATTAAATGAATACCATATGAAAATAAAGGAATATGAAAATATATATAAATAAATAAAAATATGTTACATACACAGTTATAATCTATCAAATCAAGAAAATGTAGTTTTCTAAGTATTAGAAATAGATAGCATGTATGTAAAGCAAATATGTACTAATACATATCATTCCTCTTTTATATAAAGGTGGGACTAGGAATATACGTGTGTGTATAGTGAGAACATGCTTTTTAAATTTAAGAGTTTTTGAAATACAGAAGTTTAAAAGTATATTTCATCAATCCTAAGAGGCACTTTTTCTTATTTTAATATCTCTGAATCCAGGTTATATTTTACCATATCTAGCATATAGACTTGATGAAAATAAAGTAATAATTTTTTCTCTTGGCTGCATATTATTCCATGGTATGATTCTCTCATAATTTTTAATAATAAATACTTATGATGTGCCTATATATTTGATTAAGGCTTTTTGTTATTGTGCAGTATGATTTTTGGGTTTTGTTTTGTTTTAAGCTTTTCACTTTTACCCCAAATTACTTACTTAACATTCTTTTTCTACTACGTGTTGTGTTTATTTCATGTTAAATTAGTGCTTATAAGCTATATTGCTAATTTGCATACATTATAAAAATACTAGGAGCCCAGCACATGATTCGAAATTGCACGGCGCCACCCACCCTCAAGTCGCTGGTCCGGCCCTGCCTCCCTCTCCGGGCCCCACAGCAGCCTCAGCCACTGCTGATCTGGCCCTGCCTCCCTCTCCGGCCCTTGAAGCAGCTGCAGCTGCTGCTGATCCGGCCCTCCCCCAGCACAGGCCCCTGCTGCCCACCCCCGACACTGCACGCACAACCACCTCCTGTCCGGTTGACCCATTATGGTGTCCCGGTTAATTAGCATATTTCTCTTTTATAGATAGATGATAGATGATAGATAGATAGATAGATAGATAGATAGATAGATGGATAGATAGATAGATAGATAATCATGATTAACATCTTATTCTTACATTTTTCTAATCTACTCTCCATATTACAATTGTGGTCATCTCTCTAAAAGGTAAAAGTGATCAGGACAAATGTAATGTAGTATATAAATTCTTATGATATTCCCTCTGCTTGAAATATCCTTCTCAAATTTTTGTTTTCCCATTCTGACTTCAGAACTCAGCTTGGTGTCATTGTGGAAGACTAACTTCAAGGTCAAAGGCATCTCCAGACTAGCCCAATATCCCCGTTTGCTTAACTTCTTTCAACATTTATCATATTGTACTGCAGATGCCTTATTTACTCTTCTATCTCTTGTAGGCTTTTTAAAAATCTAGGCCTTTGTAACTAGTACAATGAGTAGCTGTCACTTAATAGGTCAGTCAATATTGAAAGAATAAATAGTGCTGTGAAGTGTCTTAAAAATGTTTCTAAATATCTTTATAGATTTACTATAAAAAATGTTTTCTATGCTTAAAAGGAAAATAAAAAGAGAGTTTACAGAGCTGTTAGACTAGCTTAAAAGGAAATTAAAAATATGTTGGTATTACAGATACATACTTTTTTTCTGTTTTTAGCCATCTTAAGAGGAAGCAACAACCAAAATAAAAATGTGTTCCAGAGATCTGTTATGTACCAAGCCATGACATTAAGAATTCTAGGTTAAGAAGTAGGTACTTTTATAAAGGAAAAAGTTGCTAAGGGTTTGGATGAAGGAATATAACTGTATTATTAGGTGGCTAAATATAGCCTTCCGTATGTTATAGCCAGAGTGTTTACTGTATCTCTCACTATATATAGTGAGTGCTTTATGCCAGGTGCTTCCTTCCCATGCTCCACACACACCAAAAGGCAAAAACAAACAAAGCAATTCTTTATACTTACCTTTCTCACAGTGAGGTATTGCATGAATTATAGCATTAGGAGGAGGCCTCTAACCTGGACTATTTTAAAAATAGGAACAATAATAAAACCATCTTTTCCCCCTAGCTGTTTATACATAAACAGCATTGACAATCTCTTTTCCAACATGACTACATGATGCATAGTAGTCACATGTACAGCACATTCCTTACTCAGAAAAGCATGTCAGAATGACTTAATTGAAAGGGATGAGAGAATATAATTTATAATATAAAGGTAATATTGGATATTCCTAAAATTTAAAATAACTCAAAAAAGTTTTGCAAACTTTGGTACTTAATTATTAGTAATATATTACTGCCATACCTTAGTTGAGAAACTGAAACTGTATTTTTAAAAAATCTACATATTATTTTACATACATATAGTACATACAATACATATATTATTGAATCTTACAGTAGTCCTGTGCTTTTGGTAGAAAAGGTCCTGAAGGACAATGGCAAATTGGTGTCCAAGGTCACACATTAATTAGGGCAGGAGCAGAAACTAGGTCCAAGCTTCTTGCTTTAAGCCCCCTTTTCTTTTCATACCACATTGCTGTGTAAAGACTGAAAATACGAATCATCACGAAAAAAGTAATGTATAAATTTTTATATATATGTGCGCGCACACACCCACACACACACACACACACACACACATATTGCACATATTGTCAATGATTTACTTTTTAAATGTCTAAAAACTGTTCCACCAGCAGCAGTATTTAAAGCTTCACTTCCATCTCTCTTAGAACAATATTAATTAAAATTAATGGATTTCATGTGCATAATATTTGCAATTATCCTTATTTATTACACTAGCACAATTCTCTGTATTTTTTAAGGAAGAAATCTGGCAGCTGAATATTTCTATCAGCACAAATAAGATTTAGCACAAAGTTTTGATCTCTCAAGAGTCACAAAATTTATTTTAGGCTAGTAATTTCACATTGCTTTTTGTCGTTTTTATAATGATCTCCAAAATGCCTTTATCATCCAACCCCAATTTTAAACATCTCACACTCCAAGAGAGTTACAAGCAGCAAAGAACTGTTAGCAATCCTGAACAGGAAAATGGAACACAAGCTGTGGCTGAAGGAACTTAACCAAAACAGTGACTCAGACCATAGTTTTATGTCTAAAAAAGCAGGCTCAGTGGAAATGCTACTGATACATCGTACAAAGAAGGTATATTCAAAATATAACTGAGTATTAAGAAAAAGGAACGTTTTGTTGGTAATAAGTTTTAAAAACATGGCAATTGATGAAAATGTTGAAATTTTGAGAAAGAATTTATTCTACATCTACTTAGCTTTTTTGTGGCTGAAAACTACAAATATTGATAATTCAGACACTATAAATATGTTTTACTAAATAATTGAATAGGCAAGTTCAGAATTTAGTGTTCATTTTTAATTGTTAAATGATATGGGACTTGAATTTTCTTTAACTTTCTGAACTAATTTATATCTATAAAATACTAAAACATAGTTAAATACCATTCTCAAATGGGACTGCCTCCCTAATTGACACTTCAAAAATTTTTACAGTAGTAAGATTTTTCCATTGTTGAAATGTTTACAATTCAATTATCAAACATAAGTAATTTTGTGACATGGTAGACATTTTGATGGCTTTTGTAGGTTATGAAATAACTCCATTATAAAACATTGATCTAAAACGAAGTCTCTGAACATTTAGGGAAGTAACTATTTAAAAACCCATGCATTTTGTCCTAAAAGAGAGGACTGTAACCATTATTACTAGTTTGGGGGGGAAAGTTAATATACTATTTTGAGAAATTATTAATATAAGTTTTAGTTAAGTTGATTAAATAAACATCACCTAGTTTCTCCTGATGCCTCTCAATTCTCCCTACATAGTACATTAGAAGCACTGCTCTTCTAGAGGCTGGCACAGTATAGCAATGCCCCTGTGCACCTCAAATGCCTCTGGAATATCGTTCTTTTATAGAACCGTACAGTAAGTGATGAACTAGGTCAATGCAACCATACAAAATGATTCCCAATATATTGCTTACTATGACAGGGATATTTCTGTTTGTTACCATACAAACATCTAGAAACAAGCATATAGAAATTTTTCAACAAATTTGACTCTTGTTTGAGAATGTATAACTTAAAATATAAGCTATATGACATAAAATTCACTTTGGGATCTCAAGGGACCTATCTCATAGATAGCTAAATTTCCATGACAAAGAGGGGCTTGTATGACTCTTGCTCATGAGAGACAGGGATGTGTATTAAGACATCACAGAAGGATAAAACAGTAGTGTTAACTACGACTCTTCAATAAAGAGTCCTGAGGATGGACCTGACATATTGCAGACCTTGGTTTGCCATCCAGTGCTTTCTCATGTAGCATGATCCAGGGTGAGTAGCAGCAGGGATTTACTCACTTAATGATGAATGATTTTCCTGGGCAAGGTGGAGGAGACCAGTTAATGTGTAGTATATTTTAGCTCACCAAAGGTAATTAGAATCAATATAGTTTGGGCACTTAATAAGTGAAGCTTCACTTACCTGAAAACTGAATTCATCCATAACATCTCATCTATAATAATATCTATAATAATCTATAATAATAAAAGTGTAATATGCTAATTAGACTGGACGTCCTTCCGGAGGACCTTCTGGACAAAGCTGGGGCTGTGAGGGAAGCCTGGGTCCTGGGTGCCAGAGGGAAGCCAGTGCCGGCAGCCAGGGGAAGGAAGGCCTACTCCTGCACGAATTTCGTGCATCGGGCCTCTAGTTTCCTCATAAGAGGAGATGAATGAGAAGTTCTTTGTCATCAAATGCAATATAGAGGTCATTCAAAAGGACTTCCTTTAATGCTATTTTTTAAAGAGGATTTATGGGTCAAGTTATAGTATCAATTAATTGCAATGATCATTTGTCCATGTTATAAAATAGAAGTTAATTAGAGCTTATTAAGTGAAAAGACTATTGATTTTAGTGTCTTTACAAATATTAGACTTCTCTTTTTGAGTTCAGGGACTCTCTCTAGTCATCTTTATACTCTACCAACACTGTGTGACATGTGATGAGTGTCCCATAAATCCTGAATTAATGAGTGGCTTTTGTATGAAAGTAAGATAGAAAATATATTTTAACTTAGTTATAACGCTATATTATTTCTAATAAAGCCTCCGGTTGTAGCTGCTTATTATAAGGACTGCTTTAGATTCTCAGAAGTGAGTTTCTTAAAAATGGAGATTCTTCAGCTTTGGCCATAGATTTTCCAATTCAGTAGGTCTGAATAAGCCTGAGGAATCTATGTTTTACTGATATGCACTATGGATGATTATTTTACAGGTAGTGAGTGAACCATACTGGAAAACCCAAATCCATGTCCAGGTCATACCTGAACCATTCTTTTTTCTTGTTCCAATTTGTATAAAGCTTTATGTTTCTTTTTCAAGTATAATATTGATATTATTTTTACCCAGGAGGTCTCCTGTATTATTACCTAGTAGTCCCCCCCTTATATGTAGGAGATGCCTGAAATCACCAAATCCTATACGTACTATATTTTTTCCTATGCATACATAACTATGAAAAAGTTTAATTCATAAATTTGGTACAGTAAAAGATTAAAAACAATAACTGAAAATAAAATGGAACAATTACAATAATATACCATAGTAAAAGTTATATGAATGTGGTCTCTCCCAGAATATTTTATTGTGCTATATTTATCCTTGTTTGTGATGCTGTAAGATGATACAGTGCCTGTGTGGTGATACAAAGTGAGGTGGATATGCTAGTCAAAGGGATGAATAATGTCCTGGGCAAGATTTCATCACACTGCTTAGAATGCAGAGTTCAAAATTTATGAATTGTTTGTTTCTAGAATTTTCTACTTAATATTTTTGGACCATTGTTGACCACTGGTAATTGAAACTGCAGAAAGCAAAACTGCAGACAAGGAGGGACTACTGTATTTAACAAAATGTGGATCCTGGACCACCAACATCAGCATCAGCTATGAGGTTTAATAAAGCATTCCAGGAACAATCTAAGACCTCAGGAAAATGATGGGGAGGGACTCAGTGGCCCAGTGATCTGATGGGCTGAGTAGCTCCTGACTTACCTCTAGATTATATTAGGATTATATGATCACATCTATAATAATAAAAGCATAATATGCTAGTTAGACTGGACATCCTTCCGGACGACCTTCCAGACGAAGCTGGGGCTGCGAGGGAAGCCCGGGCCCCAGGTGCCTGCCAGCAGCTGGAGGGAAGCCTGGATACCGGATGCCAGAGGGAAGCTGGTGCCGGCAGCCAGGGGAAGGAAGGCCTACTCTTGCATGAATTTCATGCATCAGGCCTCTAATTGTAATCTATAATAATAAAAGCATAATATGCTAATTAGACTGGACAGCTGAACGACCTTCCAGGCGACCTTCCAGACAAAGCCAGGGCTGTGAGGGCCAAGCCTCTTGCACGAATAATCATAATCAGAAGCTTCAGGGGTTTCTTATTTCCCTCTCTCTCTTCTTGTTTATATAGATGCTTTCATTCTATTTGGAATTCCTCTGCTTATAAGTCTCCAAGTATACCTTTTACATTATCACAATGTTATTCTTTATACCTGAACAGAGATACCATCTACTTTATACTCAAGAACTATAAGGCCAAGGTGAAGACTTTGTGAACTCATCCTATGTGGTAGTTACTTTCTCACTGTAATTTTTGTATTGTTGAACTATGTGTCCCAATGACAAGAGTTAATATTTTAGAGAAGTTGTTTATCAGTTATTTTAATAGTTGTTATAAAATCTAATTCTAACTAGCATTTGGTACAGTGTGTGGCATGTAAAATAGCCACACAACACAGTACTTGCTGAATGAATAGACAGAAGAAAGAAAGGAAGTTAGGAGGGTTGAAAGATCCACTGGTTTTTCTGTTTCCCAATCTGCAATTTTTTAGTGATCTTTTTTTTAATGGACTGAGGCGCATACCAAGAGATATGGCATGCTTATAGTAGTCAACTAAATAGAGGAAACAGAAAGATTTAAGGAATCAGGTAGCATGGTCATCAAGTCCTATTACAAGGTCAAGGAGCACTACACTCATTGACAGCTGAGGTCACCACTATAATTATAGCACATTCTTCAAATAACTAGGAAAGATTTTAATTTTTATAAGAATAAACTTGCATTATCAAGACAAGTTTTATTCTTAAATTTTCATTCTATTCAGAATATAGGAAAATGTATTATGTACAGCAGGTCCTCCAATAATGTCATTTCCTTCAATGTCATTTTGTTGTAATGTTGATGAAATGTCATTAGGAACTTCACATAATTTGCTTTTGGTAAAATTGGCTTCATTATAGGTCATTTTTCACCACGGTTCCAAGAATATCCACATGTTAAATTAGAACTTATTGTATTTTTTTAAAGTCCCTCAAATATTTTAAATGGTAAATATAGAATGCTATATGTTTTAATTATCTTGAAAATTCTCCTTAAAGTTTCTAATTCTTTGATTGTTCCAGATTAATGAGATATTATTATTCTCTTCAGCATGATGAGTTCCTCATCTAAGGGTTGCAACTTAGAGTTACATATTTTTTGATAACTGACCTTCACAGAGCTTTGTTGTTAGACTCGAGCTAACATTCTATCCATGTGCCCTCTTCCAACTTTGTTTCCTCCATTGTAAAATGGGAATAATTATGCTGGCAGCATAGATCTATTACAGGGGTTGAATGACATAATCTGCTGAGCACAATGCCTGGCACATTGAAAGTGCTCAATTAATAGTCATTAAAAACTTTTAGAGGATTACAAAAGAGAATAATATATGCATTGTTGTGGTTTTTATGATCTCTTCCATGTTTTTTAGAGATTAAGACTACTAATCTATTGTTAGAATCTACTGTTCAAAACCTGGAATGAAAATAAAATATACACAGACAATGCATAAATTATCATCTTGCTTTTACCTCTTATAAACAAAAGTTCTCTAGGCTTTCGGTAGGAATGGATCTTCAGTGAGGTACATCCATATGGCAGTTCTAAAATGTAAAAAAATGAACTGCTTTTTCGATACTGAATAAGCATAAAAATCAAATTATGTTGCTTAAAAATGAATACTCATACATCTTTTCCCATCTTGCATAACACAAAAATAGCTAACTGCTTTTTGCTCATAAAAATCATATTTGGAGGGTGACTAAGCATGAGCCAGTTTCCAAACAAATCTTTGAGAAAGTTATGCAGGAGTGAAAGTAAGATTTCAGCTGTAATCACTATTCTCATCTAGGTTCAATGAAGATAGACTGGTAAATTTTTTAAATCATTAATTAGTTATACATCATTTTTCAAGATATTTTGGATTTCACTGGAATATTAAAATCTAATATGATTTCTTTTTAACCAGAACCAGGATTTGTAGCCTGTAGCTTCTATGTACTTTCGTCTCTTATAGGTACATGCAGATATTTACATAAGAATATTCATTCATTTACATAAAATACATGAAACAGTGAAACCTAGCTGAAGGATGATTTAGTAGTATAACATATTTTATGTACCTATTCATATGCCATCTTTACTACTAAAAAAATAATTGGATGGATCATGATTAACAGCAGTTTTCTATTGGAAAGTGGAGATATGGATACTATTATACCAGAATGTTACTTTAAAAAACAAAAGTTCACAGTTAGTGTCTCAGAATATATAATTTGGAGGAATTATGCGATCATTTATAAAGGAAACCAAAAAGTTTACCTCTGCTATTCCTGAGGTTCAATAGTAGTTTAACTTCTGTTTCTTCATCTCTTAAAGGAGTATACATATTATATTTCTAGAACAGTCCTTGTATAAGTTTTTCTTGGGGTAATGAAATATCATTTAGGAGAGAGTATATTTTCTTTTTTCATATTTTAAGAGATCTGGTATTGCAGTTTACCTTATAAACCTTAGATTTATAAATTATAGCATTCCAAATAAGTTATTCTCAGTGGAATGTTGAGGTATGAATTTGCCCTTGTTTATCTCCAAGTTGTTATTTCCATTTGGATAAGCTTTCCTAGTCGAACATTTCTGCCTTCGCTTTGTTTTTCTTGTCATTTTGGTTGTCAAATATAGAAAATAGTATGTTTAAATAAAACTATACTATAAAAAAAAACGAGTTAAACATACTATTAACTTATTTTGAAAAGAAAAATAATTATCTAAAAATTCACGTTATAGTAGGAAAATTTATTTGCCAAGTACAGGTAATGAGGGTAGGTGCCCAAATTGCCAAGAATACAATAAAGGAAATATTTTCATAAAGATTCTGGAATATGAAAATAAATTTTTTGTTTTAGCCATGCATCATCCAGTCTTTAAACTAAATGTGACTTTACTTTGTTTATTATGCCCAGCTCTTACTTATCTTAATGATAGGATGGATGGATGGATGGATGGATGGATAGATAGATAGATAGATAGATTGATTTATATTTTCAAATTCTTGACACTAAACATGAAAGATATTTAGTAATTTCTTTTAATGTGTTTTTGTAAAATATAATATAATTGGGTTTTGCTTTTTAACCCATTCTGAAACTTCCTATATTTTAAGAAAAATCCTATCACTATCTGGAGTGACAACTGATATACGTCATTATTTTTAAACTATTACTTGATGTTCATTATTTATTTCATTTTGTTGTTTGCTCTTTTCCCATTTCTTTTTATTGATTTGTTAAAATTACTATTAATTTCATTTTTAACGCTTTATTATTTTCCTTAGTACCTGTCAATCTGGAAATTATGTGCTGTTTAAATTCTGATAATCATTACCTAACATATTTCTCCAAAATTATATGAAAACCAGAAACCAAATAAACTGTCCACCAATCCACTCTATTCCCCTTTCCTATATGAAAGCTTTAGAATTCCCAATTTATTCCCCTTCCTAAATGGGCCTTTAGGGTGCTTTAACTTTTCTTTCCCCTCCTTCCAACTCTGATTTTGCTGACATAGTTCAATACTTTAGGTTCCAGATTTATTAGATTTTCCCTTGCCATATGTCCCTTCTATTTGATAAATCTTTACCTTGCAGTTATATTTCAAATTCCCAGTCAGACAATCATTACCCATTTAGCTTTAACATGTATATTGTAAGACTAATTGAACTGGTTTCTATTCATCATCTATATTGGGATTTCTATTCTGATTCATATGTTGTTTGGTTCAGGTACTTTCTTGAGTATTTTCATCAGATGGGGTCTAGAGAAGTGGCATTATCTCCTACGACTAGCCACAATTCTTTCTTCTAACCTTCAAGATCAGTGATAATTAGGCACAGAATTGTTTGTTAGCGATCGCTTTCTCTGTTAAGCTTTCCAATATCTTTCAGCTTCAGGTGTGGCAGATAAGAAGTAAAATCTCCATCTGATTCTTTTCTTTGCTAAGTAACTTGTTCTTTCTTTCTGGAATTCGTAACATTTTTCTTAATCATTACAATATGGGAATATTATCAAAATATTTTGATATTTAGTTGGGTGCCTTACTTTGTTTAATCTACCTAGAATTTAGGGAGCCTTTCAATCACGAGCTTAATTCTTCTTCCAATCAGGGAACTTTACCTGTGTTATTTCTTTATTCCTCACCTCCGTTTTTGTGTGTCTGATTATTGTCTTCTTTACCTGAAATTTCTCTTGGAATTGTTTTCCAAGTGTGTTTCCCCAAAGATTTCTCTCTTTGTATATTTGCTCCATATTTTGAGATATTTCTTCCATTTGGTCTTACAAGCCAGTAATTCAGAGCTCAACAGGGACATACTTAATTTCAATTCTTCTATTTTTAAGTTCAAAATTAGATTTCCAAATTCCAGAATATGTTTTAAAGCTGATCATTATTTTGTATTACTGTTATTATGTGTGTTTTTTCTCTTCTGCCAGAAATTCTATTCCACTAGGTCAGTGGTCAGCAAACTCATTAGTCAACAGAGCCAAATATTAACAGTACTTCTTCAAAAGAGACTCGCCCAGGCCGAAAACCAACTTCTGCGCATGGGCCACGAAGTTTCAATCGCACTGTACATGTGTGCCCGCACGTGGTATTTTGTGGAAGAGCCACACTCAAGGGGCCAAAGAGCCACATGTGGCTCGCGAGCCGCAATTTGCCGACCACGGCACTAGGTGGTTTCCCATTCTCAGGATTTTGCTTGTTTTTTCCTCTCTGATTATTGGGCCCCTTGGTGTATTATTATTTCCCTTTGTCTAATAATGGTTCTGTGCAGCTTTTGAGTGGTAAGAGGCCCAGCATTCCCTGCTCTATAAGCTTTAAATATACCAACCAGCAAGCCTACTCACCATTTCTGGAGGCAACAGGATTATTTGGGTTAAATTTCTCCTTAGGAATAGAGGGTTACTCTGACCATCTTTATGGCTGCTTGAAAGATCTTCCACAAACATAATCCAAAACTCCTAAGACTACACACATGGGCATGTGCTTACTTTCAGACAAGGCCAAGATCTCCTAGGATCCTGGGAGTTTTGATGATACCCTCTGGCCTGTTAGTGACAATGCCTCCAGCCCCTGTCAGTTTTACAGATGTAAAAAGTAAGGCACTTGGCCCTAACAGGTTTGGCTCAGTGGATAGAGTGTCGGCCTGCGGACTCAAGGGTCCCAGGTTCGAGTCCAGTCAAGGGCAGGTACCTTGGTTGTGGGCACATACCCAGTAGGCTGTGTGCAGGAGGCAGCTGATCGATGTTTCTCTCTATCCCTCTCCCTTCCTCTCTGTAAAAAATCAATAAAAATATATTTAAAAAAAAAACAGTAAGACACTTGAAAGGTAAAGACACTTGTCCACAATCACATTTAAATCTAGGCAGTCTCTCAGAGTTCAGGTTTAAATTTCAGTCAGAATATAGAAAAACTTAAAATTATCAAGTAACTTTGTTTGGTTTATTAGGACTAAATCTTATAATGTCTTGACCACTTAACTTTTTAGAATGTAGCGTGTGGCTACATGACATGACTTATACTTACATTGGAGATTGTTGTCCAAGGAAATACAATGGGGAAATTGTATTTAAAGGAATCATTATGGAGCACAATATGAAGTGGGTGATTCAGAAGCTGTTAACACTAAACTAATCAAGAAAAACTGACTTTAAAGTAGTTGAGGCAGGAATGCAAAGGAGAATTTAAATGCTTGAGATATAGAAGTAGAATGTATATGAGCTGCTATTTGGATAGATATGGAGGGCAAGGGAGAGAAAGTGCTTAATTCAAATCCCCAAATTTTCTGTCTGTTTAATTCCACAAGTTAATCCCTTTTAGAAAGAACTGTTAAAAAATCAGATTTTGAAATTTCTAAAAGTATTTACCTTGGAAGAATTATTAACTGATTTGGGTTTTAGGTTGAGGCAACAGTATAATACATTCCTTGCTTGACCTGGGATGCAAATCTCAGGGAATGAAATTTCTAGTATGTTTTATTTCTTTTCAAAAGTTAAATTCATACTTTATAACTTAATTTATATATTATTTGAAAAATACTTTTATATGTTGTTTTAGACAAATTTTTGCATTTTTGAATTATGATTTTTAGCAAATTTTAAAACTAGCTTTATACCCTATAGATCAGCGGTTCTCAACCTGTGGGTCGCCAACCTGTGGGTCGCGACCCCTTTGGGGTCGAACGACCCTTTCACAGGGATCGCCTAAGACCATTGGAAAACACATATATAATTACATATTGTTTTTGTGATGAATCACTGTGCTTTAATTATGTTCAATTTGTAACAATGAAAATACATCCTGCATACCAGATATTTATATTACGATTCATAACAATAGCAAAATTACAGTTATGAAGTAGCAACGAAAATAATTTTATGGTTGAGGGTCACCACAACATGAGGAACTGTATTAAAGGGTCGCGGCATTAGGAAGGTTGAGAATCACTGCTATAGATTATCTGTAAATTATAAAATTAGAGACTGAGCTTGGGGGATGTATTAATACAGGTGAAATGGTTTATTTCCTGAGCATATTGTCCCAAAATGTTTTCTTTAAACTTTTTAAAGGTAACACAGAGATGTGATAGTTGTTCAGTCTCTGATGCAAAAAACATTAAAAAGCTAGGCCTTGGTATACACAGAGAAAATAGTCATAGATTGTCTATTTTTTTATTTTTATGTCCACTCTCCCCAGATAACCTGATGTGCAGACCCAGTCATTCTTGTGCCATTCCTCTCAGAATGACTGCTTCAATATTGGACTCTTATAACCCTCTGCACTCCCACTGTCTCAATATGTTCACTGGATGTGCTTGGACTTATTCACCGCTAAACTTTGGTTTCTGTTCTTCCCTAACTTGGTGGCCCCAGACATACCATGGAGTAGCAGCCTATAAGATCAAATCGCTACTCCATCATAATGGCAGAATGAGTAATTGTGAAAGAACCTAAGCATCAGAATTGTAAAACTAAGTCTATCACTCAAAATATCAATCCTATATAATAAAAGCCTAATATGCTAAGTGTCAGGTCCTCTGGTCGTTCGTTCAACCAATCAAAGCGTAATATGCTAATGATATACTAAGGCTGTTCAACCGCTCACTATGACCAGTCGCTATGACATGCACTGACCACCAGGGGGCAGAGGCTCAACTCAGGAGCGTCTGCCCCCTGGTGGTCAGTGTGCTCCCATAGTGGGAACACCACTTAGCCAAAAGCCAGGCTCACAGCTGGCGAGTGCAGCGGCAGTGGCAGGTGCCTCTCTTGCCTCCAAGGCAGCGCTAAGGATGTCTGACTGCTGGCTTAGGCCCACTCCCCAGGGAATGGGGCTAAGCTGTCAGTCGAACATCCCCCAAGGGCTCCCAGACTGCGAGAGGGTGCAGGTTGGGCTGAGGACCCCCCCACCCAGTGCACAAATTTCATGCACTGGGCCTCTAGTTAGTAAATAATATTATTGCTGTGAAAATAATTATATTGAAGTAATGAAACTTTCGGCAATAGAGAGGCCCTTAGAAATTATCTAGTCTAATGCTTTTATTTTATAACTAGAGGCCCGGTGCACAAAAATTTGTGCACTCAGGGGGCGGGGGAAGGGGGGTCCCCCAGCCCGGCCTGTGCCCTCTCGCAGTCTGGGACCCCTCGG
>NW_005354385.1:3045081-3061372 GCF_000412655.1 Myotis brandtii
TTGCAACTGAGAGGCCGGCAAGTGAGGCGGTGAACGTTGGAGTCTGCAGCAAGCAAGCCTCCCTGCTCGCTTCAGTGCCTGGCTGCCGGCTGCCATCTTGGCTGACAGTTAATTTGCATATACTCACTGATTAGCCAATGAAAAGGGTAGCGGTCGTACGCTAATTACCATGTTTCTCTTTTATTAGTGTAGATGGAAGAAACTGAGGACCAAGAGGTTTAAATGACTTGCCCAGGCCTAAAATATTAGTAACAATTTAGAACCAGATTCCTTTATTCCCATGTCAGTGTTCTTTTTACCACATCATACTGGGCTTTTGATTTAAATATCATCCCAAAGGCATTTCATTTCTTCATGTTTAATAACAATGGATTTCTGCTTTGAATTTTAGAAAAAGCATCTATTTTTTACATAACTAAATCAAAAGCACCAAACACCACTAATAATTTTAGTATTGATTAAATACTCTATGGATTTAGGTTGTTTTAGGAAAAAATAATAGTTTTCAAATAATAGTTTTGCTGGATAAGATTGTTAATCATCTTTTCCTTCAGAACTTTGGACATATCATCCAATGCAGTTTGGCCTACATAGTTTCTAATGATAAGTCAGCCTTTAATTTTATTGAGGATTCCTTGTACATCATGGATTATTTCCTATTATTATTTTCAAGATAATCTCTTATCTTTGTCTTTGACATTTTGACTATGATGTGTTTGATGTGTGGATATCTTTGAGTTTACAGTACTCAAGTTGGTTGAGCTTCTTGGATTTTAAAATTAATGTCTTTTGTTGTGATTTTTTTTAAAAATATATTTTATTGATTTTTTTTACAGAGAGGAAGGGAGAGGGATAGAGAGTTAGAAACATCGATGAGAGAGAAACATCGATCAGCTGCCTCCTGCACACTCCCTACTGGGGACGTATCCGCAACCAAGGTACATGCCCTTGACCAGAATCGAACCTGGGACCCTTGAGTCCGCAGGCCGACGCTCTATCCACTGAGCTAAACCGATCAGGGCTTGTTGTGATTTTTATTTGGGGAGTCATTTCTTAAGATATTCTTTCTGCTTTTTTCTTTGTCTTTCAGTTCCTTCTGGGATTCCCCTCACGCATGTATTTGGATAATGGGTGGTAGCCCACATGTGTCTAAGGCTCAGTTAATTTTTTAAAATACTTTTTGCTCCTCATACTAGATAATTTCAATTGAGCTGTCTTCCTGTCATTATCTTCAAGTTAATTGATTCTTTCTTCTGCCAATTAAATGTGCTGTTCAGACTAGGGGAGGTTTTCATTTCAGTTATTGTACTTTTCAATGCCAGAATTTCTTTTTTTTAAAATAGTTTTTATGTCTTTATTATTATTTATATTTGGTGAGATTATCATTTGCATACTTCCTTTTAATTCTTAGACATAGTTTCTGTTAGTTATTTAATCTTATTTATTATAGGTGATTTTTTTAATCTCTCTAATAATTCCAACTTTTGGCCTTCCTCTGGGACAATATTTACTGACTGCTATTTTTTTGTTGTTTATGAGCCATACTTTTCTTTTGGCATATCTTATACTTGTTTGTCAAAACTGGACATTTTAAATAATTTAATTGTCAACTCTATAAATAAGATGCCTTCCACCCCAGGATTTGTTGTTGTTTGCTTTTATTGTTGTTGCTATTTGTTTTTTAAGTGATTTTTCTGTGAAGTCTTTGTTCTTTGTTGTATGTGGCCACTGAAGTCTCCTTGTTACCTTGGTAGTCAGCTAGCTACTGATTGGTGGAAAATTGGACCAATAAGTCTCTCAGCCTCTGCTGAGGGGCTCTTTGTATGTGTTAGGGCATGACCTCAGTGCTCCACCTGGCATTTTACAACTCTGCCTTAGCCTCAGCCTTCACTTCTGCTTGCACAGAACCTCAAAGTCAGCTCAGTCATGTAGGTGAGAGTTTAGAGCCTTCTCAGGTCTTTCATGGTCTTGCACAAAGACCATGCAAGTGCATGACCTCTAGACTCCCAAGAATATGTTGGAGATTTTTGTAGACCCATGTGGACATCTCATCCCCCAGTTTTCCCGTGTGTTTTTTTGTTTGTTTTGTTTTGTTTGTTTGTTTTGTTTTTTTATCAGCCTCTTGTTAGCCCCAACTGTTAGAGTCACCTCCAACAGTTTCACTATTTAACAATTGCCACCAATGGTTTTCAACAAGTGCCCTAGGACTAGGACTGTTTGCACAGGCAGCTCTGAGTCAGATGAAATGAAAATGGAGCCGTTTAGTGAGCTGCCAAGTAGGTCTATAGTGACAATTCTCAGGGGATGGACATTTTGGGGATCTCAAATCTATTCTAATCTCTTAAGTGGTGGATTGCTAGTTTTTACAGCTGCCAGAGTTGTGAGGCTCTTGGTTTTCAGTGCTACTCCAGAACCTGAGAATGGAATGGAATAGAATGTGGCAAATTGAAATGCCACAAGATTTCTTTTCTTACTAAGATACAGCCATTTTTCTTGAATAAACAGTCTTTGGATTGTTGTGAGCCTTTAGCTAGTTTTCATAGTTTTGAAAAGGTGATTTTGACAGTTTTTGCTAGTGTTATTACCTTTATGCAGGAACTTTTTTGGAGGTCTTTATTCCACCATTCCAAATATTGAGCTGTGTGTTTTGTTTTGATTATTTCTTTTTTTTTAATCACCTGAGGATATGTTTTTATTGATTTGAGAGAGAGAGGAAGGGAGAGACAAAGAGTAACATAGATCAGTTGCCTCCCATTCTCACCCTGACTGGGGATCTACCTGCAACCCAGGTATGTGCCCTGACTGGGAATCAAACCCACTACCTTCTGGTGTATGGGCAAGCTCCAACCAACTGAGCCACACCAGCCAGGGCTGAGGTGTGCTTTTATAAAAACAATTCAGATAGTGCAAATAGACCAAATATTATTATAAATAAGGTTTCTTTCCTAAAACTTAGTCCCCCATTTCTAACCAGAATATTAACTAGTGATAACAGTTCCTGTGCATCCTTCATAAATATATGGCTAGAGAAGCATGTATCTGTAAAAGATAAGATCTATATTTCCTTTCATACATATACAAATATACTGTATATTTTTTTGACATTTTTTAACTTGGTAATTTACTTTAGATATTGATCCATGTTGATACATGGGACTATCTCAGTTTGTCATTGTTCTTGTAGTTGTTTGATATTCCATGGGTGGGTAGTCTTATTATTTTTACATTTTCTAGGAACAAATATTTGAGTTGATCTACTATTTTGTTAGTTCAAACAATGATGGAGTGAACATTATTGCATTTGCATCTTTTTGACCATGTGTGCTGGTATAAGATAAATTTCTACCTATGAAATGTGAGATGTATTTGTTTTTAAGTTTTAATGGATGTTACTAAATTACCTCTCTAAGGATGTTTTATCAGTTTATACTTTTGTCTGTAGTAAAGGAGAATGCTGTTTCTCGTCACCCTTGTCACATTGTATTGTCAAACATTTAGCCATTTTAAAGATGAAAAACATATCTTCATTGTTTTAAATTTCTTCTATTCTATATACTTATACTAGTAAATCTTCTTCCAACACCAAACATACCACTCCTAGAGTGCCTCTTTTCATATTCTTTATTTTTTTTTTTACTGAGTAAAGAGAATTGGACGGTTTGTTTTATATATTACAAATATTTCTTTTTCTAGCTGATTATTTGGCATAACTTACAATATTTTTTCTTTAATTTTTTAAAAAATGTCAAACTTTCCAGTCTTCTAGTGGTTTTATGACTCGCTTAGAAAGGCCTTTGCTTTTTAGTTTATAAACATTCATCCATAATTTCTTCCAGAAGCATATTGATCCATTTATGTATTTATTTGTCTGGTTGTTTGTGAGTGATAACCAGATGTTTCTGCACCATTCTCGATTTAACATGCCACTCTGTTAGGTACTAAATTCCTTTATGTGTATAGAGAATATTTCTGGAGTCATCATTCTTTTCCATTGATTTCTTGGCCAAATTATCCCTTCTCTAATGCCAACATTTAATTTTTTTTAATTTTTATAATTTTTCAGTCATAGTTGACATTCAATATTATATTAGTTTCAGGTTTGCTGCATAGTGGTTAGACATTTACATAACTTTCGAAGTGATCCCCCAATAAGTCTAGTACTCATCTAGCACCTTACATACTTATTCAAATTTTATTATCTAATGCCAAACTTTTAGTGTTTATTTTTCCATAAAACCTTTAAAATAAGCTTGTCTAGTTATGTTTCCCTCTTAAGGAAAAATCCTGTTGTTACTTTGTTGAGATTACAATAAAACAATGTTCTCAATTTTTGCATCAATCAAAATCATGTGGAAAGCTTGTCAATACATAGTATGCTGAGACTCAACTGTAGAGTTTGTGATTCACTTGACTCAAGGTTGTGGTCTGGGAATTTTAAGTCTAATATAATTCCAAGGATGATGTTGATTCTGCTGGTCTGGAGCACTGTACTTTGAGAACCACCGCAGTAAGGTTAGCTGGCTAACCTTAAAATAGAGTTTACCCTGGATTATCTAGGTGGGACCTGTGTTATTATAAGGGCTCTTAAAAATGGTAGAGATGGCAGAACAGGAGCTGAGAACGATTTCATGTGAGAAGGACTTGACCTGCCATTATGGGGCTTGAAAACAGAGGAAGGGAAGCACAAGTCAAGGAATGTGGGCAGCCACTAAAACTGGAAAAAGCGAAGAAGCGTTCTTCCTCAGAACCTTCAGAAAGGGGTGCAGCTCTGCCAACACTTTGACTTTAGCCCACCCTCAGAAGAACAAGGCCATCAATAGTGTTGTTCTACGCCATAAGTTTGTGGTAATTTGTTTTGGCAGCAAATAAGAAATTAACGAAGTCACTAAACTAGTAAGACAAAGCACTCACAAATGGCGAAGGTTTTCTGTCTTAGTAAACATTTAACAATAGGCAGGTAAAATTAAACTTAATAGGTCTCATGCTTCCATTTTCTCCCCCTCAAATTGTTAGAATTTGTCCAAAACTCTAAAAGGCTTTTTTTTAAAATTTAATTTTCTAGAAGTTTAATATTTCAGAGTTCATTTAGGGCAAAACCTTTTCCATCTGCAATTACTTATCTAGAAATCAGGCCTATCTGAAAAGTGACCAAGGACTGCATTAGAAAATCAGCCTGGAAAATAGCTGAGTCAAAATTAAGAATGTGACTCAGAGACTTAAGGACTGCTGCTGGGACTGGCTATGTGACATTGGATAAGTCATTTGGCTTCTCTATGCCTCTTTTTTTTTTGAATAATAGAAGTTAAATTATAAGGTTGTGCTGATGTATGTAGAGCACTTTCTGACCTATAGGTAGAAAATTTTTAAAATGAAGACAGAAATACAAAAAAAATAAATAAATTATTGTAGTGACTTCATTATAAAAGCAAGAACTCTAGACAACGCAGGAGTTTCCAAAGGCATAAATACAGCAATTGATATTCATAATGGCATTCTTGAGTTAATCAAGTATAAGATTTTTTTTTAAAATTTCTTTAGAGATCTTTAAAATATGTGTTGGTGTTTAAAGTGGCAAGCTTTTTCCCTCCAGAAAAAGAATTAATCTGGAATTTATATCAACAGTGTCAAATGAACAAAATATTTTAAAGTATATTTTTATTATGACTCAAACCTTACCTTCACTTGTTATTCATTTATGCAGCCAAAAGCCACTCAGCCTCTCTGAGCTAAGTCTGTTTCATAACATTTAGACAGTAGAATAACTACTTGGCAGCGTGCTGAGAGATTAGTGACATAGTGTATTTTAATCACCAAACACCTTGCATGGTATGTAAGTAGGTGCTCAGTAAGTGGACCTTATCCTTGTGATTATTTTGTGCTCCTCTAAAACTACATAGTCTAAATTATGGAATTCTATAGGTCCTTCTCTTTCTTTATTTTTGTTTCTATTAAATGTGATACTGTTCAACATATTGAAATTATCTTTTTTCTCCTTTTCTAGTGTTCTTCCTACTTCTTTGGTTATTTCTTTTCAGACTTTTTTGCTTGCTCTTCTTTGCCTACTCCTTAAATATTTCATGTTTCCCATAGGTTTTTAACCTTCTTTTATTTTCTACACATTGTCTCTTGGTATATATAATATGCTTCATGGAACCTGCCAAAACCTTTTCTTTTCTTTTCTTTTTTTTCCCAAGCACCATTTAGATAACCCAGAGACATCTTCTAATTGCACATATCTAAAAATAAACTTGTAACCATTTTATACATATTTTTTTCCCTCTCTATGCCTGCATGGGCAACACTGTTTACTCCTTCATTCGACCATTAATCAATTAATTAAACATTCATTGAGTGCCTGCTAATCTAAGAATATAATAGTGAAGTAAACAAATTAACAAATCCTTACCCATCAGGGAACATGTTTCTAGTGGAAGAGACAGAGCAAAGTCTATTGTGTGTGTGATGTTGACAAATTCTGTTGGGAGAAATGAAGCAGGGAAGAGAACTGAGGAGAGCCAAGATGAAGATAAGGGTTGCAGTTCTAAGTAAGATGCTTGGGAAAGTCATCACTGAAAAGGTGCTGTTGGAGCAAAGATCTGAGGAGGTGAGGGAGCAAACCACGTGGATCTCTGGAGGAAGATTGTTTCAGGATGAGGAAACAAAACCTGCACACTGTGAGGCAGGAGTGTGCCTGGCATTTTAGAGAAACAATAAGGTGGCCGTCATACCTGGTTTGTGTGAGGGGGAGAACACTAGCAGAGAGGTCAGGGAGCATAGTGATGTTGGTCATGTCTACCCATTTGTTAAAAATTAGAAACTATCCCTTACCACTTAATCTGTCATTCTCCTTTCCTCCTCTTATAACTAGTAAGTTACCAAGTTTTATTGATTTCAACTCCTGTGTTACTCTTCTGTCTATCCTTCACTCACTACTTTTTCCTTAGTTTAGGCCTCTATCACTGGTCACTCAGTTGATTTGCTGCTAGTCGCACACCAAATATTCAGCACCCACTCAAGAGAGATTTTTAAACAACTTCTGAGTTCCTGGCCCTGCACTAGGTATTGTGGGTATAATGGTCATCAAGCTTGTCATGATCATTGTCCTTACAAAGTTTACAGTAACTGGGGAGAAAATCATACAGTCGGTTAATAACATGACAGTGTAATAAGTGCTTTGAGAAGGGAAATACAAGCTGTCTTAGTAGCACATAGCTGGTGGGTAGTTCTGATTTATCAGAGTTAGCATAAGCTTTCTAGGAGAAATTATATTCCTCTTAAGATCTAAAAGATAAGTAGGAGTTAGAACATCAAGGAGAGAAGAGTTTCCAAGAAAAGAGACCACTTTTGCAAGTGCCCAGAAAATAGAACTGAACGCCAAAAAGAGGAGAGTGGACCAAAATCAAGCTGGAGAGCAATGCGAAGGAGCCACATCATGCATATCTTCAGGTCCTATTAGTGTGTTCAGTTAATCCATTTGTTACCAAAATGATCTTTTTGAAACTTCAGTGTAATAATTTATCTCCCAGAATTAAATCCACCAATGATTCCCTATTGGCTTTAGGTTAAATTTCAGCTCTATAACATAGCACAGGTGGTATTTTAATTTGACTTTATTCTCTTCAGTGGCAGCTCCCACAGGCCTGCTCTTATATCTCTATATACCATCAGTGCAGAACCACTTATAATTACCGCCCCCCCCCCCCCCCCACGTCTCTGGGCCTTAGCAAACGCTTGGAGTGCTCTTTGGCCCTTGCCAACTTCATGAATTCATTTTGGTCCTTCAAAATTAATCTCAGATGTCATCTTCTATAGCAGTGGTTCTCAACCTTCCTAATGCCGCGACCCTTTAATACAGTTTCTCATGTTGTGGTGACCCCCAACCATAAAATTATTTTTGTTGCTACTTTATAACTAATTTTGCTACTGTTATGAATCCTAATGTAAATATCTGATATGCAGGATGTATTTTCATTGTTACAAATTGAACATAATTAAAGCATAGTGATTCATCACAAAAACAATATGTAATTATATATGTGTTTTCCGATGGTCTTGGAAAAGGGGTCGCGACCCACAGGTTGAGAACCGCTGTTCTATAGGAATCTTTCCCTGGAAATGTGAACATAAACTGATTATTTATTCTTCTTCTACTGCCCACATCTATGTGATCTTTTTATTGTAGTTATCTCAACCTAGAATAGTTTGTTTATCAGTGATTCCCAAAGTGGGCGCTACCGCCCCCCGGTGGGCGCTGCAGCGATCCAGGTGGGCAGTGATGGCCACAGGTGCATTTGGGGGCGATGAGTAACTGCTATTAAAATTAAAAAAAAATTAATTTCCAGGGGCTGAGTAATATTTTTTCTGGAAAGGGGGCGGTAGGCCAAATAAGTTTGGGAACTACTGGTTTATATGTTAAACTCCACTGGTGTAAGTTCTTTGAGGGTCTATGAAATTTTTGGTTTTGTTTTGTCTCTGTCTCCTTAACTTCTAACATAGTGCCCGGCATTCAGCTGCACTTAATATAAGTTTAGTGAATTTAATTAATTTAAAGGGAGGCTCAATTAATTTGACCAAGTATATGAGATTTATAGGAAAGAATTAGTATTAATTTATAGTTCACTTAAATCACCAGATTGTGATAGTGCTCAGTACCTCTTAGCAAAGGAATCACAGGCTTTTCTCAGATTATCCTACCCAAGTAGATTTGATTTATGAATCTGAGCCGTATCTTTTTAATTGCATTTTTAATTTAGTGGTATCTTTAATTCTGACTTTTGAAAACTTTGCAGGGATTTTCCTCTCATATTTTGTGCATTATTATTGTTTTTTATGATTTTTAGAATTCCTTTACTTTTAGACACATAGATTGATATTGTCATCATTAAATACTTAAATAATTTTGTAAATTAATATTACTTGAATCAAAATACTCATTTTTGTTTTCTTATAATAATGCTTTAAATTTTCTATTTCTAGTTACTGTTTTTTAAAAGCCTAGTGTTTGCCTGGCTGGTGTGGCTCAGTAGATTGAACACCATCCCATGCACCAAAAGATTACTGGTTCGATTCCCAGTCAGGGCACATGCCTGGGTTGCAGGCTCAATCCCCAGTAGGGTCATGAAGGAGGCAGCTGATCAGTGTGTCTCATCAATGTTTCTCTCTCTCCCTCTCTATCTAAAAATCAGTAGAAAGCATATTTTAAAAGTAATAATCTATATATATAAAAGTGTAATATGCAAATCAACCAGACAGTGGAACAACCGGTTGCTATGACCTGCACTGACCACCAGGGGGCAGATGCTCAATGCAGGAGCCGCCCGCCAACCTCTTGGTCCCTCCCCCCAGCCAGCAGGCTCTGATCACCTGATGGGAACGGGGAACCGGGGGTGGGTGGCAGTGGACACAGGTGGTGCCAGGCCAAGGCGGGTGCAGACAGGGCCCTGATTGCCCCGTCAGTCGCGCCACACATAGAGGGCAACCAGTGGCAGCAGCATTGGGGGGCAGGGCTGGCTGCAGGCAGCCGGGAAAAATCAGCCCTGATCGTAGGCCAGGCCTAGGGACCCTACCTGTGCACGACTTTTGTGCACCAGGCATCTAGTAAAAAATAAAATCCTATTGTTTTACCATAGGCAATGGAATGATTTCACCAATATGGGTATTTAATTGCCCCACAACACAAAAATAGCCTTCCTGGGGCTTCCAGAGACTTGGAACAATCTCAAGCTCATCCACATTTGGCCCAAGCTAGGTGTCCCTTTAAACCATCCACCATAAAACTGCTGCACATGCCTCATAGAATAACATCTTAAAATTACTTTATCACTGTGGATAATCCTGAAAAGAAGAAACATAGGTCAAAGTAAATATTTTAAAAAATTGAAACCTTACTAGTGATCACTGAAAAAAGAGAGGTTTTTCTTAAACCTTTCTCATTGTCAAATGTTTTTACTTTTTTAGTAATAGTATACTTGGAAATAAGTGTGCTATGAAAAGTGTTCTCTTAGCTACTGCTGGTGAACGTATAAATAGTTGTTAACAGTGTGTATTGAAAGACCTTAAAATGTTCATACTCATTAATACTTCAAAATATTAATCCTGATGGAAATGTGTTAGAGGTAGAGGGGGTGGTGGCACAACATTGCAAATTTACTAAATACCACTGAATTGTTTACTTTAAAATGGTTAATTTTATGTTATGTGAATTTCACCTCTGTTAAATTATTTTTTAAATAGGCATGTTCAGTTCAGCATTATTTATAATAGAAAAAGTTACATGCAATAACTGTGTTTAATAAAAAGGGAGTGATTACATATGATACATCTGTATGCTAGACTACTGTGCAGCCATTGCAATAATATTTGTAAACGATTTTTAATGAAATGTGAAAATGCTCATGAGAATATGTCATGTGAAGAGCATTGAATACAAAATTAAACAGTTGGACAGTTTTGTAAAACAAGCATGCATTTAAAAAAAAGCTGAAAGAAAATTGTAAGTGTTCCTTGAGCTCCTTTAAGCACATGAAGCCTTCGTCCCAACAGTTAAAATGGCAGGCTTTCCATTGGAGTCTCTTACAGTTGCCTCTAAGTTAGACTTTCACCCATGGAGGCTCTGATTTTGCCAGTGGTCTGTTCATTATACCCAGAGCCTTTGTACCATCGTGGTACAAAGAGCCTGGAAAGGAGAAAATTTTAACATACTGAATTGGAGGTTTTACTTGGGCAGTTTATATTGTCTTTACACTGTAAATAGGTTAAATAGAATTGGGGGGGGGGGGGTCTCCAGCTTGAAATATTATATTTATTGAATATATTTACCATGTGTTCAGTCATACACTAGGTACAGTTACATCCATCATCTCATATAATTTCCACAAAAACTTTGCAAAGTAAATACTCTTTATATACCCACTTTACAGATGGGGGGGTGGGGGGTGGAGTTCAGTGACTGCTCTGGCTTACAGAGGTTTAAATTGAGGCTCAAACACTGGTACCCTGCTTATAAATCTATGCTTTTTTCCACTGCACAGCATAGCTTTTTTTCTGTGCTGTGCTGGACATTGCCACCACAAAGCCTCAAGTATAAACAATCCTCAGTTTGTAAATAAATTGTGTTCTCATTTAGTTGTGTGCATATGTAATTACTTTTCTCATAGGTATAACATTAAATTAATTAAGATTCAATCATCAAGAGTATTTCTCAGGTCTGAATTGGCAAATATTCAGTACTTACAATGCCACTCCCATGACAGTTGCTAATATTGAAATTTTCCATGTGCCAGGCACCATTATAAATTTTTATAAAATTTAATCTCAGTAACTCTAGTTAATATCAGTGTTATCCATGTTTACATATAAGGAAGCTGAAGCACAGGATCACAGGGTAATTAATACCAAAGCCAAGGTTTGAATCCAGGCAATCTGAGCTTTAGCATCCTTTTTAACATGGTTTTCCAGGCAGCCACTGAATAATCCAAAATGGTGCTCAAGAAGAAATTTGTTTGCTATTTAAAATTTGTCTATGTTCTAAAAGTATGTAACATATAATAGCTTCAACCTTGGCTACACATTAAAAAAAAAACACCTGTGGGGTTTTCTATACACACAGAGGCCCAATCCAACTGTGGACAAAATGAATCACTGTCTTCCAGGGTAGGTTATGCATACCTGTATGAAGATGTTCCATAGATAATTTGGGTGTATACTTGTCCCCTGTGTACATGAAGCTAATGGTATTGTCATGATATCTTGGGCTCTCATATCCAAAAGGCTTTAACTTTTATGAAAATATCAAGCAAGGTAATATTGCTTATTGATTGGTGGTGTGGACTCTGGAGCTAGACTTCCTCACTACAATTTATTAATTTTGTTACTTTGAGGATACTACTTAATTTGTCTAAAACTTAGTTTCATGATGCATAAAATAGGGTAAATTTTGTTAAGTAGCATATGCAAATTGACCAAACGGCAGAACGACCGGTCGCTACGACACTTACTGACCACCAGGGGTCAGATGCTCAATACAGGAGCTGCCTTCTGGTGGTTAATGGGCTCCCACAGCGGGAACGCTGCTCAGCTAAAAAATGGGCTCCCAGTGGTGGTGGGAGCCTTTCCTGCCTCTGCAGCAGCGGTGGTGGCGGGAGCCTTTCCTGCCTCTGCAGCAGCTCTAAGGATGTCCAACTGCTGGCTTAGGCCTGCTCCCTGTGGGGATCGGATATAAGCTATTAGTTGGACATCCCCTGAGGGCTCCTGGACTGCGAGAGTGCGCAGGCTGGGCTGAGACACCACCCCCCCTCCCCCGTGGATGAATTTCGTGCACCGGTCCTCTAGTATACAAATAAAGCAGTTCAGCACAGTGCCTGACACATATTAACTCCCCAAAGTTGAACGTAGTTGTGTAAATATACACTGACATTATAGTAAATAATGTGAATAGTGTAGTCATTATATGCTGTGGAGAACAAGCACCGATCTTGGGATCAGGTGAGTAGGCTTCCCAGAAGTTATGTGAAATATGACAGGAAGCTATGGAGTGGGATCATTCCAAGACATAGGATGTATTGTAGCGATATCTTTGAGAAGGATAAGCATCCTTAGTATTTGATTTTGAATCTCGGTCTACGTTAATTTCATTTGATTTATATTACTATGCTGTGTACCTGAAGCTAATATAAAATAATATTGAATAGAAACTATAATTTAAAACAAATTTTTTAAAAGAAAGAAAAAAATTGCAAAGTAGTTATTACTCTTGCCCTTCTGTGCCTTTGCTTTTATGGTGATTTGTGTGTATTTGATATCCCCAACTTCTTGTTCTTAAAATGCTCAGAAGTACCTAAACCCTATCATGCACATAGTAGAACTTTAAAATGTCACTGTATTGAAATAAGGGAGAAGAACCAGTTATCTTCTCTCTTTCTCCCCAAGTTGTCTTCTTTAATATTAGTATAATAGGGGAGCTATTATGTCTATATAATGCTAACGTGGAAGTCTAAATAACAAACAAATCCAATTTATATATGCAGAGGTGCCTACATTGGAGTTAATAAATTTTGTATATTCAAGAGCCAGGTTTTTTTTAACAACACAGAAAATGCTTTTGATAAGTGAGTATTTGTTATCTCTTCATAGATATAGTTCAGTCATAATATTTAAATTTTAATGCCAAACTAGTGGTAACTATTTATTCCCTAGTTTGTTTAGCAACACCATATCTTATCTCTATCTTTGAAGCAAGAAAAAGAGGGAAGAAAGAAAGGAAAATTGATAAGGAGATGAGCAGAGAGGAAAATTGAAAATGTATATCATGTGTAATTTTACCCCCTTGCAAGATCTTACAATGGCAGGCTTGGAAGTAGAGGACCTGGAATGTTAGCTTCTCTGTAAACCATAGTCATCAAACCTACTCAGAAAACCAAAGTATGTGCTGATCAGGATAACACCAGGCCAATGGGACTGAGCGGGGAGGGGGGCGGGGGGAGTTAAACTTCTTTCCCTTTGCACTTTTCCCACTATATCATTATTTCAAAGACACATGAATTTAAATATTGACAGATACATTTGACACTTTACCCTGTAGCCCAGTTGTGGGGCATGTCAGCTTTTTTCACAGTAATGAGGAATTTGTCATATCACAAGATCCAAAAGCCAGGCTTGTAAACATTGATATATTGTACACTATTTTTGTACTGTGTTAAATGGATACACACTGCTTTTTCCCAGGAGGAAACTGTGATTGATTTCTAATTAATAAATATTTAATTGAAAACATATTTGAAATGGATTTTACAGTTGGTTTTTGGAAAGTGCTAATACTTAGGAGAAGTTTGACTTTTAATGATTTCTCTCCACCATTTTCTGTACATATTATGAAATGTACCTTCCAGTTTCCATAATATATAATATGATCAAAATTGGTTATTTTACACCCTAGTAGCCAGTTTGGCTCAGTGGATAGAGTGTCGGCCTGCGAACTGAAGGGCCCCGGGGTTGATTCTGGTCAAGGGCACGTACCTTGGTTGCAGGTTCCCCGGCCCTAGTCTGGGTGCATGCAGGAGGCAACCAATCAATGTTTCTCCCTCACATTGATGTTTCTCTCTGTCTTTCTCTCTCCCTTCCACTCTCTCAAAAAAGTCAATGGAAAAATATCCTTAGCTGAGGATTAACAAAAAAATAAAAAATAAAAAATTGGGTATTTTACTAATGTAATTTATCAAAGTGAGTTTGATCTATTTGAATTAAAATCTCTTTGAAAATGAATATGTTAGTAAAATATCTGTGTAAATGTCCTTGGTCATTGCACTAGTTATCCCATAGACTTTCTGCATTATTCCATTAAATAGGAAATAACTGAAGCCCCCAAATCCCAAGTTATACTTTTCTGGGGGTAGTTTACTGTTTTGGAACTGAGAATACATGTCCACCTTTGAAAACCATGTAGTAAATGGAGCTAGATACCTAGGGCAGTGTTCCTAGACATCACACATCATCCTAGTCACCTGTGAAAAGAGAGACCTTGCCTGATTGTGAATCATTGTTGATAACTACATCGCTGGAAGTGAGAGGAACCCATAGCAAAGAGAATTGCAGAGGGGATTTACATCTGACAACATTGCCACTCTCCCATGCAGTTATGATTCTGGCGTGATATTTTGAAAAAAGTATTATGTTGGTAAAGCAGGTCTTATCTATTAATGTGTTACTGTACCATCATCACAGTGATATGTTAAAACATTCATTTCCTACAACTCTTTCTTAAACTTAAATCTTTCCCACTTATAATTTTCCTTTGCTCCAATTTCCTCATTTATTTCCATTTTATATACAGGATGGGGTAAAAGTAGGTTTACAGTTGTTCATATGAAAAATAATACAATAATAAATAATAACACAAGAATAAACCCTGTTTCCTGTACCTGTTTTTTTTTAATCATTTTTTTTAAAAAATTTCTTTATCGGTTAAGGTATTACAAATGTGTCCTCATCCCCCCATTAACCCCCAACCTCCCCCCCTCCTGTACCTGTTTTTGTTTCACTCTTATGATGCTGGTATTTTAAAAGCTGCCTTGATCACTTTGTAGTAAAACAGGTAGGTAAGTAAATAAACCTAGAATGTAATAGATCTTAATTGTGACATGAATATAAGCATTATCAGAGGTATCACAAAGCAATGTGACAAGATGGGAAGAAAGCACTAGGCTTGGGTTGAAGTTCTGGCTCTGCAATTTTCCAATCCAGGGCCAGAGCTCTGGTTTCTTAGTCTGTCAGTGTTCTCATCTGCTAATGAGGACAGTAACTCCTATACCAAGCATGTCAAACTCAAAGGCTAACACAGGCCAAATAAACAAGGTTTAAGTTTATGTGGGCCCAAAAAAACAAAAGCTTCAATTTTCTTAGAAATGTAGGTTTATTTCAATAGGGACATGCTGAATACAAAGGGCTGAAATAAATGAGTAATTGTTAACATAAAATAATAGAACATTTTAATAAAAATTAATATTTTTTCTTGAACATTAACTTAACAGACACTGAATAACTGCACAAATTAATAAGCATAATGCAAATAAAACTATTTTTCTTGTTCTCCAAAAGAGAAATATTTTCTGTTGCACACAACAAACAAATCAGTCCAAGACTAATGATGTGGCAGTCGGCTGCTGAAATATTTGCTGCTAGTATTAGTGGAGAGAAATGGTGCACCTGCGCATACGGCGCATAAGGGAAATGAATGCAACATGATTATAGTAATCAGTCATTAGTGAACATTGTAGTTCGTTATTAATAGCTAGTGCCCCTGTGCACGGAATCGTGCCCATTGAAAGGAAATTAATTAGAAGATGGCCTGTGGGGCGGGACTGGGCCAGATGGTCCAGACATGCCCTGGAGCCAACCTCTCATGGTCCCTTCCTGGCCAGCCATACCTGGGACTGTGCTGTGACTCAAAAGGTGTCTGTGGAGTGAGCGGGGTCCCTCTGGCAGGTGGGGTCCCTCGGCCTGGCCTGTGGGGATGGGGCCAAAACCGGCTCTATGACATCCCCCAAGGGGTCCCGGAATGCAAGAGGGCAGTTCTCCGGTGATGCACTCCGGAATCGGGGTCCCTCCTCTCTGGTTCTGGGGTGTATCACCCAAGAACCACCACTGCCAAGTCACCGCGGCTTGGCAGCTCCTGCATTGAGCGAGCGTCTGCCCCCTGGTGGTCAGTGTGTGTCATACCTACCGGATGGTCAGACAGTTGCTTAGCCTTTTATATATATACTAGAGGCCCGGTGCACAAAAATTTGTGCACTCGGGG
>NW_005354385.1:3062663-3098893 GCF_000412655.1 Myotis brandtii
CAGTCACTGAAGCAAGCAAGCCTCCCTGCTCACTTCAGTGCCTGGCTGCCGGCCACCATCTTGGCTGACAGTTAATTTGCATAAGGATATGCTGATTAGCCAATGGGAAGGGTAGCGGTCGTACGCCAATTACCATGTTTCTCTTTTATTAGTGTAGATAGATTATGTATAACAGGATATTGTAAAAATTAAGTTAGGAAATTTTTATTAAAACGTTTCTTATATACCGTTATATTGGCTGGGCTGCAAAAATATTTGTTGTGGCCCTAACCAGTTTGGCTCAGTGGATAGAGCGTCGGCCTGCAGAATGAAGCGTCCCAGGTTCGATTCCGGTCAAGAGCATGTACCTTGGTTGAGGACACATGGTTCTAACTTCCTATCCCTCTCCCTTCCTCCCTGTAAAAAATCAGTAAAATGTATTTTAAAAAATAAATAAATAAAAAATATTTGTTGTGGACCACATGCGGCCCACAGGCCATGAGTTTAATGAGGATGATTTTAATGAGAGTTACATCCCATTATATTTGGGAAAGTATATGGCATACACTATAAACTTAGTCAAATGCTAGTTGAATTCAGATCGGATTTTCACAGGTTGGGAAAAAATATTTTTATTTTTGTCCCTTTACAACCTGTAATTATTGTGACTAAAATGGTCTGAATTGTCACATTCAGTAGAAATGTGAGTCTAAACATTCTGGATTCTGAGCATCCCATTTGTGAAGCCTGAAGGATGCTGTGTTTGTGCCATGCCCACGGAAAGAGGGGGCCTATTTATTGATCCTCCATGTTACCTCTATGCCTATAGACAAGGCAAGAGGAAGACATTATCCTAGCCTCCAAAACAGGAACCTAAAATACATTTTCTTATAGAAGCTGTCCTATCAATAGGATTAATTTGTCATGGTTTCCCCACAAAAGCTATTCATCCTTAATATAATTAAACAGCTGTGCACTTATGAAAATATAACTATACTCACCGTATTTCTTATATCAAATGAGCCTTTCTCTCAGGTGGATCTAGACTTAGTTTATGGAAACCTGTCTTCTCCATGTTATCCTTCATTCTGAGCAAGATTTTTGAAGAGTGGAAATTCCTTAAACTTGTTCCATGTCCAAGCCACTCTGTATTCAGGGGACTTGTTAATAAAATAATATTATATTGTTACTTTAAAAAATTTTATGCTTTGATTAACAGTTATAAGAATACTTTCTCATATGTAATTTTGGAGAGGAGTGTAAAATAATAGAAAAACTTTGGGTTGGTATGCTGGGATTATTTTTTTAAAGATATAATATGTCCACTTCCCCCCTCCCTTTTCCACAGTTTGCTTAATTTCAGAAAGTGTGACTTTTCTTTTTGGTGGTGGTGGTTGTTGTTTTTTGTTAATCCTTACCCGAGGATATTTTCTCCACTGATTTTCAGAGAGAGTGGGAGGGAAGGATAGAGACAGAGAGAAACACCAATGTGAGAAAGACACATCTATTGGTTGTGCCCTCCCCTCCCACACATCCCCCATCCTGGGTGAGGATTGAGCTTGCTACGGAGGTAGGAAGTATGGAATCGAACCCACAACCCTTCAGTCCACTGGCCGATGCTCCAGCCACTGAGCCAAACCGGTAGGGCCAGAAAGTATGAGTTTTAGAAAAGAGCTCTATCTTTGATATTGGTGACTTGTTGTAAATTTAAAAATAATTACAGTAATTTAGAGGTATTTCACATTAATGGAATTGTTAAGAATAGTCAAGACATTGTTCTTAATAGATAGCCATATACAAGCATCTTTTCTCAATTATTAGAAAAAAAGATTTGAAATATGTTCATTTTGGGAGTTGGTGCAATGCTAATAATACCTCCCACAAGTATTATTTATGTGGAGGTATAATTCTGTAGCACTCAAGTGAAAAGCTCTGCAAGTTGCAAAAACACTATGTCAATAATATTTTGAAATTATTTGTGAAAAGGACATCTGAAAGGAAATGAGGAGTTCTGGATCCTAGCCCTTTTATCACTGACTATAACCTTTAGCAAGTCAACCTTTTAGCTCTGTCTTCTCTTCTTGACAATTAAGACAAGGTCTGAGGGATTGCCCATCCTTCCAACTGTGAATTTCTAATATTCTTATTATTAAAATTTGAGATGAAAAGAAATTAGTCATACTGTACATAGAATGAATGTTGTACTAAGAGTTATTAATAGTATAATTTTATACTGCAAACTGGTCTTTAAAAAATATAAAAAATTCGATTTTATTGTTTCTAAGTGTTTTCTGATTTATGTGCTATTTTTTTTACCAGACTTCTTCATTTTGAGAAAGAAAATATTTTATAGGTGAATATCTTAACCTTCTCATTTTATGCTACCTCTCCTTCATTTCCCAACCCCAAAATACCCTCCCCATGAGTACACACTTTAAAAGTAAGTCTGGCACAGGCCGATGTGGCTCAGTTGGTTAGAACATTGTCCCATGCCCCTGCACCAAAAGGTTGCCATTTTGATGGTCAGGGCACATGCCTGAGTTGCAGCCTCCATCCCAGGTAGGGGGCATGCAGGAGGCAGCCAATCAATGTTCGGATGTCACATTTATGTTTCTCCTTCTCTTTTCTTCTCCCTTCCTCTCTCTCTAAAAATCAATTTTAAAAAAGTAAGTCTGAAGGTTGCAGGTTCCATCCAGTTGATCAGGTGGGGCACATGCAGGAATCAACCTATGAATAAATGCATAAATAAGTGGAACTTGGGCCAGTCTCTCTCTCTCTCTCTCTCTCTCTCTCTCTCTCTCTCTCCCTCCCTCCCTCCCTCCCTTCCTCCCTCCCTCCATCTTTCCCTTCCTGCCTCCCTTCCTGCCTCCCTTCCTCTCTCTCTCTCAAATCAATAAATAAAAAATTTACTAAACCACACAAGTCTGACAATCACAGAGCCACAGAGGAGTAGCAGAGGCACCTTGACAAATTCTGGGGCACTACTTTCCGCAGTAGAAATAGAACAATACATGGCAGCTATATTGTGAAAGTATAATCTAATGGTAGTAAATATAGGTATAATTGTCCCAAATAGCTACATAGCACAGTTTAAGGGGAATTGTCATTTCTTCATTTTCACACACACACACACACACACACTTGCTTTCCATCTTTTTTCTCTGTTCTCTGCAAAAAAATAATTACAACTACAAATATTAGTCTTGGTACAGATATATACTTAGCTTTTTTACTGACATGGTTAGCTTTAAAAAGATCATTACTCTTTAATCAACCCACATCGGAAGCATATGTGAACAAAGATGCCCCGTCTGGCCACAGGGCCATCTGATTTAGCTGTCCAGTTGTCTAATAAGCTCTAGTCTAGAATGAGACATTGAGCAGAATGAAGATCCAGAAATAATAATTTATCAGACTTGGCATCTCATTGACCAAAGAAACTCCAGCATTATGGTGAGGCCAGAACCTGGGCTGGAGCATTCCTGCTTGGCACCTATCAGATGACGCCAGGAAACCTAAATGCTGTATGGAACGCTCCAAAGGAAGGAGGCCAAAGATTCGAGTCAGGTGAACACCCACAGGAACCAGGAAAGACTTTAAAGCTAAGGAAAAAATCTAAACTGAACAAAAATATTTTTTCTTAGGTCAGTGAGATATGGTCTTTTTGGAGAAAGTATTTGAGGGTCCACCAAATGACTTTAATCTGCAGTTTGTGTGTGTGTGTGTGTGTGTGTGTGTGTGTGTGTGTGTGTATGTGTGTGTTTATAGCATGAGCTTTCAAGTTACAGTAGGCGTGTAGCCATTTGCTAGGCGAACAGCCAGGCAGATGATTTGGGATGAAGCTTCACATCCCTTGCTCTGATGGGTGTTTGCCCTCCCTATGGTTTGGGACATTATAGGAATCTGTGAGGAGTATTTCTTAAAAGAGTTAAATCATGGGCTGTTATTATTCCTGGAGCTTGTATATATTTCCTAGTGTCTTAATACGCTGCTTCTTTTTTTTTTTTTAGCATTTTGAATTGAGAAGTTACAAACTACCTTATTAGTAATGCTTAGCTATGGTTAGCATACTTTCAGCTTCCAGGTAAAACTGGTTTGCCAAAATTTCACCAACATTCAGGGCTAAATGTACTTTGCCAGAATGATCACTGTGTTGATTGGGGGTGCCTCACGGTTTTGCTAATGTAACAGATAATGTGGTACTCTATCTCTGTGCTCTCATAGCCCTGTACTATTTTGTGCACATCAACCTTCCGAAGGCCAGCAGCTGCATCTATGCCTTAGGACTGCCTTTGAGCTGCTGGAAGCACTGAGGGAAGACTTTAAGCAGTAACTGACAGGTGTCAGCTTACTTGGCCCTCACTTAGACAATTCAGAGACATGTATCTTACAACATTTGCCAATGTCTCCCATGGGGTTAAGTTTCAGTTGTCTTCTGTGATAGCTAGCTTACTAATGTACCCTATATTAGCTGCCTGCCCTTCTCTTATCATCTTTCCCACTGCTCTGCCAGTTACTCTGAATCTCCTAAGTAAATTATGTGCACCTCACTCAGGGTCTGCTTCCTCGGGAACTCCACTAAGAGCTACCCCAAAGCCCCCAAAACATGGTAATCCTCCCTATTTAATTATGAAAAATTGTCTAGAGTAAGTGGACAGATATAAAGGTAATATATTTGCATTTGTATGATACTGAGTATACTTAGTGTTATAGATCCCTCTCCTTTTTTTGTGCCCGCAAGCTTAAAATTGGTAGTCATCAAATACTAGTAAAAATTAGCAAAGTTATGTAATTAAATGGATCTTACTTACATGATCAATCTTTTATTGACATTCTAACCATAACTTTAAAATACTAAAATCAATATAAATAGCAAAGTCCTAATACAGGAAGTAAGGAAAAAATTCATTTTAGCTTAAAAATTGAATATAATTATAACAAAAAATGTATTGAGACCTGTAATCTAAAATAAAACTAATACTCTTAAAATACTCAAATGTAAATGTTTAGGGCTACCTAAAAATGCTAAAGAATTAAAAACAAATAGTAAAGTAATAAGATTCTAAAACACTAGTATTCAGAGCACTCAACATATCAAATAAATGAATAAAATACTTGACAGCCACCTTGATACTAAAAGTAAAATGTCCAGGTCCATCCATGCTGCCACAAAGGGTAAAGTTTTCTTCCTTTTTATGGCTGAGTAGTATTCCATTGTGTAAATGTACCATAGCTATTTTATCCACTTATCTACTGATGGACTCTTGACCTGCTTCTAAATCTTGGCTATTGTAAATAACATAAAAGCATAATATGCAAATCAACCGAACGACCGGACAGCAGAATGACTGTCTGGACGACCTTCGGGATGACCACACTATGACACGTACTGGTGCCAGGCCAGCCGAGGTGGGTGCAATGCGATTGGTTTGGGGGCCCCACGTTCGCCCCACAGAGGGAGGCTGCAATCAATCGCCCCAAAGAGGGAGGCCCAGCAGGACAATCGATGGGGGATGTGGAGAGGGTTCCACAATCGCCCCGAAGAGGGAGGCCCAGGCTACCAGGGGGCCCCACGATCGATCGCCCCACAGAGGGAAGCCCAGGCCACCGGCCAGCAATGCTGTGGTGGGTGTGCAGGGCCGGCCAGCAATCACCCCACAGAGGGAGGCCCAGGCCAGCCAAGCGATCACACCCCATGCCTGTCACCCGCAGAGGGAGGTGACCAGTGGTGGGGGAGTGGGGAGCCCCGAGAGGCCCTGATCACCGGCCAGGCCTAGGGACCCTACCCAAGGAGTCCTGGATTGCGAGAAGGCACAGGCCGGGCTGAGGGTCACCCGCTGCCACCGCCTCCCCCCCCAACCCCGTTCACGAATTTCGTGCACCGGGCCTCTAGTTGTAAATGACACTGCAATGAACATAGGGGTGCACATATTCTTTTGAATTAGTGGACTTGGACCTGGAGAGTATTATGCTAAATGAAATGAGCCAGTCAGAGAAGGACAAGTACCATATGATTACACTCATATGTGGAATTTAATGAACAAATTAAACTAACAAGCAAAATAGAGACCGACTCAGAGAGCATAGCTCTGTTGAAGGGGGTGGGGGGACCGAGAAAAAAATTAAATGAGCCCTGGCTGGTTTGGCTCAGTGGATAGAGCGTCGGCCTGTGGACTGAGGGGTCCCGGGTTCAATTCCGGTCGAGGGCATGTACTTGATTGCGAGCACATCCCCGGTGGTGGGTGTGCAGGAGGCAGCTGATTGATGTTTCTCTCTCATCAATTTTTCTGACTCTCTATCCCTCTCCCTTCCTCTCTGTAAAATATCAATAAAATATATTTTTTAAAAAAATTAAAATGAAAGGAAGAACTTCTGGACACAGACAACAGTGTGGTGATTGTGGGAGTTGTAGAGGGAGGTGGAAGAGGGTATAGGGGGGATAAATGGTGATAGAAAAAAATAAAGAGAATAAAATAAAAATGTAATAAAGTAAAAATGTAATAAAATGCTCAAATGAAAATATTAAAGAGCAATTTAAAAATACTGAGAGCATTAGACAGATACCATTTTAATACATCAAGAACTGAATTTAGAAGGCCATCTCTCAAAGCCACAAATGGTCACAGAGCACTCAGAGGAGCCTCAGGGGTAAAAAGGCCTAGGTCTAGTCCAAAGAAGATGGGGGTCAAGACAGTAGCTGAGTTTAACCTCCTTAGAACAAATACGCCCATTCTCTTGATCTGTAGGAAAAGTGCCAGGTAAGAGCTTGGTCACTCTGGAGAATTCGTTCTGGGGAGCACAGGCTGATACCGGTTGGCTTAAGGCCTGTTTGCAGACTGTCTTTAAAATCACTTACTCTGAAAGAAGAGGGAGAAATCAAACCGTGTCAATGACCCCCCCAATTTCCTGCTGCATTTCCCACCCTTTTAGTAACATTTTGTAAAAGCCGATGGTAGATATGTAAATAAGAAAACAAAGAGTAACTCAGGAACTTTAGCTGTGATGAAGAACCAATGATAGCAGGACTTAAAGCCTTTGACAGTAGGCAGGCCACTCTCTTCTCCACAGGTCTAATCTCTCTCAGCCTGTATGTATTTCCGTGAGTTATTCAGTATCCTTCTTCCTTCTTTTGCTCAGTTTGACCAGTTTTGTTTATATCACAAGTTGAGAAACTACTGTGTATTTCTTCCCAATGTTTTGATTTTTATAAACATTTATATGTTTTATGATACAAATAACTCCAAAGACAATATAGCATAGTAATTAGGAACATAGGCCCTTGAGCTGGATTGCCTAGGTCTAAGGCTGGCTCTGCCACTTCCTAGCTAATGCCACCTCTCCTTTGCCTTGATCTCATTTGTAAAGTGGGCATGTTAAGAACATACTATTCCATAAGGTTGTTTAAAGACTAAATAACTTAAAAATAAAATTCTTAAAATAGTGCCTAGCATATATGAATGCTTAATTTGTATGTGTGTGTGTATGTGTGTGTGTGTGTGTGTGTGTGTGTGTGTGTGTGTGTGTATGTATGAGAACAGTAAATTATGGATAAAAGGGGAATTTATAACATTGTTGACATACATAACTGCTTTTGTATGACTATTATGGGAGAAATGCATTCTAATTACTGGTCTACTGACTTCAAAAATGAATGTTTGAAACATGACCTATTTGTGAGTAAAGTACTGTCATTTTTGCTTATTTTTTCATGTAGTATTTACTATGCTTCCATGTGATAAAAAAAAAATTGTATGTCATTTTGTGTAATCAGGCCTAATTGGTAGCTGTTAATAACTTCATTTTATGTTAACAGTGAGTGTCTCTGGGTAGTGAGACAACAGGACCTAGAAGAGGAAGAGTTGGCAAAAGAGAATTAGATGGTCTCACAGGGGAAAATTTTCATCATGTTGGTGAGGATATGAAACCCCTCTGGGACAGCCAGGCCGGAGTGACTCAGTTGGTTGAGCATTGTTTGCCTGTCTGATTCCAGGTCAGATCACATACCTGGGTTGCAGGTTTAATCCCCAGTCAGGAGGTTTATGGGGGGCTTTCTGACTCTCTCTCTCTCTTCCTCTCTCTAAGCATGTCCCCCAGTGAGGATTTAAAAAAAACAAAACGAACAAAACCTTCTGGGAGCTCTAAATCTTCCAAAACATATAATATATAAAACAGACAGGGAATGTGGCATCTTTAGACAGTTAAGGCTGAGAAAGGCCTGCTTTGTGGGAAGAGCTTGTTGTGGAAACAGTGTTTGTCAAATTGTGTTTCAGAAAGTATTTTAGAAAGTCCATAAGCCTCAGATTCAGATTTCTTCAATGTTTACACTGTTGTTAAGACTGCAATTGTCATCTGTTAATCCCAGTTTCAAATGTTGTGTTTATAAAAAATGTGTTTCTTGATTACCTTTAGAGTAAGTAAATGTTAAGTGTTATTAAGCTGACTGCATAAAATAAACCCATGCTGATAAAAACAAAACACTCCATTTTAAAAAAGGAAGTTGAAATTTCAGCCAAGTTCAGTGATTTACCCAAGTATCAGAGCAGTCTGACTCAAAGCTTCCACTGCTATCCCTGTGTTAAACAGAGGAGAGGTTGGAAATATGTAACAATTGGTGTGGCCCAGGCACCAACCAATCTGATTGGATGTCAGGTCTTGGAGGCCCCCTGTGCTGCCAGATGGTATCTCATTAGTGGTTAGAACTCTTGGTGGGCCACAGGGTCCTAGAGAAGGGCCATGTGGAGAAGCTGGGCAGTGGCCATTTCCCAACAAGCATGGAGGTCTCACTCTTTAGTATTCTAACAACTGGTATAGCCTCACTGTTCATTCTGACCAAACATTAGATATATCAAAATAGGTAATTATGATGTATCTAATGTTATAATTAGGTATATAACATTTTAAATACTGTGTTAATTTTCATTTTTATGTTTGGTTGGTTGTTGGGGGTTTTCTTTGGACACATTTTAATATTAGGCATAATTGAGACTTCCTCAAGATTTCTGCTAAACTATTATTACATAAACTAGAGGCCTGGTGCACGAAATTCGTGCACCGGGGGTGGGGGTGTCCCTCAGCCCGGCCTGCACCCTCTCCAATCTGGGACCCCTCGGGGAATGTTCGACTACCCTCCCCTGCTGGCCTGGTCGCCCCCAATTACCCTCCCCTGCTGGCCTGGTCACCTCCAGTGGCCCTCCTCTGCCGGCCTGGTTGCCCCCAATGGCCTTCTCATGCAGGCCTGGTAGCCCCCAACTGCCCTACCCTGCCGGCCTGATCTTGCCCCTAGCTGCTCTCCTCTGCCAGCCTGATCTCGCCCCTAGCTGCCTCTGCCTTGACTCCACTACCATAGCTTTGTCCAGAAGGAAGTTGGTTGTCCAGAAGATGGCCAGTTGACCTGGTCTAATTAGCATATTACCCTTTTATTAGTATAGATATATTATATAGGATAGGATTGCTTAAATGGGGAGGGGGGGAGCCTTTTTCAGCAAGAGGAGATGCTTTTGGCAGACAAAAATACATAACCCATATATCTGGACTGATAGCCGGCCATATGCACTATACTGCCAAACCGGTTATTAAAAAATGGAACCACTTTCTTACACCTTACACCAAACAGCTGTTGCCCTTATAACCCCTCCTCAACCCCCACCTTAGGTTCAGCCTTTGCAGTTCACCCAGATTAGGTTCTGATTGGTCGGTTTCTATGCCAGTCAGCGTCAAAAGCTCCGCCTCCTAGGCAGCCATTGACTCCTCGCAGTTCACCCAGATTTGGTCTGATTGCTCAGTTTCCATGCCAGTCAACATCAAAAGCTCTGCCTCGTAGGCAGCCAATGGCTCCTCGCAGTTCACCCAGATTTGGTTCTGATTGGTCGATTTCTATGCCAGTCAGCATCAAAAGCTCCCCCTCCTAGGCAGTCATTGGCTCTTCTGGGAAATCCAGAAAAGCCCGCTGACAGCTGTCTCTATCTCCAGTCCTCATCCACAGCCTCAGTGGCAGCTGTGGATTAGGCCCTGCCTCTCTCGCTGTGCCTGCCTCACCCTGCCCGCCCACCTGCCACCCCACGCGCCCACCGGCCACCAGCCTTGCTGTGATAGGAGCCTGTGGGCCCCGGGGCAGGGACCGAGAAGTGCTCCATGTACTTCCTGGTGACTGTTTGTTTGGTCGTTTTGGTTGTTACGGCCATTGGCCTTTTATTATATAGATATCTGGTTCATTTTCAATTACATTGATTGATTGATTGATTGATTGATTGATTGAATGATTGATCAATTGATCAATTGCCAGTTAATATAGATTGCCTTTATATTCAGTCAGCCATTTTGTAAAAATTATGAACTAGCAATAATTTGGTGGAGGAAACTCACACCATACATTCTTTGGCCAAAAAAATTAAGTAGTTGTAAATACCATAAAGGACTTTGTTGTTTTGCTTTTTTTCCAAATATAAATTTGCTGTCATTTATAACTTTCCTCTTGATACATCTTCTCTCTGCACATCCTAGAAGAATAAAATAATGCTGAATTTTACCTAATAATCTTTATAATATATGTTTAAATTTACTAACAATCTAATTCTTAATTTCGTAATATGGGAGCAACAGAAATCACTGATAGTATTTATTTCTCTTTCACCTTTTCTGTGTTCTTTGAAATGTAGTATTATTTGAAATTCATATTTTTAAGCATTGAATATATTGTTTTTTTGGTTTGCATTGCGTTATTTCATGGAATTAAAAGAGTTAACTATATTAACTATAATTCTTTTATTTTGAACTATATGTAATTATCAATATTTAGCCTCTTTTGATCAATAAAAATAATAATTTTACCTGATGCAATCCAATAGAGAGGCATGTATTGCTAACATATTGACTGCTTTAAGATAATTTGTTTTTATTATTTTTTATGAGTGAATTGAATATTTCATTTTACTTATTGTTTCAATTGGTCTTAGTTGCAACCATCCAATCAATAGATATTTTTAAATATTTTATGTTTAATTTTTACTGACCATGAACCCATCTACTAAGTTTTACTTCCGCATACTGATTTGCAGTTTATTGTACTGAGTTAAAGTTTGTATTATATATATTTGCATAAGGTGCATTTTATTATATCTGTACTAGTATCTGCAGTGGTATCTTCAGCTGTATTCTCAGTGCTATTGAGCCATCAGAAAAATCACAGCATTATAAATGCCAGCAATATAGGGAACCTTTAATATTTTATTAATATTGAGGAGCATTGGACCTATATGTAGTATTAGGGCTTATATGACTCATATAGAGCAAAATATCCTATAATGTTTTGGTTTAAACATTTAAGTAGTTATTTTTCTACATAGTCATTTCATTTCACTGTAAACAGAGAAGATGGAGCAAATTTCTGGAAATATTTCAAATTTAAATGTGTAGCTTTGGATTTATCACCTTTGAAAGATCTGAAATGATAATTCCATTTATTTCTTATGAACCTCAAAAACGAAACTTGACAGGTCAGTCCTCTAAACCTGAAAAATCTCTAATAAACAGGAATGACTCAGAAGCTCTTTTTGGTTGCAGTCTCTCATATTCAGAGTTCACTTTTTCATCTTTCAGTTATCTCACGGAGCCAGTAATGATCTCGTCTTTGTTTACTCCTGGAAGTAATTTGTGTAATACAGACATCTTTTTCTGTTTATAAGGATTTTAGTCTTATGTCAATGTGTTATTTTCTCTAACAAAACTACATTATTTGGCAGGTTGGCATAGAATTGCTGTTCTTGGTAGGATTTGAAATATTATTCTCTCTCAGTAAAAGATAGCTATTTCCAGACATTGTAAAATCAGGCATTACTGCTGGCTCACAGATTTCCTCACATAATACGGTTTCTTTTGCTGTTATGAGAGCCTGCACCAAAATTCTACAGAAAGTCTGGGCCTTGTGTTTCCCCCAAATGCTGCAGCTTTGATACTCTCGTCACATTACCCTCCTCCTCAGACATCACTAAGGAGGATACTCCTATTCTTCTGTATGTTTATTTGCATTTTCTCTACTTGTCATTTTATTCTTTCAATGTGTTGACATATGGGGATTTCTTCACCTCCTTGCACAGAGTTCTAACACCTCTCCCTACTATCTTTTTGTTTTTGTTAGAAATTATGGTAGAATTTAAATGTTTATTTTACTGTTTTTTCTCCATTTTTTTCCTTTATAACTTTTTAAGTATTGTTGCAAAATGCAAGTACTTATTGCTTGTTTTTTTTCCCCAGTTATATCTCTTCCGTTAGCTTTGGATAATACTTTCAGGATTTATTTTCATTAAGAAGGACTCTACCTTTTGGAGGGTTTCTTTTATTTATTTATTTATTTTTGTTTGAAAATTTGAAAAGTCACTTTGGCTGAAATATGCATTGTACAAAAAGATAATGTTTTACCTCATCAATGCCATAAATATTATAAGGAGGGTGTTTACATATTATAGAACATTTGAGTTACATGATTTTCTTTTGATTTTATATAGAGGACATTTTTTTATAAAGACTTTTTTTGAGTTCTGATTCATTATTTTCTTCTTAAGTTCCTACAACATCTAATAATTTGTTTGGTTCAATACAACGGAATCACTTTTAGACATATTATCTTTGTTACTACCATGTAAATAAAGCATTATGGTTCATACTCTGGACCTGGTTTTTTGGTTGTTGTTTTTTTTTAGCATTGACATAGTTTTATGATAACTTCATGAAATCTATCTTTATAATAGTGTTTTTCTTTGGGATACTAGTGTCTTTTATGTCAGATGCCCAAAAATTCTATTATAGCACCATTAAAATACTTTAGAATATGTGAAACTTCTTTAAGGCCTCCTAATTTTTGTTCTCTGTGTGTGCGTACATGCGCACACACACACACACAAAGAAGCTCCCATTTTTTGTTGAGCTCAATTCCACTTATTTTGCAATTTTTTATTTGGTGGCATGAGTTTCATCATCAGTCCCAAGATTTTTGTTTTATTATTTATGTTGCGCCACCATCAATTTATAGTGTTTTGTGTTTGTTTCAACCTGGGAGTTAGTTAAATGTATTGTGTAATAAAATGCTGGTACAACTAATGCCTATTTTTTCCCATATTGCTTTAGCAAATTAAATGTTAAATGTGTGTAAATTTCTGTTGTCTGCCTCCAAAATGGGGCATTACAACTTTGGTGTTGGATTTATGAATGCTTTCTTTCAAAGCATTCTTCTCTTGTTTGCTCATAAAATGTCTTGTACTTCCTAATCATAGATTCATAAAATCATGGAGTTGGAAGGCACCTTCAAGGTTACCATGTTTCAGAGAGAATTTAAGCATATCTTCTGATGTTGAAATTCTTCCCTTGCCCAGTAATTCCATCTACACTTTTAGCATAATCCTGATCCCTAGAATCAACAGTAGTTGTCATCATTGCTTTTCTTCTCTTCCCTTCTTTTTCCCCCTCACAACTTCCTAGTATTGAAAAATAGTTCATTTCTAGCATTCTGGAAATTTAAGCAATTGCTGTTGATGATGATAATAAGAAAAAGAGGAATATGATGTTTTAGAAAAGAAAATGGAGGTGATGTCAATGGTAGTGATATTTTTTAAGTAAACCATGGAAAAGATAAAAGAGTATATACTGCTAGATATGTGTAGGATAGACAACTTAGTCAGGACTCAGAAAGGCAAGAGGCAGAACCTGAGAAGATATGAGGAAGATAACATCTACATTATCCTAGTCATAAACTTCTAACAATGCCATCATTTGAAGGAAGGAAGAGAGTAAAGTCACTCTTACATTTATTATTTCCAAAGGTAAAATAGCTTTATAAAATATAATAATAGTAAATATAGTAGTTTGCAGTATATTTCTATGCACTGTCACAGAGGAAGTCCTTGAAAAGTTCTAGTGCATGGTAGCATAAGTGGAAATTATTTCTCTTAAAAAATAGTTTTACTGAATGTAAACCTATTCATATAATCCTTCATATTGACATGATTTCAGTCTTCCAATCCTGCTTTTTCTCTACAGCATACTCATTTTCTCAATCTTGAGTTCTCAATTCACAGTGGTTTTTCAAGGACCTTATTTTTGAGGTTGGTATAAACTATATAGAATTAAAGTAATAAATTAACTGCTAGCCCATTTGCTGGGTTTCAACCCTAACAGTTCAACAAACCCAATTGGATAAGAAGACTCAGGTCAAATTTGTTATTGCCAGAATGTTAATATGCATGCTCTGGTACTATTTTTGGCAAAATATTGTTCTTAATTCTTTGTCTTCAGAAAGGTCAGCTCTTAAAGTGGTTGCTTATTAGTATACCCCAAATCACTCAATGGTATTCTCCAAATAAAAGATGTAATTTAAATAATTGTCTATCAGAACCAAATGGATTACTTATTCCAGCTGAAAAGATTCCCTGTCTACTTCAGATGGACATTTTTAGAGAATGCTGGTGGGGAGAAAAATGTGAAAGAAAGGATTGCTTCTTTTTCTTTCTCTAGTGAAAATATATAATTTATTAGTAATACCTTGAATAACTTGGTTATCATCAACTTCCATAGAGAGAACTTCAGGTGCTTTGGATTTTAAAATAGTTTTTTACTGAGCCAGATCATCTGGACAAATTCCAGGAGGACTAAAGACAAGGCTTAATTTGGTGGACAGGATTTAGAATTACCAATGGTTCTTTATATTGAAAGTGACTTAGGCATATGCAATAAGAGACTTATGCTGTTTATCCCAAAAAATACAATATTGCATTAAAACCAAAAGTTTTACAAGGTCCACTAAAAGAGTAATCTGGAATAAACCTAATAATGGTCCTAATAGGTACTTAGCAATGGCTTAAATATGTCAGATTAAGATTATTCTTTGTGATAAAAAAAACAGTTAAGAAAAACAAATCTTGCATGGAGTGCATAATTGGAGCTCTGAAATGGAAGAAATTTGGAATTTTTAAAACAAATATAGGCTAAAATATTTTTAATTTTTTGAATATTTGTTTTCTGTTGACATAAAATACTGTATGGAGTTTTATTTTATAAACTTTCTTACTATGATATGTTTCCATTAAGTCATATATGAAATTTGTGAATTAGAATTTTTCTTAAAAAGTCACCTATCAGATCAGAATGAATGGGTTCTCGAGGGCTATGAAATTACATACTGCTAATGCTATAAAAAGCAATCACCTATAACAGTTTATGTTTAGATATAGTCCCCATAGCTCAGGGAAGTAGAAAGCATATTTTCTTCCCATAGAAACTGCCATATTTTAAAATTAGGAGAAATTTTAAAATTTTAAAATTTTAAGAAAGCAGTTTTTCATTTTTAAAAAAATTGGGAAAAAAAGGGTAAAACCATAAATTATATCCCAGTATTGAACCATACTTAAAGGATCTTAATTAGAACAGGCTTATAGAACATTATATTCAGAAACAAGACTGAGGCTTTTAGGGTAACCCTTAGTCTCACAGAGCCCTTATTATGTAAATTGCACAGAAATAATAGAAAGTATGTAGAGCTAAATGGGAACTTAGAAATCATCTTTTTGTGAAGAAGAGAACTAGAAGTGGACCAACCTTAGAGTGGGAAACCTGGCAAACCTTGCAAAAGGTATAAGGCAGGAATTTATGTGAAGATATATTATGTAAGTCTTCCAGAGCTACTGTAGATTTTAGTTTAGTGGATGGGGCCTTCAAGAATTACTACAGTCAATTGTAGACTGCATGAGTTTGAAACCCAAGTCTGCCAGTTTTTAGGTGTAAAACCCTGAGCAAGTTAATCTCTCTTACCCTAAATTTTCTTATTTGTAAAATGTAGATTAAAATAGCACTTCTTAGGATTGTTGTAAGGATGAAAGTAATTAATGCTACTTAGAATTTAGCAATCAATAAATGTTCTTATTAGTGAATTTAAAAACAAGGAAGTCTTAGCAACTTAATGGGACAAATGTTGGAGGTATTTAGCAATGTCTATTATCTAGAAGCTTGTATTTTTTAATCATTAAAGGTAATATACATAAATTGAATTCTCTTGTGATGTGGAGTATTGTGTGATTTAGAGTTATTGGTTCTTATTAAAAATGTAGTTTTTCTAAGGAAACACTAAATCATGTTTCCTATAACTTCTGTATTAAGTATGTTAAAAGACCCCAATTTATGGAAAAAATGTTCATTCTTGTTAATTCAGTTGTTATTAATAATGGTAATTAATATACTGTTACTCTCAGTTAACCCAGATTTCCTGGATTATGAGCCATTAAAAGAGTTAGCTATGGAAGTCCTCAGAAGAGATGGGAAAATTCATGCAGCAGAGGGAGACTACGGTTTTTAAATCATTCATAGTAATAGAGTATAATAAAAAGAAAAGCCGAGTTTCTCACCCAATCATTATAAAATATTATACTCAATTACTAGGGAGACCAACAAATGAAATCATCACATATTTATTTAATGCTTTTACTAGGACTTGCTGGAAAATGATAATCTACTTGAAGGAATAAAACAGACATGCCAGATCCTAAATAATAACAAAAAAATAAAAATAAGGGACCATAAGTGAGTACCTGATTAATTAGTAAAGTAATTTGCAATAATTAGTGTAGGAAATCAGAAGACAAAGAGAGCTTTTAGTGTCAGATGGATGGAAATTTCCTTCAAGGAGGAAGCAGTATCTGAGCCAGGTTTTGGTTGACCAAGAGGTAAGAGATAAACAGCAAAAGGCAGCTGGAGTCAGATAGTAGAAGATAGGAGTCTTGCCAGAAGACACTGGGACTTCATTTCATAGCTGCAGACCAAAGAGGCAGATATACAGCCCACCATAGATTTTAGAGGTAGAATAGCTTCCTGTTTGTGAAGACATTTGGGAAGCCCATGACTGTTTACCAGCTATTAAGCAGCACAGGCCCTGAGAGTGGAGGGGGAGAATTAACTGTAGTCATAAACTGAAGATTGATGCTAACTTAATAGAAAAAACTGAAATCTTTAGCAGCATAAACTAGGGTGAAAGAAAATAAGTATAGTTATCTTTAAAGATTAAGTAATAATTGAGATCACCATCCTTATTATGTGTAGCAGAGACTCAGATATTTACCTCTGTTTATTAGACATTTCTTTTTCAGAAAAAAATCTAAAGGGTATGTGTGTGTGAATATATTATTTTCATTGTGAATTATTTCTGGACCCATTTATAAGAATTTTCAAAACTAAAATGCTAACAGCCTATTCATTGTTATTTTTAGAAGTTATGTTAGTGTGTTCATGCTCTTGAGGGAAATGGTTTGACACTTTTTCTTTTAAAAAACGTTGGCTTTGTATTATAACAGCGAAAATGATGCTAGAGAGCTTTTTCCCCCTATTAAGTTAGGGACAAAAATTTTTAATTCTGAGACATTGAGGGCATGTTTCTAGTTATATATGAGGTTCTAGGCTAAATTTTCATTTTGTAATATAACCTAAATTTGGTTGGTTGGTTTGTTGTTATTGTTTACCACAAGTATTTTATTGATTACCTGCAGAGTTTACTTAGGAGGATACCAAAGCTTACAAAACATATAATCCATAAACATTATTCTAGCTTATCTGCATTGATTTATTGCTGAAGTTCTATTTATTGTATGTTTAAAGTTATTTCTTACCTAGTGAGTCTCAGGATTATCTTTTAATATTAGAAATGTAATCTTGGACTAAAACTCAAAAAGTATTTTTATAAATACTAATGAGTTCAATTAGGAGTCAGTGTTCATAAATACTTACAGCACTGTTTCATTGGGACTGTAGACCTTAGTCTTTAAAAATAGAGACACTGTGGCCTTAGTCTAGTTCTTCTGAATCAGGATCTCTGAGCATGTAATCTGGGAATTTACATTTTAAAGTAGTACCTTTGGTCCTTACAGTTTTGGATTCTCTGCAATTGCCATTTATGTCATGCTTGGATCCATGTAATCTAAGATATTACATAGTTGTTGAGATAGGTGTGTGTGTGTCATGGAAGCATTGAAGTCATTTTAAATATTTAGTAATCAGATTAGCAAGTATTTCAGTAGTTTTCATAGACCTAAGTAGACAGTATTGTTTTTACAGTTAGTGTTTTATTAATTAATCTATAGAAAGTAAGGCAAATAGTTGCAGTGAGATTATTTCTTATCTTAAGAACAAATATATGTCCTTAATGCTTTTTAAAAATAGCTGGGCCCAGGCCCCACATCATACAAATTAATCAAAATACCTAAGGAATAGGCTGAATTTTGATATATTTTCAAGAGTTCCAAGTGTTTTAATGTGCAGCTGCAACTGAGCAACAGGGATTATACAAATGACCACAAAGAAGAATGATGTTGCTAATCCAAAAATTATTGATATTTGGCTTGGGAATCCATTGTACTCCAAACCACATACTAAAAGTATGACACTGTAGGATCCAAATCCTCTTTTCCCTAACTGCTTGTCTCTGACCCATTTAAAAAAAGCAAAGAAAATTAGAATCAAATTTTTTTAGCAAAGAACATTTTACTCTGGCTAATTTTAGTTCCATTTTAGAGGCAATTTCTCTTTAAGATCTCTGCTAAGCTTCACTAGGTTGAGTAAAGTACTGATTGGGCAGTTTAATTGATAAGGAATAAACTTTTGACCTTTTCATGGGGACAGATATATTTAATAAGTTGATTTTTATGATTTTTGGCACTTATAACCAACTCAAATGTAATCAAGAATTATTTTTCATTATCTATTTTGAACAAGGAAAATATTTTCTGGAGTGTGGCTATGTTCATGTAGGACATCAGAATCAATATGTTTAAAATTATATTTTAAAAAATGTTCGTAGGAACTAGGCAGCCAGATAAATTTAGTACTGTAGAAAGTGCTAAACTTAATGACATGGATTATAATATATGTTCCACAGAACTTTGATTCTTCTAATGTGAAAATTTCATCATTGTTACAGTTTATTTACATAAAACACATCCTTTGTTATACACCTTCCTTTGTCCAAACTCATTAAAGAAAGTCAGAAAGAATAATTTCAAGATCTACTTTTACATTTAAAATAAATGAGACCATATGTATAAACTCAAATTTATGATATTTTCTTATGTTTCTCTTTTAGATGTTTATTGAGAATATCAGTTTCTGCATGTGGGCAGTAGATATTGAAGGTTATATGGTTTACAGAAAGCATCTTTAAAAGATAAACACTCAAGGTAAGTAATAAATAACTATAGCCTCATAAATAATCTCATTTAAATGGTTAAGGTTGCCAGATTATAATTTGACTTGCTTACTTTTTATTACTGGCCCTGTCTGAATGACCTGACAACCACTTTTATTCGTATTCAGACACACATTTTTATGCCCTAACACTATCTTGACAGGAAGTATCAGATTTTATTTACCACAGGCAGTTGATAAAATTGGTACATTATTATGGAAGAGAGCAAATCCATTAAAAAGAATGAAGAAGTAGCTTCTATCAGCTGTGTGAGCACAACTCAGTCCATAGAGTTATACTTGAAACAATAATTAAACAAAAACTACTATTCACTGCACTTTTTAAAATGTATTCATTAATCTGTTCTTTAACCATGTTAAGAACTTGTTCTTTAACCCTCCAAAAACCCTGTCATAGTTTCAAATACAGTATTGCCTCTAAATACCAAATCTCTTGTCACTATTTCTTGTGTCCCCAAAGATTTGTCTTGAACGAGCATATCCTTTTACTTAGCATGTTCTGTTCATGCCTCCGGTAATAACATGCTTGCATTACTAGGCAAATTTTTAAAAACATTTTGGTAAAATTTTGAGTGACATATGAAGGGTACAAAATATAAATAATGTTGCACGTCAGATGGGCACAATGGAACCTTGGAGAGTACGTGGCCTGTAAATGGGGCGCCTCTGTTCAGCTCTATAATTCTTTCTCAGTGGAAATAAGAGACCAGTCAAATCATATTTTATGATTTTTTTGAACGAAACCAGAAATACAGATTTTGAAAAGTTCTAATTTTTCAATATCAGCATAACATTTGGCAGTGAAAAATCCACTTTTGCCACTGTGTGAGCCAAATAAAACAGTTTATAGCCTTTGGTAGGGGAATTTTTTTTTCCTTTTTTCTGTTTCTTTATTCTTTTAGAATGTAAGTACTTAGAATCTATTTTTTCTCCCTAATTTGTAGTTAGCAGCTTAGCGATTTTGCTAGTTTTCTGTGATGACTATTATTGTCAGAAATGACTTCTCTTGAAAATATAAATGATATAAATATTACTTATTTTTAATTCATTTGTACAGTTATATATGGTGAGTTGGTTACTTGGACAGCTATTCAGTTGTTTCCTGAATAATAATAATTACACAGTTATTTTTATAGTTTGTTCATCTCCACAGTCTAAAATGGAGCCTTCTGATTTAGGAAAAGAAAATGGAATCTTTTTTTTCTTTAATGGACCTTTTGCATAGAAAACAGAGTAAATCATTCTCCTCAGTCCATGGCACACTGTCATCACTGGTCCATACAAAGTACTTATTTATATTTTTTATTTATTTTCTTTTAAAAAAAATATGTTTTCATTGATTTTAGAGAGAGAGGAAGGGAGAAGGATAGAGAGATAGAAACATTGATAAGAAAGAAACATTGATCTACTACCTCCTGCATGCCCCCTACTGAAGATTGAGCCTGCAACCCCAGCATGTGCCCTGACCTAGAATAGGTGACCTCTTGGTTCATGGGTTGATGCTCAACCACTGAGCCACACCAGCCAGGCCTAATGTAACTGGTTTTTAGGGTCTTTTAGGATCTTTAAAATATATGAAGCAAAAAGCAGTAGAGTTGCAAAGAGAAATAGACAAATCCACAGTTATAATTAGGTATTTCAACTTTCCATTCTCAACAATTGTTCAAAAATGTAGGCAGAAATCAGTTAGTAAACAAACCTTGAACAACTATAAAATCCAACCTGACCTAATTGCCATTTATAGAACATATATTCAATAACAGCTGAATATACATTCTTTACCACTGTGGGAACATTCTCCATGATAGACCATATGCTGGGTCATAACACAAGTCCCAGTAATTGTAAAAGATTGAAGTCATCCAGAGTAGGTTCTCTGTAGAAAACAGAATTAAGTATCAAACTAAAAAGAAAATAATGTGAAAAAAAGTCCCAAATATTTGGTAATTAAGCACTATACTTCTAAATAACCTATGAGTCAATTAGAAATCATAAGGGACATTGGAAAATATTTTAAACTGAATGATAAAACACAACATATCAAAATTTGTGGAATGTATGTTAAGCAGTGCTAAGAGAGAAATTTATAATTTTAAAAGAAGGAGAAGCAAATCCATTAGTGACTAGAAACAAGGAAATAATATAAAAGCAGAAATCAGTATTTAGGAAATACCAAAAGATAGAGAAAATCAGTGAAAGCAAAAGGTGGTTGTTTGAAAATACCAATAAAATTGATAAATCTCTTGCTAGACTGATCAAGGACAGGAGAGAGAGAGAGAGAGAGAGAGAGAGAGAGAGAGAGAGAGAGAGACCATTAAAATAGCCAGTGAGGAGTCTTGATGATGACAGCCTTTAACTTCTTGAATCACCTTATTGAAATATGGCCTGGCTGCTATCCCTTATCTCTAATGGACAGGTATCATTCTCAGATCTGTCTTCTTAATCTTTTATGGGATTTCCTTTTTCTCTTCTTGTTGCTTAAACCTTTTCTTAAGGTTTTGCTTTCTCATTTTTGTGGAGCCAGCCCAGCCCTCTGGGGGATTCTTGAGAAAGGATGTATAGGAAATAATTTTTCATTCTCACTGAGCTTTACATTTCCATGAACGTTAGATCTTTTCACTTTGCCTTCATTTATGTTGCCTTAAGGTAATTAGGAATAGCTATTTAAAAATGTGTTTGCACCACCATTAAAAAATACTTTCTCTCTGCTTTATATAGTCCCTGTATCTACATGAGGAAAACATTCTGAAAAAGGCTTTCATAAGAAAGAAAATTCAAGAAGACATTGTTATTAAAAGAATCAATCCCCTTAGATAAGTTTTATTACCCAGCATTGTGTTTAGCAAAAAAAAAATATGTATTTATTTGTGTAGATTCCTTGTAAGTCACATTAAGATTTCTTTCATCACTAATATTAGCAAGATTTAGTATCAAGAAAACTTGGTGTTTCTTTTGAAATGCAATGAGGTAGATAGTCTGGTAACCTAAATGGTCAATGGGACATATGTGAGCTAGAGTAAGCTCTGGGTCCTATTGTTGTTTCATATAAATATGAATGGCTTTGCCTCATTGAGCTGCAGTAATTGGGACTACTTTACTGTGTCAAACAAAGGAGATTTTTTTCCTTGGCCAAATGGTGTGTGTGTGAAAAAAATATAGATATGTATATATTTTATATATATAACGAGCCCAGTGCATAAAATTCGTGCACGGGTAGGGTCCCTAGGCCTGGCAGGCAATCAGGGCTGATCAGGGCCAGGCCGATCAGGGCCCGAAGGCCCTGGTGGCGTCGGGAGAGGAGGTGACAGTGGCTGGGCCGGGTGCGAAAGGAACAGATGCCAGATGCTGACGCTGCCCTCAGTGCCCCACCACCCCATGGTTCCCTGCCACCCCCCTCCTTCCCTTAGTGCCATGCTGCCACTCAGGGCCTGCTGGCTGGGGGAGGGGAGGGGGAGAGGCCAGGGAAGGTTTGATCCCCAGTTTGGAACATGCAGGAGGCAGCCAATCAATGATTCTCTATCATCATTGATATTTCTATCTCTATTTCCCTCTCCGAAATCAATCAAATATATATTTTTAAAATGCAAGGTTTTTAGAGGAAGAAAGGTAGGGCAAGGGAGCTATTGACGGGGGCATTTGAGATCTTGCTCACATTTCAGATAGGATAAGGTAAGGTGGCCCTCAGGGGGTGACAGGTGAGGAGTGGCTGTGGGTGGAGCAGGGCACTGTGGGGGTGAGGAACAGGCTGTAATGACTGGGAATGTCTATGATAGTGACACTGAGTGTGTGTTAGGGCCATTGCTGGGATCATTCATCCCCAAGAGGTGTTGATTCTGGACAGGAGGAGAAACACGGAGATCAGCAGGCCTTTCTTAGCCTAGAAGGTGATGCGGGGGCAGGAGCAGGCTGCCCTGCTTCCCTACAAATGTAAACATGCAGTGTAACTGCACATGGACATCAGTCACGCAGCCAAATCAATGCCCAGCCAGCGCTGGTGGCTGTGTCCTGCCACTCTGTGGTTTAACTGCGGTGCTGTTGGCTAGTGAGGGGGACAGGGGGCGAAGCCATGCCCCCAAGCACACGTAGTATGCAAAGGGTGGGCAGGAAGCGGCGCTATTGGCCGGGGAGGCCGAAGCCACACCCCCAAGCGTACATAGTATAGGAAGGGGCAGGCAGAAAGCCAGAGGCTGGAAGTCGGAGCTGAGGTGTCCTGGCAGCACTGCATCTGCCATGGAGCTGGACAGGGAGTAGCTGTTGTTGCGACCGGCTTTGGAGTCGGAGTGGCTGCACTTCCTACACATCACCAGTGAGTCCCTGCGAGCCCGTGGCACGCCAGCCGGGCCAGGCGGGGCCTGGGGAGGCCTTTCCCTCTTGGCACCGTTCTTCCCAGGGTGGCAGAATCGGCCACTTTTTTTTCCAATTTATTTATTTTTGTTGGAAAGGAAGCTCTGAGCTTGCAGTTCCTGGGATCCCTGGACCATAGCATGCATCTCCAGGCCTCACTGCGCCCCCCCTTCCCCTCCTCCTGCATTGAGCATCTGGCCCCTAGTGGTCAGTGCACATCATAGTGACTAGTCCGCCTGTCATTCTGGTCGTTACACCGTTATGGTCGCTGGGCTTTTATTATATAGGATATCTACATATATAAAAGCCAAGCGACTGGAACACCAGAATGGCCGGAATAATCGGTTGCTTTGACATGTACTTCGGCCCTGATCGGCCCCTTTACCCCGATCAGGGGTGGGGCCGACTGGCCAACCACCCATAGCCCCTCCCCCTGGCTGGCCTGGACCCGATTGGGGCCAATCGGAGCAGGCTGGCCAGACCCCACCCGTGCATGAATTCGTGCACCAGGCCTCTGGTATTTTATATATAGCTTTTGAAGTACCCCCATCAACATTTACCAAACTTTAGAAATTAATAGTTATTCCATGAAAAAAATATGTGACAGATTATATTTGGCAAAACTGGCCAAAGACATATTTCTGTTCCCACATACTCTTCCAAAATGTTTTTACTCTGTCATCAGGAGGCGTAGTCTCTTTCCCTTTTCCCTGAAATCTGGCTGCCTTGATGAGTAGTGGAAGTGACACTAGATATCTTCAGAAACTTAGTCATTAAAGATACAAGGGCTCTATATGAATCTCTCTCTCGAGATGCTTGCCCTTAGAACTCAAACCCCCATATTTTGAGGAAGGCCAGGCAAAATGAGGAGGCTACCACCACACCAGGCATGTGACTGAGCAATTTTCAGATAATTCCAGTCCAAGGCCTTTGAGTTGCCCCAGCTTGCACCAAGTAGAGCAGAGGCTAGCTATCTCTTCTGAAGTCTGCCTGAACCTGTGGTGTTTGCTATGTAGCAATAAATAGCTGGTACAAAAAGGTTCTGTTTTAAAGTAAGTTTGGAAAATACTTATTGAACAGCATAAGAAATTTCTCTGCTACGGGAAAGCTTCAGTGCACTAACATGTGATACTTTCCAAGAAGATCATAGTTACTCTCCAAGAAGATCATAGATAGCATATGTGTTTTGCATAGAGCATCTCATGTGTCATCATTTGAGAATACTTCTCCAAAGTCATCATTTTAATGCCTATGTATTCTGTTAATAAACCATCATGCTCTTCTTCATTCTTCTGTGCTTGAGCATTTAGGTTATTTACAACATTTTGCTATTACATGTGTTTTGGTAAAAAAAAAAAAAAAAAAAAAAAAAAAACTTACTTTCTCTTTTAGTTATTTCCATAGACTCTATTCTTTGGAGTACAATTACTATGCTATGGCATCTACAATTTCTAATGACTGCCTACATTAACTTCTAAGAAATTAAAGCATTTTACATTATCATAATCAATAAAATTGTATATTTTTCTTCAAATACTTCATAGGTTTTAACATTTTTCTTTTTTTTAATTGCTAAAATGTAAAGTCTCAATACACAGTTGTTTGGGTTTGTATTTCTATAATTTATACCAAGAATGAACAATGCCGAATCTTTTTAATTGGCCTTGTTTTTTTTTTTAATGTATTGTTTCCTCCATGTTTAGCACTACATTTGCCTGGGTCCTCATGGTCAAATACCTAGTTTTGTTTCTCCATGTCTCTGTGCTTGGCCTCCTCATCCATAAAATAAGCCAGTGAGAGAAAGACAAGTATCACATGATCTCACTTATATATGGAATCTAATGAACAAAATAAACTGATGAACGAAATAGATCCAGAGACATGGAAGTGTGGAACACACTGAGGAATCTCAGAAGGAAGGGGAAAAGGGGGAGGGGGGAGGGGTAAAGCAAAGAACTTACATGCATATATGCATTACCCATGGACACAGACTATAGTTCTGTGAAGGTCTTGGGGTGGGGAGCCAATGCAGGGTGGAGGGAGCCAATGGGGGGGAAAAGGGGATATCTTATCTGTAATACTTTTAACAATAAAGGTAAGTTTTTTAAAAAGAAGTAAATAAAATCTATTTATCTATCTATAATATCTATATATATAAAAAGCTAAGGTGCTAAGTGTCCAACTGTCTGACTGGTTTCTATGACCCACACTGACCACCAGGGGGCAGATGCTGAACACAGGAGCTGCCATGACACGCACTGGTCATTTACAGAGAAAGAGCACCGCGGACCTGGTGCCCACAAAGCAACACTCAGCTTCCCCCAAGTGGAACACAGGCCCCGCCACCACCCCAGAGCCACAGTCCACCAAATCACAGCCAATGCTGCCGAGACCCCATGGTACAAAATGCGGCCCACAGCCCAGCCCAGCCTGGAAACGATGGCTGTGGGTGCTGGATAATGACATCACATAGCAATGCCCAGCTTCCTCTCCCTAGCGACTAACCTCCTTGGAGTTCCTTCATCCCAGGAACATGACTTGCTTTGTAGCCAGGTGTGAACATTTTACACTTTAACCAAATGTCTGTGAAGCATTTTCCCATGCCTCATCTCATTTGATCCTCACAGAAGTCCTGGAGTAGGTAGATAGGAGACTAGATGGAATCCTATTTTCTTTTCATTAGCCGGAAAATGGAGGTTTAGAAAGTTTAGAAACTTGATCCAACTGAAAAGTAAGAAATGGTGGAACTTGAAAATGACTTCAGGTTTTCTCAATGCACAGAATAGAGTCAAACACTGCTGCAGTTAAATATTTTACCCTTTGTTCTCCCTGTGTGATCTACAATAATAATCTGCTTCATGTTGATATTTAATGCTGTGTTGCTGACAATTACCTGAAAGAGAATTGGGGTGCTTCACTGGGCTGGAAAAAGTTTAGCTACATCAGAAAGCATGTCTAATTAAGCAAGTTTATCTATATATATAAAGCTCTCACTGGCGCCAATTGCACACATGTGTTTCCACCTGCCATTGTCAATCGTGAATTTGGTTGACACTTATCTTATAGAGAAAGGGCGAATAGGGATATTAAAATATTTCTTCTAATTAATTTCCTTTCAGTGTGCACGAATTCGTTCACTGGGCCACTAGTAATGCACATACAGCACTTGACTGGGTGTTTTATATTTTATTTGAAACACTCAATGCTGAGTAAGTTTAGATTTTCTCATACAGAGAAGTTGTAATGATTTCATGTTTTTGTCATTTCATCATATATATTTGACATAAGAACTTTATTATATTTATTTCATGATCATTTTCTTTTTTTAATCTTTTGATTTTGTTGTATACAGTTTTTTAAAGTTTTAAAATTTTTTCTACTGTTTAATAGTAAAATTACCTTCCAGCTACTGATAGAATTAATACGTTCTTCTATGATTTTATGTTTTCTTTCAAGAAAGCACTATGCTATGAACTATATTAGATGCAGGAATCATAGCAAGACATGGTGCCTATCAACTAGCTTCTAATTTAGTCAGAGGACTGTATCAGTCACAGGTCTGCAGTAAGGAATATATATGTGCATGAATGGGTGTGTTTGTGGGCGCGCGTGGGTGCTCACACACATACTTGTGTGTAACGACATTCATTTCAAGAAATTAGCTTTACAGTTGTAGTCTCTCAAGTATGAAATTTGTAGGGCAGGCTGGCAGACTGAAACTCAGGCTGGCGCTGATGCTTCAGCCCTGAGGCAGAATTTCTTCAGGAAAATCTCAGCTTTGCTCTTAAGGCTTTTCAACTGATTGGATGAGGCTAACCCAGATTATGAAAGATAATCTTTTTTATTTAAAGTCAACCGATTATAGATGTTATCAGCTGTTTGAAAAATTCTATGAAATACATTCACAGCAACACCTAAATTAGTGCTTAACTAAATAACTGTAATACAGCCTATCTAAGGTGAATCAGAAAACTAACCATTGCAAAGGAAAATAGTGGGACAGGCTTTTGATGGTGATTTTCACATTAATACATTTAATCATTTCAATGCCTTTAGTTGTGACACTTAAGAGAAAAACATATAAAATAAATGGACTGCTATGTTAAAAGTGGAAAGGTTTGCCCTAGCTGGTTTGGCTCGGCGGATAGAGTATCATGTTTATTATTAGTATAGGTTCTATGGATTTCTTTATTGATACATTTTTCTGTAACATTTCTGAATATTATACAAAAAAATCAAGAAAAGATAATCATATGCAGAATACAAAGTATGATTAAATGAGTTTGTTATCAGTGGAAGTGGAGTTCTTGGGGTGCTGCAAGGAAAAGAATTTCCTGAGGCCCTCACGGGAGGATGAGGTTTCATGGAAAGCTTTATTGATGCTGTAAATTTAAGGGGTTTCCCCCTGCAAGGTCCCCTTTCTATCTATCCCACCATAGAAAAAGACCAATCTTATCTTCAGCAAGGTCAGAATTAAGGCCACTGCCCAGAACTTCTGTTCCATATTACAATCCAGTCCAGCACCTGACCAGCTTAACTTGTATTCCCAGCTGTAGTCCATTGTGTGTGGGGGCCAGGCGGACGCTTAAGGCTACATGCTATGGAGAGAGAACAGGGAGCCCACAGGCAAGTGCTGTTCACAGAGCAAGAGTGAACAAGAGAGCAAGAGCAAGGGAACTCTTTGTACGGGTATTTTAACTTTCCAAGATTTCTCATGGTTCTGATGGAGTCCACCCCCCTAGGCAATCTATTGTTCCTCATGCTAGACTGACAGACAGCACCTTCGCTATGTCACCCCAGTTTCACTGAGCATGCGCCCATCTCCCCATTTTTTCGATCCCTTCCCCCGGGGACCAGCAGGGAATGAACCAGTGGTTCCCTGGGGGAGCATAAGGCTATAGCTTCCTTGTGAAGCTGCCCAGGTGACCATGCTTACAATGTCTGGCCTCCCCTTTGCTCTCTTCTTATTAATATTAATATCTAGCTAATTATGACCATAACAATTTGACTATCAACTTGACTATTAAATATATCATGCCATCTGAATGGATTTTAAATGTCTTGTGAGATTGTATATTTGTTTATCCTATGATTCTAACATTCCTTAATATTTTGAACCTCCTCTTCTAGAATTGCCTTCCAAGCCTGAAATGCATTCTTATGACTACATTAATAGTTTCCTTACCTTCTTCAAACATTTGCTTAAATGTCACCTCCTCAGTAAGGCCTGTCTGACCATTCTGTTTTAAATTGCAATCCTCTTCTTCCTTACCTTGATTGCTTTATTTCCCATACCATTAAATTTTCTAATGTATTATGTAATGTACATATTTATTGTGTAACTGCACTAGAAGCTTAATCATTAATGCAGGAATTTTGCATTAATACGGACACTATCTGAAAGAGCTTGTAGATATAAATCTCAATTTTTATATAAATGTAACATGTGAGACAAGTGTAAATTAAACTTAAATTGTTTTCCAACAGAAATATAATCTGGTTTCAGCACAGAAGAAATGACATGTTCTACATGTACTCATGAGCTCTGAAAATACTTAGCACATCATAAAGAAAATCTTTAAAGGCACGAACTTCTAAAGAAGTCTTTAGATGTAACTGGTTTGTTGTCATATGTTTTGTTTTCCCTAATAGAGGCAATTTTTAAAAGCTACTTTAAAACTTTTTTTTTTATGTCACTTCCCTGCTCAAAATTCTTCTATGTATTTTGATCACATTTGGAGTAAAAGTCCATGTCCTACCATGACCTGGGAGATCTGAACCCTACTCAATCTATTTCCTATCACTCTCCTCCTTCCCTTTGCTCTATCCACTCTAGCCTTCTTGCTGCTTATAAACAGACCAGCTCTTTCAGCTCCTGGGCCTTTGCACTTGCCCATTCCTCCTAATCTTACCAGGAATGTTGGTATGTCACAGATGGAAGCAAGCACAGCATTAAGTGCCATGCCAATCCAAGAAATGTGTGTATTCACTGAACCTGCCTTACTGACATCCTGTGTTACATCATTAGGCAAACTTTAAAAATACAATTTGGAAATCACTAGCCCAAGCTTAGGGATATATATATTTAAGAGAGGGAGAGAAAGAGAGATAGAAACATCAATGATGAGAGAAAATCATTTATCAGTTGCCTCCTTCACGCCCCCTACTGGGGATCGAACCTGCAACCCAGGCTTGTGCCTGACCAGAATTTTTTTTACATGCAATAAACATTAATATTTCAAACATTTCAAAACATTTTTTAATATTGGAAATATTTATTTATTCATTGATGTATTGAAAAAATACATTTATGTGCCCAGCCCATTTGGGTCAGTGGTTAGAGCATCAGCTTGCTGACTGAAGGGTCAGCAGGTTCGATTCCAAGTTAAGGGCAGGTACCTCAGCTGCAGGTTCCATCCCTGACCCCTGTTGGGGCCCGTGCAGGAGGCAACCAGTTGATGTGTATCTCTCATATCAGTGTTTTTCTCTCTCTCCCCCTCACCCACTTCCCTCCCTTTCACTCTCTCTCTAAAGATCAATGGAAAAAATGTCCTCAGATGAGGATTTTTTAAAAATCTTCAAAAAAAAAAAACAAAAAAAAATATTTATGCACCAACTGTTTGCTGGGGAGTATTGTGGGAGCTGTCATAAGCAGTGAAGGACACAAAGTCCCTGCCTCATGGAGCTTACTACCTATTGTGGGAGGTAAACAATAAGCATGTAAATAATTAAATAATATAATTTCAAAAGGTGACATGGTCTATAAAGAAACACAAAATATAGTAAGTAGACAAGGGTAATGGAGAGCTTGGGAGTGTTATTTTAGATAAGGTGGTTACTGAAGACTTATCTGAGGAAATGATATTTAAGCAGAAACCTCCTAAATAGTGTAGGAAGGAGCTGTGTCTGAAGGAGGAGGGGTCCTTGCAGCAAAATGGAACTGCAATTGAAAAGGCTGCTGGGTCAGCAAGAATTATGTGTTTGAGGCATAGCCAGAAAGTAAATGGAGAAAGTACGGGTATGGAGAAAGTGAGGAAAACAGTGGTTTGAAATAAGGCTGAAGAGAGAGCAGGGCCAGATATGTAGGGCCTTAGAGGTCATATTGACGAATTTAAAATGTAGGTTTTATTTAACTGTGACAAGAAGCCATTGGTGGGGTTTTGAACATAGGATTGATGTGATTTATGAAATTTAAAACATTCAGAAAATATATTCAATGATAACTTAGTGTCTTGTTTGAAGAACAGTCATTTAAAAGTCATAAAATAACAGATTGACAATTTTTACTCCACATTTTTTAACAACTAGAAAAATCCAGAAATTAAATTAAAAGGCATTTAAAAATCTAAGAATTAATATTTAGTCGCTATAACCAAGAAGATGCTTATTTTTTAATAGGCAGAGTGCTAACAATTCAATATGGAAAAGACAACTCATTTGTATAAAAGAGATGAAAATGCATTTTATCAAAAAGAAATGCTAATGGCTAACAAATACAAGAGAACATTTCATTTCTCAATCTCTCCTTTGCTCTATGGTGACATATTTCTAGTGATCAATTGCTGCCTGTTACTGTGTTTTGCTATTCTCTTCATCATCTTTTCGTAGAGTATCTTTGTTACCAGTGCTGTACTCTTTTCTTTGTTATTACTTATGACTGGAAATAATACTTTTTACCTGGCTAGCTATTTTTAAGAGGTGTGTGTGTGTGTGTGTGTGTGTGTGTGTGTGTGTGTGTGTGTGTGTGATAGGGAGACTGAAGGTAAGGAAGAGGACAGAGTATTGTTCCAGGTTTGCCAGTCTTCACAAAGTTGTTTCTCTGCTGCCATAGACACAAAATGCTTCCTATAGAAGTTGCTTGTCTGCATATTCTTTGTGTAACCTCCCTCCCCCACCTTTTCTACTTTCTAAATCTGAGTCTAGTAGGTTCTGCTGACAACTCAGCTCACCTCTGTACCCATACCTGTGATTACAAAAAAGGCCTGTAGCAACTTAGGGTGTGTTATATACCTTCAGGGCATATTTTTTGCCCTGATTTTCTGGTATTCACACTGTGGGCTCTTTTACAACTGCATTTCTCCGAGACTGCTTTTCTTCACTTACTCTCATGTAGCTCCTGCCAGGTTTCAGCTGCTTTTACTATTTTAAGTTTAGGGATTATATCTGAATCCTAATATTACTACAAATATATTGTGTTTCTTCCTTTGGAGGGAAACACAACTGGACAGATGGAAGGACACAAGCAGAAAGAGAAGAGAAAAAATAAATAAAGCAATCAGCTCTAGGAGCCAAATTCATGATCCAGAAAGAAAGAACTCTGGGAAAGACATAAAACAATGGAGAAGACAAATTATGAGTGGGCCAAAATTAGGAAAGAAGTATTTATTTCAAAGATGAAATTGGAAAGAGCTCAAGAGAGACTGGAAATTACAGAAAGGAACTTAAGGAATATAAAAGATAAAAATGAATGCAATAAACCAAAGAAAGAACAAAACAATTAGAAAAAAATTTTTTAAATATATTTTATTGATTTTTTACAGAGAGGAAGGGAGAGAGATCGAGAGTTAGAAACATCAATGAGAGAGAAACATCAATCAGCTGCCTCCTGCACATCTCCCACTGGGAATGTGCGAGCAACCAAGGGACATGCCCTCGACCGGAATTGAACCTGGGACCTTTCAGTCCGCAGGCCGATGCTCTATCCACTGAGCCAAACCGTTTCGGCAAATTAGAAAATTTTTATGTATGTGTAAGATATATAAATTGAGATAGAGACACTATAAAAACTTAAAATAATATAAATAAATATTTAAAGATGAAATTCAATAACTTTTTGATAATACAGGAGACCTTTTGAATCCACATTTTAAAAGGACACTCCACGGGCCAAAAAAAATGAGTTTAGAACTGTCAGTACTGAGACATATCCTCATGAAGTTACTGGATTTTTAAACATGAAAAAATAATGATTAACTCACACATAAGAGGGGGAAAATAGTCAGTCTCATCTCTGATTTATCCACATCAACATTTAGAGCCAGCTGACAATGGACTAACATCTGCAGGATCTTTTAGAAAAAAATAGAGTTTTTAAAGTAGCATTTTAAATTCAGTAAAGCTGTCTTCAGGCATAAAATCTTCAGACAGTTTTGAACTTAGAGAATATTGTTTCAGGTGTGCCCTTCTTGAAAAAAAATTCCGAGAAAATTACTGCCATTCAGGTGAAAATAACGGGAAACACCACCGAAGGTTGAGCAGTGAGCATTGAGAGGATTTAGTTGTAAAACAAGATGAAAACAAATGTGGGAATTAGAATTAAAGAACAAAATGTGAATACTGTATTCCTAAAAATAGAAATTATACACTACTTGGACCTATTTTTCTCTCCTTTTCACCAGATTTTTGTATTTGTAAGATTTTTTATATCCTCCTCTTTAATACTTAAAAGTCAAAAACTGTCAATTAAAGTTGCAAATAATAAAAATAACAAGCAAATTTAACAGGACTTAGAAAAACACTGAAAAATATCAACTGAAATATGATAAGGAAAGTTAGAGCAGGAAAGAATAATAGAAAATACGCTAATATAATTGCTTATTGAAGCTAGTATATCTTGAATACAGAAATTTAAAAAAATTAAATTACATAATACGATTTATGAATACAAAGTTGCATGGAGTTATAAACACAGTTACTGGAACAAAGATACATACAGAGAAACTACATATGGAGAAATATGAGATAAAACCTACCAGTAAAATATTTTCTTTTAAAAAAATCCAGAAAACAAGTTAAATTAATAACAGAATGAAGAATAATTCTATTAGATGCCCACTGTCAAAATTATCATTTAACATTGTATTGAAAGGGATCAGTCAACAGAAAAATTAATGTAAATGGGCTTAACTCATGTGTTATTTATTAAAAGTGAATTTCCAACTAAATCACAGAGCAAATGTCTATTCTCTGATATATGCAAAAAACAGAACTAAAGTGTTTTAGAAATGTTGAAAACTAAAGGGTAAAAATTAAGCTAGATAAAGGCAAGCAATATACATCAGAACAAAGGAATCAGTCCCCTTAAACATCAAATGAGATGAAAAAGTTACTTTTATTGTTGACACTGTTACAGATGTCCCCCATTTCCCCCCTCCCCTCTCCCCAATCCTCGCCGCTCTCCCAAGCCTTTGCCGTGTTATTGTCTGTGTCCATGCCCTATGCATATATGCATATATGTCCTTTGGTTAATTACTTCTAGTTCCCCCTCCCCCTTTATGAGATCTGTTAGTCTGTTCCATGTATCCATGCCTCTGGTCCTATTTTTTTGTCAGTTTATTTCGCTCATTAGATTGCACAAATAAGTGAGATCATGTAATATTTACCTTTCTCTGACGGGCTTATTTTGCTTGGCATAATAATCTCCAGGTCCATCTATGCTGTCGCAAAGAGTAAGGCTTCCTTCTTTTTAATATTCCAAAAATTTATATGGAACCAAAAAGACCCGAAATGGCCTCAGCATTCTTGAGAAAGAACAAACTTGGAGGGATTACAATACCAGATATCAAACTATACTACAAAGCCATTGTAATCAAAACAGCCTCGTACTGGCACAAGAATGGGCATATAGATCAATGGAACAGAACAGAGAGCCCAGAAATCAACCTATGCCTTTATGGTCAAATAATGTTTAACAAAGGAGGCAAGAGCATTCAATAGAGTAAAGACAGTCTCTTCAGTCAATGGTGTTGGGAAAACTGGACAGATACATTCAAGAAAATGAAACCAGACCAGCAACTTACTGGTACATCATACACAAGAATAAACTAAAAATGGATTAAAGACTTAAATATAAATTGGGAAACCATAAAAATCCTATAAGAAACATAAGCAGTATAATTTCAGATATCTTATGTAGCAGTATTTTTGCTGATACATATCCTAGGGTAAAGAAAAAATAAAGAAATGGGACTACATCAAACAAAAAGTTTCTGTACAGTAAAAGAAACCATCAATAAAATGAAAAGGGAACCGAATGAATGGGAGAACATATTTACCAATGACACATCTGATAAGGGGTTAATTTCCAAAATATATAAAGAAGTTATACAACTCAACACCAGAAAGACAAACAGTCCAATAAAAAATGGGCAAAGGACCTGAGTAGACACTTCTCCAAAGAGGACATACAGATGGCCAATAGACACATGAAAAAATGTTCAGCTTCACTAATCATCAAAGAGATGCAAATAAAAACTTCAATAAGGTATTAGCTCACACCTGCCAGAATGGCTACCATCAACAAATCAATAAACGACAAGTTCTGGTGAGGATGTGGAGAAAAGGGAATCATAGTACACTGCTGGAGGGAATGCAAACTGGTGTAGCCACTGTGACAAACAGTATGGAGTTTTCTCAAAAAATTAAATATGGAACTGCCATTTGACCCAATGATCTCACCTCTAGGAATATATCCTAAAAATCCTGAGATAGTCCAGGATTATCTCCCCATATTAGAAAGAATATATGCACCCATGCATTTATAGCAGCATTATTTACAATAGCTAAGATCTGGAAACAGCCCAAGTGCCCATCGGTAGATCAGTGGATAAAAAAAGCAATGGTACATTTATTCAATGGAATACTATGCTGCTGTAAAAAAAGATACTTTTTAAATGCAAAAAGTGCAATTCATAATGAAGGTGTGGCAATTTTGGATATTTAAAAACCAAATAACATGCCACAACACTGATAAAGCTACAACAGTGCAGATACAAAGGAAAATAGTTAAAAACACACTAAACTTGGAACTTTTATTCTTCAATCATTTCAAAGCAGGTAAAGCAGGGTTGGGGGTAAGGGGAGAACGAGAAAACACTGAAAGCATTTACTCAAAAGTCAGCAATATTGCAGAGATGCCCACTGCCATGACTATCATTTAACATTGTGGTGAAGGGAAGCAGATGAGAAAAATACTAGAAGTTCTTTAAAACATCAAAGAGGTAAAGTTAGAACCCCTGTATGACTAACATGATTATCTACCTGAAATCACCACCCAAAATAAAATTAACTAATTACTAAGAATAATAAGATACTTCATTAAGATATTGTGGCACAAGATTAATGTATCCCTATAGGTAACTTTCATGTACTAGTATACCAGAATAACTATGAATTAAGCCCCAGTGCCATATAATGCATAGGCTGATTACTTGGGTATGTGCTGTAAGCCTAGTCATATTTTTTGTGTGTTAATTTGCTAAAGCTGCTGTATCAAATTACCATAGACTTGGTGACTTAATGCAACAGATATTTATTCTCTAAGTTCCAGATGCCAGAAGTTGTCACTTGGCCAAAATCGAGCGGTTGGCAGGGACACTCGCCCTCTAAAGTCTCTGGGCGTTTGTGGAGAATCCTTTCCTCGCCTCTTCCAGCTTCTGATGGCTACCAGCATGCTTTGGCTATGGCCACATCACTTCAGTCTTGAGCTACATGGTCACATTGCCTCCTCCCCTTCTGTGTGTATCTGCTTTTTTCTCTTTTTTTCTTTTCTTTTTTTATTGCTTAAAGTATTACAAAGGGTATTACATATGTGTCCTTTTTTTCCCCCCGCCCTTGACAATCCCCTGGACTCCCCTACCCCCCAGTGTCTTATGTCCATTGGTTATGCTCATATGCAT